>NC_051847.1:180566251-180595798 GCF_002237135.1 Teleopsis dalmanni
TGCGAGCAGCTCGTCTCATCTGCTGAATGCAACTTTAAATGATTTGTCAAAATTTGTTCTAACAGTTGAAGATCTTCTGAGTAGTGGCTCTTATAGGGGCAGCACTCTATAAGTGCTGTGTTTAGTGCAAGCTGGCATATCCAAATATTTAACTGATATCACATTTTGTTATTTTAGTAAATCGATAGTCACTGAATCAATAAACTGAACTCTATTATTTATACTTTGTTAATTAATTATGAACGCTTTTAACACATGTATTTGATTCTTAAAGATTTTGCAGTATTAAAAATATTTTTAATATATATGAATCATCTATAAATTTTTTATATAATTTTTTATGATATATATATTAAATACTTTGTAAAAATTTTATTGTGTGAAAGTTAATAACTTTTCGGCATGACCAAGTAATAAAATAACAACTATAATATTTAGAAAATTAATTCAAAAGAGAAGTATATAACTATTTTAGTTACTTTTCTAAAATTTTGTTTAACTTTTCTTAAAAATTTGTAAATAAATATAAAGCACATACCATCTTTAGGGGATTTTTTATCTTTCAAAATATTTGCTCTGAAAATAAATTTTTTTTGCTTTTAATTTTAGCTTCGGTTGGAAATTTATACAATATATCACGTAAAATAATTTGTTTTGAGTGAGGCTTTAATAATAAGTGTTGATAATTTAAAGGAAAAGGTCTACACTTTAATCTCATTATTATTTAAAATAATTTTTCATTACGAAATATAAAAATTAATAATGTAAATTCTTCATATCGTTGGGACTTACAAGGTTACACTTGTACTTCCTTGTCTTAATCTCCGTCCATTTTTCGTTATATATATTATATGTTATGCTTTATAAATTAGATAATTCTTTAGGGAAATTCCACATTATATTTTTATATTAATTTGTATATAAGGTCAGATAGTTTGGGGAACTTTATATATTGTAATCAAATTTTCTTTTTTATTATTTAATTTTATTTGAATTTAATATCAATTCAAGAAATCCCCAAAGAATTGAATGGATTTTGCACTTAAAATGATTATGTTGAGTAAAGAACTTCTTATTTTCTAAAATTTGTGAATATGACTTGCAATTAGGTTTTATAGTAAGTTCTTGGCCTTATAGTTCAAAATCAAAATGTAGTATCTGTTCTACTCAAAAACAACAACAATGCACAATTAAAACATTTCCAAATTATTTTGTTTAATGAATACTAAAAATACTATACACACAATTAAAAATATACTACCTTCGTGAAAGATTATTAATAAGATCACTGCTTCCGTGAAAAGATCGTTACAACTTTAGGGAAAAGAACACAATGTGAACATAAAAAATTTTATATGAAATGTTGGAAAAAGTACACTAAAATTTAAGAGTTTGTGTTTATGCTTCCGGATGCAAAAAAAAAATCTCGAGCATCTACTGTGTCACTGCCCTGCTCTCTTGAGAACTCGACAAAAATACTTGGGGGTTGTCACTTTTAAAGGATTGGAGCATATACCTAAGGTTGCTGTTGAACTCTTAATACAATTCCCTAATATTGCATAACAATAATGCATACTATCGCTAAAAATAAGACTCTGATCTGTTATTGCAATGGACCTTAATGATCTATGCGTGGTCTTTTTGGATTGCTACCATAACCTAACCTTACCTTCCAAGGCTAACTTATAAGATAATATTACTGATTGGTTGGGATTTATAAGTTGCAATTTATTTAAATTAAAAACGATTAAATGGAAACCAATTAGAGAGGTGTTTTTAGGTATTAATTTTTTTATTGAGCATGAAGTTATACTCTCATCATAACGATTTTCAGTATACATTATATCTGTATTATAGAGATGAAGTGCTCGACATGTATATTTTTTGAAATGAGTCGAATGGGATTGAACCTGTCTTGGTTTTCTACATATGCTATGTGTAAAGATATAATAGGTTTAGTCTTGATTATAAGTTATTTAATCAAACGCTAGTCAAAAATGTAGAAAAAATATTAATCCATGAATTAGTCGTATGGGCTTTCTATGGGCTAAGAGTTGTTTGAGTAGTGTTTTAGTGAACAGAGTCAAACAAGTTTTATGAGAAAGCATGCTGAGACCCGAAGAGACTCAAATGTTAACTTTATTATTACTTTTTTTTTTTGATAATTTGGTTATTTTTATGATTTTTTTTCTATAAAAAAAGTATTTCTAGATGAAGTAAAACTGGGTTCTATTTGTTGTATAAAGTTTTGAGCTCTTATGAATATTATTGTTAAGTTAGGAGATTCAGTTAGGAGATAAATATTTATTGTGTCCCTTTGATGGAGTATTTTTCCAAGTCCGATTTTTTTCGAAAGCTAAATAGTATATTTTATATACAATTAATTTTTATATTAATTATTTTATTTTTGTTTAAATAATTTTATTATTTAACCTAATTTATAGAGTCTTATTTCAATATGCGATATAAGATGTTTATCTAGTTATTCCTTACAATATACAGGACTTCCAACACTTGCTTTGAGGTCTCATTATCTTACCTAATTATAATTAAATTTATATAAATTAATGATTATGATTGATTATTTATTCCATATAATAAAATCTGCATTTACTTTAAAATTTCAGCTTTAAGACAAATGGCGGAAATGATGGACAACTTGGTGATGACTAATGTTACAGAATACGATGCCAATTTGAAGCTGTTTGAAAAGGAAATTGTGCAGGGGCCTCGAATATCCTATAGTATACAATTGAAGCTTTACGATATTCTGGTTCCATTGGTTGCTGGTTTAATAATTATTCTAAATCTTTTGGTGGTTTGTTCAAGTGGATTGATATTGAAAAAACGTAAGAAGAGTAGATTTGTTATCTTCAAGAAAAATCTAAAAAAAAATGTATATATTTTATAGGACAGCAGCCACGTAGCACATATATATTTCTTGGAAACATTGCTTTGGCCGATATGTTAACTGGCGTATCAACATTGATTGGTCAATATTATCCCAAAGACATACGCACTGAAATGATGTGCTGCATTCAAATAGGTTTGATTAATAATATAAAGTTGTTGGTTAATCACTTCATATATGTATTTCTTTACCAGGTATGATAATATCAGCCACACTAGCTTCCATTTATAGCATTGCACTAATAGCTGTTGATAGATATTTGTATATACTATATGGTTTAAAGTATAAACAATATCTGTCTTCGAAACGTGCACGTTTTATGGTGCTTATGACATGGATTATTGGAATCTTTGTCGGATTCCTACCAGCAATGGGTATAAGGAATTCAACAGATAGTGGTAGATTTTGTTGGCTGATTATTTTGGAACCCACACCTTTAATTTTAAGTACTGTAATGGTTGGTGTTATGCCTCTGTTTCTTATTATCATCCTCTATGGAATTATACTAAAGAAGGCTTTGGGTAAAATATCCGAGATGAAATCGCATCAAAATGGTGCTATAACACAAAGTGATGACAGTAAAAGACAGCTAAGGTATTTTCGTGGCAATTCGAATAAACTGAAAAACTCTACCCGATCGGCAGCGATTGTAAACACTGAAGATGGAACGAGTGATAAAAGAATTAGTTACATTCAGGAAGAAGTGATTATCGATGAAACGACAAATTCGAAACGTTCGTTTTTTAACTGCTGTCGACGGTTTGTTGCTATAATTTTCTATATGTTCATATTTGTTTTTATTAATTCTATTCAATTTAACAGAAGTACCACTCTGAAGATTTCGTCGGTGTATAGCCCAAGTCGATGGAAGGCCATTAAAATTGTCGTTTTTACTGCAGGATGTTTTTTTGTTACTTGGGTGCCATATTTTCTGGCTTGTGCGCTTTACGTTGTGTGTGAGAAGGATGGAGCACCGAAATACTGTAATAGCTTGCGCGTTGCTATTGCCAGTCCATTGGCTATACTCGGTTTGGCTAATAGTCTTTTAAATCCCATAATCTATGCATGGTGGCATAATGGATTTCGGGAGTCTGCCAAAAACATTTACAACAATATATGGAGGCAACGTATTAGACCTATTATACCTTTTACCAAAAAAGATTCGAAAAATGAAATTAATAGCAGTAAGGAAATAAAATCGGAGAATTCACGTGATAAACCTTCGCATAGCACGAGCATAAGTGCGTCCACAGCTTCCAGTTCAGTTGAGGGTTCTGAAAATAAAAATGTTTCTACTAGCATTGCAACAGAAGCTGAAATAAATACAGTTACGATATAAATTCTTTAAAATTTCGAATCTCCGGACGCAGGACTCACTCGAAAATTTTTGAAATTCAATAATTTTGATATTATAATAGATTTTTTTTAAACTCTTTTATTACTCTTAATTAAGGTATAAATAAAAATGATTTATTAGCACAAAAGAGGTTGGGGCTTTTATCACATAAGTTCTACTTGTGCTTTGTAAATATACGACAATCAACAATTTTGGAATATGAAATTGTAAAAATATCATTTATTTATTAATAAGAATTTGCAATTTGTAAGAAAATCATGTATATATATAAATAAATATGTATATAGCAATAAGAAAATTAAAACTTATATAAAAACTATCATATATTTGATTTTATGTATCACGTATATTGAGATACGATATGAAATATATTAGTAGTGTAAACATAAACCTAATGTGTTTACAGTAGCAAATACACAACCCACATTTTAGTGTCCTTGATAGTAATTCTGATAGAGAAAACTTTATTTGCTTCCACCGAATTTTTGTTAATTACCAAGACCATTGGACGTCTTAATTTGCCGGCACACTTTCAGTAGTACTACTGCACTTGTCGTTTTTTTATGTCCAAGTATGAATGTAAGTAAATATTAATTTTAGAATTTTAGAACAAATTTATTTTTAATTTAATTTTTTATTAAAAACATAGAATATTGTTAATTTTTTATTTTATAAAATTAGTTTTTTTGAGTTAACGGTTTCTTCTTAAAATCTGTACATCATTATTTGCTCAAGATGCAGATCTTAACTTTCTCAAGGATTATGATGAAGTCATCAAGTCCAAAATTGACCGAAGCACAGCACTCAATGCAGTTGGAAGTATAATAATAGTATGATGAGTTCAATAATATATAATGAGGATAATGTGAGTCGGTATAATGATTTGAATATCCCACATCATATTACCTGGGTATGAGCTAAGCAAACTGTTGCTTGCTCCAAAAGTTAAATAAGCCAATGAATCTGCAGCCTTTTCATCATCAAAGTAGCTTTTAATCATCGTTACCGAGCGCATACCATTAGACACGTTCGAAAATTTTAGTCTATTTTCTAAACCTTGAAAAGTTTCCCCACTCAAGGTGAGATTCCGTAATATATAAGAGTAGAAAATCTCGGAGTTGAACTTTAAAATTTAATTCTAAAAAATAAACTGCGTAAGTTGATAACATAATTCACGGGTTTTCTTTTCGATCCATCAAAGTTGGGTTTTTAGACCCTAGAGTTTTAAATATAAAATAAATATAAAAACTCTTTGAATTCAAAAACTGGGGTTTTAATGGGTTATTAAAAAATGTTTATTTTTAGAGATACCAAAGTCTTGTCTTTAGTAAATTTATTACAGATAAGAAGATTAACAGTTTTCCCCTAGGAATTGTTTCTCAAGTTCTCCACTATTCCTATCAAATTTGAAGGATTTTTCTAATATATCGTAAAACTTGTTCTTTTTTAAAGAAAAAAAATTTTGAGAAGAAATTTTAAGGCAAAAACGTTTCT
Source organism: Teleopsis dalmanni (assembly GCF_002237135.1). Taxonomy (NCBI): domain Eukaryota; kingdom Metazoa; phylum Arthropoda; class Insecta; order Diptera; family Diopsidae; genus Teleopsis; species Teleopsis dalmanni. Next base: position 180,572,014 of record NC_051847.1, read on the forward strand.
CTATTCAATCGTAGCAAGTTTAGGTAAAGTGGAAGGAGGATCAAATCCTCCTCAATTAGCTAGTAAAGCCGTTTTGATTCAACAATTCCTAGTAATAATGGGTAGAAGAATGGTCAAGTTAGAACTATCTAGAAGCATTTATAAAAGCGAAGGTCTGGCTAATGCTAATGCTGAAGATTTCGCTGAGTGTGCTAAAGAAGGAGGCCCCCAAAAGCTTAAACCTGCACACAGACTCAACAGTTGTATTGATGTTTTTTCTTCGAGCGTCGGTAGACATGCGTTACGGAAGATATTACATACCATCTAGTGTCTTGAAAAGACATATATTAATTTGTAACAAAGTCATGAAAATTGTTCCTTAACCTTTTAAAACCTCAATCGTTGAACTATTTTGTTGTTCGGGAGTTTTGGTTAGGAATATCGTGAACTGTTCTGAATCTGAACTGTTATTCAGAAATTATGATGTGCTTAAAAAAAGCATCCTCATAGTACAATGATGACATGGCGATAGTTAATTTTCATTTTTGTTTGTGTTTGATATTAAAATAACCTCTGTGTATATTTGAAAAGCCAGACTTTTATTCTATTAGTAATAGTTTTGTCTAAGGATTGCACTGTAAATATATGTTAGGATTTGAATGCATTTTGGAGGAAGACTTCTTTTAGTTAGATTACCACTTTTGTCAAAACCGGGCTTTTTTTACTTATACGCTTAATTTATGATACAATTTTTCCTAAGCGAAGTCCACAAAAGGGTGAGTTCTCTTGATATGGTGAGTCTAGGAAGTAATCTACCGCATTTTCCATTTTAATATCGCGAATATCAAAGAAATTATACACATTAGTTGTTTTTAGAATCTGAAGTATTATTACAGTAGCTTACATGAGATTTATAATACTTTCTAAGTCATATCTTCATATCTTTTATTTTTATTAATGCAAATTATGCTGTCTACATCTTTCATAACTTTATAATGAGAGTTCAAGTTTATGACCTTGTAAACGAATATTTTTTATTAATAAATAATCATTTTTTTTGAAATTCTACCGGAAATAGCAAATACCATGGTATTCTACGTTGTTTTTTGTGGAAATAATAATTTTTTTTTAGGAATAAGTAAGTATAACTATAACTTCAGATATTTCAAGTACTGATCTCTACTGACTTGTTCTACGGCTCTTCAGACATTTAGAGAGAAAGATTCAAGTGTAGAGTGGGCAGTTCGAATATCAAATGAACACCTGCTGGAAAAAGAAAGTGGAATTGGAAAGGCTATATACTTAAGCAGCCGTGAAATTACATAGCGAGGCAAGCTTTTGAATGGAATTTACAAGGTAGCAGAAGACCTGGTGTGCCAGCGAAAATATGGATCAGTACGATCGAAAGTGACCTAGCTGAAGCACATTATACATGGTACACAGGTTCAGATTAGACTAATTATGAAGCCCTACCCCATTGGGAGTGGGGGGGGGGGAAGGGTGTGTTGTTGTGGACATAGTAGTAGTAGTAGTAGTAGTATGTAATCGAAGTAGTTGCTATATAATATCAGTGACGTTTCGTAGATGTGGTTGACTTCTCTCAAGGCGTGTTGTTTAATCACTGCTTCTCAAATAACAATAAGTGCTTATTTTTTTTTTGTCTTCAGAGATAATGTTTAAAGTATGATGAATTAATATTTGGTATTATATTTTTAATATAATATTATACGTTATGAAAGTTTAGTTTTAATTTAAATTTTTAAAATTTTAATTTAATCAAGACAAGTATCCTAACGATTAAATTGAGAATTTAAATATAATACTACAAAAAAAACAAATAATACATAACGTATACTCATATTTCAGTGCTTTTAAGAGGAATCTTTGATTTTATAAATTTTATTTGATAATTAAAAAATAATAAAGGCTTTTAATAAGACAATTTATACAAAGAATTCATTCAAACGACAAATATTCGACAAAGTTCAATTTATTCGTAATTTAGAGCATCGGCAATAATTTATGAATGTGTATAATAAAATAATAAAATGAATATATGCACACTTTATAAATATATTAGTAATATATTCTGGAGCGCATTGAGCAGATGACCGCATTCAAACAAATGAAAATATAAAACTCTGGATGTAAGTTTGCAGATGCTACTGACTGCCTAAAATGGTCAGCAATTAGGAAATTTTAAGCAATTCTCCATATTTCGTCAAGGAACGTTGTGGTTTTCGTTGTGTTTACTTCCATTCGCTTCTTTCCTTTTGCCTTTGGTCCAGTGTAAAGCGTAAGTATCCTGGCAAATTTGTTGTGAGAAAAGTAGCAACTGTCCCACTTCGTACTAGCGTTCGTCTTTTGCATTTTGCTACCAAATCGTAAGATATTTTAATTTGAATCCTTCTTTGGCTTCAAATGAGAAAATAACGCATCCAGTCCAACATCTTAGTGTATCTACGTTGTCGTCGTTGTTGTTATTGCTGTTGTCTGTATTGGTTTAATAATCTTTAGCTGTATGCATCTGAATCTATTTAGGTGAACAATTATTTCAACTGGTCAACGCCCAAAACTGCAAATGCATTTTTAACTTACTTGCAAAATATGAGAATATGCACAGGGAATACGAGTATTCGAATATTCCAGTGCCATTTCAGATGATGCAATTCGACTCCTTTTACTGTGTCTACTTGACTGCGGTTTAATTACTGAGATGCAAATAAAAATATTTCAAATAAATGAAAAATAAAATATATATATACCATACATAACTTATGATGTGACAAAAGATTTAATATCTTAAATTTAAGAAGGTATTTGTCCATATGCAAATTTTATATTTTATATGCTTTTAGGATCTTAGGAACTAATTTTATTTCAAAACGGCATAACATGAGTTTTTAATTACGAATCTTTAATCCGTATAGATCTTTATATAATTTATAAAATATGTAATACATTTTATTGTATAAACTTTATATCTAATATATACAATATACTATATATCAATGTCATAAAAACTGTTCATTTCATTTTATATATTCTCCTCCTATATATTCTACAAATTCATAAAACTCTAAGATCGAACATACAAGTCCAGTACGGCTTTGAGTCAGTTGGCTAATGAACACTGACTCTGAATTTCAAATTTGGCAGCGTACACTCAAAAAATTTTTTCTAACTACATACTAGTTGAATAGACCTGATCATTTTGTTAGAAAAATTTTAGCTCATGTGGTAAAGTAAATATGAAAATCAACATGTGGTATGGTTGAACTAACATAATGTGCCGAGTAAGAATATTTTAACCTGAGATTTAGTTAAAATCTGGTTAAATCAAATAAATTACTTTTCTGAGTGTACGAGTTCAACCTTTAGTACGTGCAATCTTAAAAAATCGAAAAAAGAAAGGTATTTTCCATCAAGACAATGAACAGGTTCGCACAAGTGTTTTGACAATGGTAAAATTTAACAAGTGAATGTACGAATTATTTGAACACCCACCGTATTCTGCAGATCTGGCTCCCTCTGACTTTAAACTCTTTGAAAATTTCAAGCAATTCCTTCGTGGAACGCGTTTTTCGTCGAATGAAGAAGCCATTGCAGTCAAGAAACAGTACTTTGTAGAATTTCCAGAAAATCATTACAGGGATAGTGTGACCTTATTGAAGGATTGTTGGAACAAATGTGTTAAAGTTGCGGGAGACTATTTTGAATAAAAATATTAATTTTCTTAAAATATTCACATATTTTAATTTTTGCTGTCAAAACTTTTTATCCAATCTATATTTTCAAAGCGGAAGCAAACAATTTTGTTCATTATCTTCTTGATAATAATGCTATTAATCTTGATAATAATGCTTTCATGATACTAGTCGGCCATAAATCAGCACTACTATTCGATAATGAAATTCTCATTTATAGTGATGTAGAATTTAAAGTGCATGAGATCTAAGAGAAACAACGATATGCAAAGAAATCAATGGTATAAGTCATAAATTCCATTGAGATTCTTCAACTTTACGTGTGTTGTATTGTAGTATCTTGTCTGAGTAACTTATTGGCTTTACTTATAGCAGTAATGAACAATATTTCTATATTTGGAAATATTTTATAACATATTTTAAATTTTTCAGAAAATGAGGAAAAAACGATAAATGTTGGCCCCTACTCATATGTATATGCTGAGATCGACTTGATTTCTATGGTTTACAAATGGAAACTTTTAGCTGGGACATGGTTATGTGTTTGTAGTTCAAATTTCTCTTTTGATTGAAATACGAGATTAAAAGTTTTTCAAATGTTAATTTGAATTTTCTTACTTTCGGTTATATAATGTTCTATAATACATACGACAACATGCCTACAATAGCTGCAAAAGGCAACGTTGTCAATCTTTGTGACCATTTGCATGATGAAAACAAACACATTAAATAAGAGGAAAATAAGAGGAAAATAAGAAAAACAGTTGTGAAGAACAATAACTACGTTCATGGAAAACAAATTGTTACAAAATTTCAAAGTACAACCAAACGTCAGTGGCAGCCGTTAAACCACAACTTGACCACTTGACCATTTTATGCCTACGCCAGCCAACATTGGTTTAGGCATTTGATAAATGATTTCATCTTGGGAAGGCGCGACTTTACGCTCTAACTAAAATTCGCAATATTCAAAATCCAACGCCCACTAAACTATTCATGAGCGGGCTGTATTGAACCTTGTGTCCCCCCATGCCTCCGGTACACGATTTGAAAAGTTTTTGCAGTGGCAGCGCTAAAAGCGGAATAGTTTCAAAAGTTGTGCGTCGTCGTTTTCGTTGCGGTCCATCCCTCTGGCAATCTAAACAACTCATATAATAACAAACATACATTTTAGTTGGAAAATATTTTGGCCAGCCAACCCCTTTTGTGCCAAGAAATCCAATTTAGGTAGATAATTTAACTCTAAGTTCAATTCGAGTACAGTAAACTGGACACAATTGTATAAGGTAAAGTCAACTTGATGCGTCCAAATTTTAATATGAAATATACAAGCAATGTTTGCTTTACAATAGAAATCCATAAGAACGGACAAATATATAATAATACGGGTTTCGGGTCCGTATATTTTGTTACTCTTACTGTATTATCTTACTGTATTAAGATTTTTGTTATAGGTATGTATACTATATAAAGAGGTGCCAAATTGATTCCTTGATAAGATATGATAGAAGTACGAGCAGGCGGTTTTTGCGGTACATTCTATGTCACAGTTCAGATGTTCAACCTTTAAGTCATTGAAATAAAATAAAAATGAGGGGATTTCTTGTCGTGAAAGTGAACACGGTTTTGTACATTTTGCATTTATACTCCACTCTACAAAATCACACCGACACACAGCCAAACGAACACATTTTAAACATGAATCAAGTTGTACGAGCCGATGTCGGATCTTGGTCATCCTGCTAAAGCTCCCTAATTTTGTATACTCGAACTTTTCCAGCGAGTTGGTCATTTGCCTTGCTGGAACATTTGTTTTGTGTACGGAATTGTGTGCCTTCGCTGTGTTCAAGAAAATTAAGTAAATTTTCGTGTGGTGGCACTTTTACGTTTCAGTTCTCCTCCATCTTCTATTTCCTATAATTTAAAACATTTTTAGAGGATGTGCTTCGATGTGTACGAAATTTATTCCTTTAGCCTTAGTTGTTTTGCTTGGACACAAATGTTATACGAAGCATATTTTTGGGCGCTAGTGGGTATGCTACTCGAACCCATGTCCCCATCTTAATATTACGGATAAAAGTATTTGTAGCTTGATTTCTATGTATATATACATATGTATATATATACAGATATATAAGTTTATATAAGGTTTTACATAAGAACATTTGCTAAAATGTTCTGAAGAGCATTCATGTGTACCTACAATTAACTGTACTTCATACGTAATGAGCGGTCAAAATCTTAAACAAAGCATGCAACTCATTTTTAATAATAATGTCAGCGGAAAGCTACGAGTAATGTTTCCAATCTACTTGGGTTTTTATTTAATGTATTATATATATTAAATATGTTAAAATGTTTAATTTTAATAAAGTCTATATGGATATATCAGATACTCATCATTAAAATGAAGATGGCTGAAAATATCTTTTTTGCGTTTTACTAGAGTTTTCGTTGGTATGGCTTTTAACAACAATTCAAAGAGACTAAAATATTTATGTATTTTAATAATGTTCTTAGAATTTAAAGAAAGCTAATCGATTTAATTTCATGAATAAAGATCAAAATATATTATTTCAAAATCATTAAAAAATAAAGTATTAATAGTAATAGCTGTAATGAACAAATAGTAAAAAGTTATGGTAGGTAGGGATGTCATTCTAAAAATTTTCAGATCGACTTTCTGCAAAAAGCCTTAGTGTATTTAGACAATAAATATATCTAAGTCAAAATTGAAAAAATAATGAGAGTAGGAAGAATGGATGTTCTTGCTACTGAAGATATGCAAGAAAATAAAAACTGTTCAAACTTAACTTCGATAACAACCCTGCTCTCTAGGGCAACATTGTTAATTAGACACCAAACACGTTTAATTGATAATAAGCTTAAATTTTAAATAAAACGTTAGAAATAACAAATATTGGTAGAAACTTAGATATTATTAGATTCAAATACACTAAGGCTTTTGCAGAAGTCGATCTGAAAATCTTTAGAATGACATCCCTACCTAACATAACCTATTTTTTACTATTTGTTCACTACAGCTGATTACTATTAATACTTAATTTTTTAATGATTTTGAAATAATATATTTTGATTTTTCTGTTATTCATGAAATTAAATCGATTTAGCTTTCTTTAACATTCTAAGAACATTATTAAAAATACATTAAAATTATTTTAAGTCTCTTTGATATTGTTGTAAAAGCCATACCAACGAAAACACTCTAGTAAAACAGCAAAAAAGATATTTTCAGCCATCTTACATTTTTAATAGATGAGTATCTGATATATCCATATAGACTTTATTAAAATTAAACATTTTAACATATTTTAAAAATATATATAAATACATATAAATAAAAACCCAAGTAGATTGAAAACAATTACTCGTAGCTTTCCGCTGACATTAATTATTAAAAATGAGTTGCATGCTTTGTTTAAGATTTTGACCGCTCATTACGTATGAAGTACAGTTAATTGTAGGTACACATGAATGCTCTTCAGAACATTTTAGCAAATGTTCTTATGTAAAACCTTATATAAACTTATATATCTGTATATATATACATATGTATATATACATAGAAATCAAGCTACAAATACTTTTATCCGTAATATTAAGATGGGGACATGGGTTCGAGTAGCATACCCACTAGCGCCCAAAAATATGCTTCGTATAACATTTGTGTCCAAGCAAAACAACTAAGGCTAAAGGAATAAATTTCGTACACATCGAAGCACATCCTCTAAAAATGTTTTAAATTATAGGAAATAGAAGATGGAGGAGAACTGAAACGTAAAAGTGCCACCACACGAAAATTTACTTAATTTTCTTGAACACAGCGAAGGCACACAATTCCGTACACAAAACAAATGTTCCAGCAAGGCAAATGACCAACTCGCTGGAAAAGTTCGAGTATACAAAATTAGGGAGCTTTAGCAGGATGACCAAGATCCGACATCGGCTCGTACAACTTGATTCATGTTTAAAATGTGTTCGTTTGGCTGTGTGTCGGTGTGATTTTGTAGAGTAGAGTATAAATGCAAAATGTACAAAACCGTGTTCACTTTCACGACAAGAAATCCCCTCATTTTTATTTTATTTCAATGACTTAAAGGTTGAACATCTGAACTGTGACATAGAATGTACCGCAAAAACCGTCTGCTCGTACTTCTATCATATCTTATCAAGGAATCAATTTGGCACCTCTTTATATAGTATACATACCTATAACAAAAATCTTAATACAGTAAGATAATACAGTAAGAGTAACAAAATATACGGACCCGAAACCCGTATTATTACATATTTGTCCGTTCTTACGGATTTCTATTGTAAAGCAAACATTGCTTGTATATTTCATATTAAAATTTGGACGCATCAAGTTGACTTTACCTTATACAATTGTGTCCAGTTTACTGTACTCGAATTGAACTTAGAGTTAAATTATCTACCTAAATTGGATTTCTTGGCACAAAAGGGGTTGGCTGGCCAAAATATTTTCCAACTAAAATGTATGTTTGTTATTATATGAGTTGTTTAGATTGCCAGAGGGATGGACCGCAACGAAAACGACGACGCACAACTTTTGAAACTATTCCGCTTTTAGCGCTGCCACTGCAAAAACTTTTCAAATCGTGCACCGGAGGCATGGGGGGACACAAGGTTCAATACTGCCCGCTCATGAATAGTTTAGTGGGCGTTGGATTTTGAATATTGCGAATTTTAGTTAGAGCGTAAAGTCGCGCCTTCCCAAGATGAAATCATTTATCAAATGCCTAAACCAATGTTGGCTGGCGTAGGCATAAAATGGTCAAGTGGTCAAGTTGTGGTTTAACGGCTGCCACTGACGTTTGGTTGTACTTTGAAATTTTGTAACAATTTGTTTTCCATGAACGTAGTTATTGTTCTTCACAACTGTTTTTCTTATTTTCCTCTTATTTTCCTCTTATTTAATGTGTTTGTTTTCATCATGCAAATGGTCACAAAGATTGACAACGTTGCCTTTTGCAGCTATTGTAGGCATGTTGTCGTATGTATTATAGAACATTATATAACCGAAAGTAAGAAAATTCAAATTAACATTTGAAAAACTTTTAATCTCGTATTTCAATCAAAAGAGAAATTTGAACTACAAACACATAACCATGTCCCAGCTAAAAATTTCCATTTGTAAACCATAGAAATCAAGTCGATCTCAGCATACGTGAGTAGGGGCCAACATTTATCGTTTTTTCTCATTTTCTGAAAAATTTAAAATATGTTATAAAATATTTCCATATATGGAAATATTGTTCATTACTGCTATAAGTAAAGCCAATAAGTTACTCAGACAAGATACTACAATACAACACACGTAAAGTTGAAGAATCTCAATAGAATTTATGACTTATACCATTGATTTCTTTGCATATCGTTGGTTCTCTTAGATCTCATGCACTTTAAATTCCATTATAAATGAGACCTTTATTATCTAATAGTAGTGCTGATTTATGGCCGACTAGTATCATGAAAACATTATTATCAAGATTAATAGTATTATTATCAAGAAGATAATGAACAAAATTATTTACTTCCGCTTTGAAAATACAGATTGGTTGAAAACTTTTGAAAGCAAAAATTAAAATATGTGAATATTTTAAGAAAATTAATATTTTTATTCAAAATAGTCTCCCGCAACTTTAACACATTTGTTCCAACAATCCTCCAATAAGGTCACACTATCTCTATAATGATTTTCCGGAAATTCTACAAAGTACTGTTTCTTGACTGCAATGGCTTCTTCATTCGACGAAAAACGCGTTCCACGAAGGAATTGCTTGAAATTTTCAAAGAGTTTAAAGTCAGAGGGAGCCAGATCTCCAGAATTTGTTAAATTTTACCATTGTCAAAACACTTGTGCGAACCTGTTCATTGTCTTGATGGAAAATACCTTTCTTTTTTCGATTTTTTAAGATTGCACGTACTGAAGGTTGAACTCGTACACTCAGAAAAATAATTTATTTGATTTAACCAGATTTTAACTAAATCTCAGGTTAAAATATTCTTACTCGGCACATTATGTTAGTTCAACCATACCACATGTTGATTTTCATATTTACTTTACCACGTGAGTTAAAATTTTTCTAACAAAATGATCAGGTCTATTCAACTAGTATGTAGTTAGAACATATTTTTCTGAGTGTACGCTGCCAAATTTGAAATTCAGACTCAGTGTTCATTAGTCAACTGACTCAAAGCCGTACTAGACTTGTATGTTCGATCTTGGAGTTTTGTGAATTTGTAGAATATATAGGAGGAGAATATATAAAATGAAATGGACAGTTTTTATGACGTTGATATATAGTATATTGTATATATTAGACATAAAGTTTATACAATAAAATGTGTTACATATTTTATAATTTATATAAAGATCTATACGGCTTAAAGATTCGTAATAAAAAAAGTGTAAGTAAAAAATTCATATTATGCCATTTTGAAATAAAATTAGTTTTGGATCCTAAGAGCATATAAAATATAAAATTTGCATATGGACAAATACCTTCTTAAATTTAAAATATTAAATCTTTTGTCACATCATAAGTTATGTATAGTATATATATATTTTATTTTTCATTTATTTGAAATATTTTTATTTGCATCTCAGTAATTAAACCGCAGTCAAGTAGACACAGTAAAAGGAGTCGAATTGCATCATCTGAAATGGCACTGGAATATTCGAATACTCGTATTCCCTGTGCATATTCTCATATTTTGCAAGTAAGTTAAAAATGCATTTGCAGTTTTGGGCGTTGACCAGTTGAAATAATTGTTCACCTAAATAGATTCAGATGCATACAGCTAAAGATTATTAAACCAATACAGACAACAGCAATAACAACAACGACGACAACGTAGATACACTAAGATGTTGGACTGGATGCGTTATTTTCTCATTTGAAGCCAAAGAAGGATTCAAATTAAAATATCTTACGATTTGGTAGCAAAATGCAAAAGACGAACGCTAGTACGAAGTGGGACAGTTGCTACTTTTCTCACAACAAAATTGCCAGGATACTTACGCTTTACACTGGACCAAAGGCAATAGGAAAGAAGCGAATGGAAGTAAACACAACGAAAACCACAACGTTCCTTGACGAAATATGGAGAATTGCTTAAAATTTCCTAATTGCTGACCATTTTAGGCAGTCAGTAGCATCTGCAAACTTACGTCCAGAGTTTTATATTTTCATTTGTTTGAATGCGGTCATCTGCTCAATGCGCTCCAGAATATATTACTAATATATTTATAAAGTGTGCATATATTCATTTTATTATTTTATTATACACATTCATAAATTATTGCCGATGCTCTAAATTACGAATAAATTGAACTTTGTCGAATATTTGTCGTTTGAATGAATTCTTTGTATAAATTGTCTTATTAAAAGCCTTTATTATTTTTTAATTATCAAATAAAATTTATAAAATCAAAGATTCCTCTTAAAAGCACTGAAATATGAGTATACGTTATGTATTATTTGTTTTTTTGTAGTAATTATATTAAATTCTCAATTATCGTTAGGATAACTTGTCTTGATTAATTTAAAATTTAAAAATTTAATTAAAACTAACTTTCATAAACGTAAATATTATATTAAAAATATAATACCAAATATTATATTCATCATACTTTAAACATTATCTCTGAAGACAAAAAAAAATAAGCACTTTATTGTATTTGAGAAGCAGTGATAACAACACAGCCTTGAGGAGGAAGTCAACCAATCTACGAAACGTCACTGATAGTTATATAGACAACTACTCGATTACTACTACTACTACTACTACTACTATTGTCCACACAACACACCCCCCCCCCCCCCCACTCCCAATGGGGCGTAGGGCCTCATAATTAGTCTAAATCTGACCCTGTTGTACCATGTATAATGTGCTTCAGCTAGCTCACTTTCGACTGTACTGATCCATATTTTCGCTGGCACACCAGGTCTTCTGCTACCTTGTAAATTCCATTCAAAAGCTTGCCTCGCTATGTAATTTCACGGCTGCTTAAGTATATAGCCTTTCCAATTCCACTTTCTTTTTCCAGCAGGTGTTCATTTGATATTCGAACTGCCCACTCTACACTTGAATCTTTCTCTCTAAATGTCTGAAGAGCCATAGAACAAGTCAATAGAGATCAGTACTTGAAATATCTGAAGTTATAGTTATACTTACTAATATTCCTAAAAAAAAATCATTATTTCCACAAAAAACAACATAGAATACCATGGTATTTGCTATTTCCGGTAGAATTTCAAAAAAAATGATTATTTATTAATAAAAACAAAATTCGTTTATAAGGTCATAAACTTGAACTCTCATTACAAAGTTATGAAAGATCTAGACAGCATAATTTGCATTAATAAAAATAAAAGATATGAAGATATGACTTAGAAAGTATTATAAATCTCACGTAAGCTACTGTAATAATACTTTAGATTCTTAAAACAACTAATGTTTATAATTTACTCTCTTTGATATTCGCGATATTAAAATGGAAAGTGTGTTAGAATACTTCCTAGACTCACCATATCAAGAGAACTCGCTTTGGAAAAATTGTATCATAAATTAAGTTTATAAGTAAAAAAAGTGCCCGGTTTTGACAAAAGTGGTAATCTAACTAAAAGAAGTCTTCCTCCAAAATGCATTCAAATCCTAACATATATTTACAGTGCAATCCTTAGACAAAACTATTACTAATAGAATAAAAGTCTGGCTTTTCAAATATACACAGAGGTTATTTTAATATCAAACACAAACAAAAATGAAAATTAACTATCGCCATATCATTCTACTATGAGGATGCTTTTTTTAAGCACATCATAATTTCTGACTAACTAACCAAAACTCCCGAACAACAAAATAGTTCAACGATTGAGGTTTTAAAAGGTTAAGGAACAATTTTCATGACTTCGTTACAAATTAATATATGTCTTTACAAGGCACTAGACCATGGGATGATATGGGGGCAAACTTAGCCTACCCTGTAATATCTTCCGTAACGCATGTCTACCGACGCTCGAAGAAAAAACATCAATACATCTGTTGTGTGTATGTGCAGGTTTAAGCGAAATCTTCAGCATTAGCATTAGCCAGACCTTCGGTTTTATAAATGCTTCTAGATGGTTCTAACTTCTACCCATTATTACTAGGAATTGTTGAATCAAAACGGCTTTACTAGCTAATTGAGGAGGATTTGATCCTCCTTCCACTTTACCTAAACTTGCTACGATTGAATAGAGAAACGTTTTTGCCTTAAAATTTCTTCTCAAAATTTTTTTTCTTTAAAAAAGAACAAGTTTTACGATATATTAGAAAAATCCTTCAAATTTGATAGGAATAGTGGGGAACTTGAGAAACAATTACTAGGGGAAAACTGTTAATCTTCTTATCTGTAATAAATTTACTAAAGACAAGACTTTGGTATCTCTAAAAATAAAATTTTTTTATTAACCCATTAAAACCCCAGTTTTTGAATTCAAAGAGTTTTTATATTTATTTTATATTTAAAACTCTAGGGTCTAAAAACCCAACTTTGATGGATCGAAAAGAAAACCCGTGAATTATGTTATCAACTTACGCAGTTTATTTTTTACGATTAAATTTTAAAGTTCAACTCCGAGATTTTCTACTCTTATATATTATGGAATCTCACCTTGATTGGGGAAACTTTTCAAGGTTTAGAAAATAGACTAAAATTTTCGAACGTGTATAATGGTATGCGCTCGGTAACGATGATTAAAAGCTCCTTTAATGGAGAAAAGACTGCACAGTCATTGGCTTATTTAACTTTTAGAACAAACAACAGTTTGGTTAGCTCATACCCAGGTAGTATGATGTGGGTTATTCAATCATTATACCAACTCACATTGTCCTCATTATATATTATTGAACTCATCATACTAACATTATACTCCCAAGTGCATTGAGTGCTGTGCTTCGGTCAATTTTGGACTTGATGACTTCGTCATAATCCTAGACAAAGTCAAGGTCTGCATCTTGAGCAAATAATGATGTACAGATTTTAAGAAGAAACCGTTAACTCAAAAAAACAAGTTTTATAAAATAAAAAATTAGCAATATTCTATGTTTTTAATTAAAAAATTATATTAAAAATAAATTTGTTCTAAAATTCTGAAATTAATATTTACTTACATTCATACTTGGACATAAAAAAACGACAAGTGCAGTAGTACTACTGAAAGTGTGCCGGCAAATTAAGACGGCCAATGGGCTTGGTAATTAACAAAAATTCGGTGGAAGCAAATAAAGTTTTCTCTATGAGAATTACTATCAAGGACACTAAAATGTGGGTTGTGTATTTGCTACTGTAAACACATTAGGTTTATGTTTACACTACTAATATATTTCATATCGTATCTCAATATACGTGATACATAAAATCAAATATATGATAGTTTTTATATAAATTTTAATTTTCTTATTGCTATATACATATTTATTTATATATACATGATTTTCTTACAAATTACAAATTCTTATTAATAAATAAATGATTTTTTTACAATTTTATATTCCAAAATTGTTGATTGTCGTATATTTACAAAGCACAAGTAGAACTTATGTGATAAAAGCCCCAACCTCTTTTGTGCTAATAAATCGTTTTTATTTATACCTTAATTAAGAGTAATAAAAGAGTTTAAAAAAAATCTATTATAATATCAAAATTATTGAATTTCAAAAATTTTCGAGTGAGTCCTGCGTCCGGAGATTCGAAATTTTAAAGAATTTATATCGTAACTGTATTTATTTCAGCTTCTGTTGCAATGCTAGTAGAAACATTTTTATTTTCAGAACCCTCAACTGAACTGGAAGCTGTGGACGCACTTATGCTTGTGCTATGCGAAGGTTTATCACGTGAATTCTCCGATTTTATTTCTTTACTGCTATTAATTTCATTTTTCGAATCTTTTTTGGTAAAAGGTATAATAGGTCTAATACGTTGCCTCCATATATTGTTGTAAATGTTTTTGGCAGACTCCCGAAATCCATTATGCCACCATGCATAGATTATGGGATTTAGAAGACTATTAGCCAAACCGAGTATTGCCAATGGACTGGCAATAGCAACACGTAAGCTATTACAGTATTTCGGTGCTCCATCCTTCTCACACACAACGTAAAGCGCACAAGCCAGAAAATATGGCACCCAAGTAACAAAAAAACATCCTGCAGTAAAAACGACAATTTTAATGGCCTTCCATCGACTTGGGCTATACACCGACGAAATCTTCAGAGTGGTACTTCTGTTAAATTGAATAGAATTAATAAAAACAAATATAAACATATAGAAAATTATAGCAACAAACCGTCGACAGCAGTTAAAAAACGAACGTTTCGAATTTGTCGTTTCATCGATAATCACTTCTTCCTGAATGTAACTAATTCTTTTATCACTCGTTCCATCTTCAGTGTTTACAATCGCTGCCGATCGGGTAGAATTTTTCAGTTTATTCGAATTGCCACGAAAATACCTTAGCTGTCTTTTACTGTCATCACTTTGTGTTATAGCACCATTTTGATGCGATTTCATCTCGGATATTTTACCCAAAGCCTTCTTTAGTATAATTCCATAGAGGATGATAATAAGAAACAGAGGCATTACACCAACCATTACAGTACTTAAAATTAAAGGTGTGGGTTCCAAAATAATCAGCCAACAAAATCTACCACTATCTGTTGAATTCCTTATACCCATTGCTGGGAGGAATCCGACAAAGATTCCAATAATCCATGTCATAAGCACCATAAAACGTGCACGTTTCGAAGACAGATATTGTTTATACTTTAAACCATATAGTATATACAAATATCTATCAACAGCTATTAGTGCAATGCTATAAATGGAAGCTAGTGTGGCTGATATTATCATACCTGATAAAGGAATACATATATGAAGTGATTAACCAACAACTTTATATTATTAATCAAACCTATTTGAATGCAGCACATCATTTCAGTGCGTATGTCTTTGGGATAATATTGACCAATCAATGTTGATACGCCAGTTAACATATCGGCCAAAGCAATGTTTCCAAGAAATATATATGTGCTACGTGGCTGCTGTCCTATAAAATATATACATTTTTTTTAGATTTTTCTTGAAGATAACAAATCTACTCTTCTTACGTTTTTTCAATATCAATCCACTTGAACAAACCACCAAAAGATTTAGAATAATTATTAAACCAGCAACCAATGGAACCAGAATATCGTAAAGCTTCAATTGTATACTATAGGATATTCGAGGCCCCTGCACAATTTCCTTTTCAAACAGCTTCAAATTGGCATCGTATTCTGTAACATTAGTCATCACCAAGTTTTCCATCATTTCCGCCATTTGTCTTAAAGCTGAAATTTTAAAGTAAATGCAGATACGGTTAGATTCATTTTATTATATGAAATAAATAATCAATCATAATCATTAATTAATATAAATTTAATTATAATTAGATAAGATAATGAGACCTCAAAGCACGTGTTGGAAGTCCTGTATATTGTAAGGAATAACTAGATAAACATCTTATATCGCATATTGAAATAAGACTCTATAAATTAGGTTAAATAATAAAATTATTTAAACAAAAATAAAATACTTAATATAACAATTAATTGTATATAAGATATACTATTTC
This sequence comes from Teleopsis dalmanni, assembly GCF_002237135.1. Classification (NCBI taxonomy): domain Eukaryota; kingdom Metazoa; phylum Arthropoda; class Insecta; order Diptera; family Diopsidae; genus Teleopsis; species Teleopsis dalmanni. Next base: position 180,588,404 of record NC_051847.1, read on the forward strand.
GGTTTCGAAAAAATCGGACTTGGAAAAATACTCTATCAAAGGGACACAATATATATTCATCTCCTAACTCCTAACTGAATCTCCTAACTTAACAATAATATTCATAAGAGCTCAAAACTTTATACAAAAAATAGAACCCAGTTTTACTTCATCTAGAAATACTTTTTTTATAGAAAAAAAATCATAAAAATAACCAAATTATCAAAAAAAAAAAAGTAATAATAAAGTTAACATTTGAGTCTCTTCGGGTCTCAGCATGCTTTCTCATAAAACTTATTTGACTCTGTTCACTAAAACACTACTCAAAGAACTCTTAGCCCATAGAAAGCACATACGACTAATTCATGGATTAATATTTTTTCTACATTTTTGACTAGCGTTTGATTAAATAACTTATAATCAAGACTAAACCTATTATATCTTTACACATAGCATATGTAGAAAACCAAGACAGGTTCATTCCCATTCGACTCATTTCAAAAAATATACACGTCGAGCACTTCATCTCTATAATACAGATATAATGTATAATGAAAATTGTTATGATGAGATTATAACTTCATGCTCAATAAAAAATTAATACCTAAAAACACCTCTCTAATTGGTTTCCATTTAATCATTTTTAATTTAAATAAATTGCGAAATTATCCCAGCCAATCAGTAATATTCCCTCATAAGTTAACCTTGGAAAGTTAGGTTAGGTCATGCTGTCAGTTCAAAAAGCCCACGCGTATACCATTAAGATCCTTTGCGACACCAGATCAGAATCTTCTAGCGATAGTATACATTATTATTATGCATTATCAGCGAATTGTATTAGGAGGTCAACAGCAACCTTAGGCATGTGCTCCTAAGGAGCATCCTATAAAACTGACAGCCCCCAAGTATTTTTGTCGAGTTCTTAAGAGAGTTCTTAAGAGGGCAGTGACACAGTAGATGCTCGAGATTTTCTTTTGCATCCGGAAGCATATACACAAACTCTAAAATTTTAGTGTACTTTTTCCAACATTTCATATAAAATTTTTTATGTTCACATTGTGTTCTTTTCCCGAAAGTAGTGAACTTTAAAACGATCTTTTCACGGAGGTAGTGATTTTTTTAATAATCTTTCACGAATGTAGTGTATTTTGAGTGTATGTATAGTATTTTTAGTATATATCATATAAAACGATTTGGAAATGTTTTTAATATGCATAGTTGTTGTTGCAGATAAGAACAGATACTACATTTTGGTTTTAAGTAAGAACTTACTACAAAACCTAATTGCAAGTCATATTCACAAATTTTAGAAAATAAGAAGTTCTTTACTCAACGTAATAATTTTAAGTGCAAAGTCTCAAAGTCTTCAATTCTTTGGGGATTTCTTGAATTGATATTAAATTCAAATAAAATTAAATAATAAATAAGAAAATTAAATTACAATATATAAAGTTCCCCAAACTATCTGGCCTTACATTGTGACCGAAAGGTTTTCGGAGGTTCTCATTTAAAATTCGCGCGCTGTATATTTTTCGATATTTTAAGTTTATGTAGTTTGGCAGCACTGTCCTTAATTACTATCCAAAAATAGCGCGATCTGTCGGACAGTTCGTTTACGGCAGCTGTTGAAACCAGTTCACCTCAGTAGTGCGTTGCGAAAAAAACAATGGAAAAAAATATTGAACAAAGAGTTTGCATCAAATTTTGTTTTTCGAACGAAATTTCGTGTGCAGAATCGTTGCGAATGCTACAAAAGGCTTATGGGGAATCAGTTTTATCGAAAACTCAAGTTTATGAGTGGTACAAAGCCTTTCAGGACTGTCGTACGACCGTCGAAGACATGCCGCGTTCTGGACGACCTTCGACCTCTACCACCGACGAAAACATTGAAAAGGCAAAGGAAATCGTGTTCAAAAATCCTCATGTGAGTGTTAGAGAGATAGCACGAGAGCTAGGCATCGGTCGTGAGATGGCTCGTTTGATTTTGGTGGACAATTTGTGTATGCGACGTGTCAACGCCCGGCTTGTTCCGATTCACCTCAATTTGTTCAACATTATCAACGATTTTAAGGCCAAACATTCAATAAATACCATCGAACAGCCACCGTATTCACCTGATCTTGCACCGTGTGACTTTTTCCTGTTTCCCAACCTCAAATTACCACTCAGAGGAACGCGTTTTGAATCCATAGAAGACGTAAAACAGAATTCGCAGAGGGAACTCAAAGCCATACCGGAAAGCGCCTATAAAAAATGTTTGATGATTGGAAGAAACGTTGGCATTTGTGTATCGCTTCTAATGGAGCATATTTTGAAGGAGATAAAATAAATATTGATGAAGATTAAGAATTTTGCGTTTTATTTATTTATGACCGGAAACTTTTCGGTCACAATGTATATGCAAATTAATATAAAAATTAATGTAGAATTTCCCTAAAGAATTATCTAACATAATTTATAAAGCATAACATATTATATATATAACGGACTTAAAAATGCAATATTTTATCAATATTTATATAGATTAAGACAAGGAAGTACAAGTAAGTCCCAACGATATCAAGAATTTACATTATTAATTTTTATATTTCGTAATGAAAAATTATTTTAAATAATAATGAGATTAAAGTGTAGACCTTTTCCTTCAAATTATCAACACTTATTATTAAAGCTTCACTCAAAACAAATTATTTTACGTGATATATTGTATAAATTTCCAACCGAAGCTAAAATTAAAAGCAAAAAAAATTTATTTTCAGAGCAAATATTTTGAAAGATAAAAAATCCCCTAAAGATGGTATGTGCTTTATATTTATTTACAAATTTTTAAGAAAAGTTAAACAAAATTTTAGAAAAATAACTAAAATAGTTTAAATTTCTTTTAAATTTATTTCTAAATATTATAGTTGTTATTTTATTACTTGGTCATGCCAAAAAGTTATTAACTTTCACACAATAAAATTTTTACAAAGTATTTAATATATATATCTTAAAAAATTATATAAAAAATTTATAGATGATTCATATATATTAAAAACATTTTTATTACTACAAAATCTTTAAGAATCAAATACATGTGTTAAAAGCGTTCATAATTAATTAACAAAGTATAAATAATAGAGTTCAGTTTATTGATTCAGTGACTATCGATTTACTAAAATAACAAAATGTGATATCAGTTAAATATTTGGATATGCCAGCTCGCACTAAACACAGCACTTATAGAGTGCTGCCCCTATAAGAGCCACTACTCAGAAGATCTTCAACTGTTAGAACAAATTTTGACAAATCATTTAAAGTTGCATTCAGCAGATGAGACGACCTGCTCGCAAACTCGATAATTAATGAATATTTATTTGCGTTCGTAAGTGCGGAATTTGACTATAATTATTTGAACAAACGAACAAGCTCTCAAATGTTTATGTTTTAAATAGTCAATAAAATGGAAATCAATCACAAGCTAGAAGTACAAATTATTACCCATTACACTGCAAAAAATTATTTATCTTTCATGTTCATTCGAATGGAACAATATGATAATGTCATGGGAGTGTGTAAGTGACTAATGAAAATAATCAAAAGATATAGAATTATTAATAAACAAGAAATATAAATGAATTTTAACACATTTTTACATTACATCCATCTATTTCCCTTATTAGCAATTGTTAATAGTTTAATTTGTTTAACATGATGAGAAATGTTTAAAAGTCGACAAACGAAAGCTTTAATATTCTTCCAATTGTAAAATTTTTTGGCAAAGAATATGGAGAAGGCTCTATAAGAAATTTATCACGAATTACCAATGCTTTCGTTACCAGCTTTATAAATTTTTTATAAAGATTTTTTTATAAATTTTATGATTTTATTTGTAGTGGCGAAAACTATCACAAACTAAACTATCATACATATAACATAGCAATTGTTCAGATATAATAAATTTATAATAAAGAAAAAAGTGAAAATCATTAAATTTACAGAAACTGAAATCATAAAGCTGAAATCGACAAACTGAAAAAGTAATTAAGTTATAAAACACGTTTTCACTATCGTAATTAAATCGACAAATATGCAGAACCTAATCCATACAAAAATATATGATAATTGTAAGAATAAACATGACAGTATCTAAATATCCTCATATTTACATATAATAAAACCGTTGCTAAATTTATTAAAACATAAAAAACATTTAAACTAACGCAATTAAATCGACACAGCTATAGCAAGTCTATATAAAAAACTGCTAACGAGGTACGGTAATTATAAGTGTAAACATAGCAAAACGGGGTAACTCATGTGTCGATTCAAAAAGTAAAGATTTTTTAAACCTTTCCATTAAAACTGAAAACAACATCGTACAAATGTTCTCTGCGGAACATATTACAGTACTGGATCGTTTCGATGGCTTATCGATTTCAAAATGTCGATAGCTCCTCATAAATACGATTATTTATGTAGTTTCAAAAAAGCCAATGGTAACAAATCGGATAGGACTTATTTTGTCGCAACAATGTTTAAACAGTACGTAATGTGTAGTTGTGGTATACCACATTTAGGTGAACCTAAATATTTTCTACAACCATATCTTCAACTTTACGCAGAAGAAAAATTGATGACTATGTACCACTCCTTCCAAATTTCCAAAAGATAGAATTCTACAATACTTTCAAACTAAATGCCCTACTAACTAACTTTCTATGGATACAATGATCTTTCGATAATTACTTTTAGAACAAAATGCAAAATGCAACAATTTTGTTTATTGACATATCCTCCAAGCAAAAAATAAGTATCTTCAATAAAGAAAATGCAATGTAAGAACCCTTCACAGTGTTCGTAGTAAGTTTTCAAAATATATTCAATGGTTATTAAACGTTCCATATTACAAAAAGGCAAGCTTTCAATATATACATGATGCCTTAAATGCACTTCTGTTCAAGACAAATCATTAAATCAAATGATTTGTGCTGCCAAATCAGGACAACGAAATGGTCAACCATTTATGTTATGACAATCTACTCGTATATATATAAAAATGAATGTTGTCTGTCTATCTGCCCGTCGTTTGTACTCGATGGACTCAAAAACCATACATCCAATCACCGTGAAATTATAAACATAGATATATCCCCGAGAAGGTTTTTGCGAATTTTTATTAAAATCAGAGTTGGGGTTCTAGGTTCATTTAATTAGTAATATTTTGGTAAGAGTGTATTCTGTAATATAATTTCCAATATCATTTAAAACAATCTAGCAATCCTAGATTGTTAGATTGTGAGAAGACAGTTTGGTTTTTACATTCGTACAGTTTGTGTTTTAGTTTAGTTTTGAGTAAATATAATAAATGATATAGAAAAATTTATTTAATTTAATTTATTAAAATCAGAGGGAAATACGTTTTATTTAACACCACAATTATGCCACCAAAGCGAAGTGCCATCGGTCGAACCACGGTTGCCACTTATGGTACTTTAGTACCAAAATTGGTACTTTTTTGTTCGTTTGGTACTCATGTTCAAAAAATGGTACATTTTTGACGACCCAACTTTATTGTGGATATTTCCAATTAATTTTTTTTATAAATGCAACTGCACTATTTTATATTTTGTTCATTTATAACACTATGAAAAACACAGAACGAAAAAACAAAAAGGTCCAAAAAAATGTTGGACCTTTCTTTACAGAAATGGTACCTTTTTAAACCAATTTTGGTACAAAAAAAAATTTTCAAGTGGCAACCGTGGGTCGAACTAAAAATCAAGCAAAAAGGAGAAGAGAAGAACGAGCTTCAGAAACAATTAACAGAGAAAAACTAGGCAAGAAAGAGATCGAGTTCACACTGCTCTTGTTCGATCATTAGAAACGAGTGAGTGACACAAAGTTCGCCGGGTCAGCTAGTTTATATCATAAATTATATCACCATAAACGTATTTGTCTTATTTACATATAAATTTGTATAGATTAGAATAACGATTTTACATTTCAGAACCGACCTAATCATAACTGACCTGTTGTGATATGTATACATAAGACAATCATCAGCTTAGCTCTATTATAAACAATTAGAACACAAGATATCAGCTAATATCAGTAGCTTAAAAATACAGAACAGCGATTTCATAATATATTTCTAAAGGAAATGTTTATGCAAAGTACGTCTACTAATATTATATAATATCATTTCTGAACCCCAACTCGGATATTTACATACTTGATGCTCTACATATTAAAAGCTTCAGGAGAATAGTGATACTAATACTTATAACTTCGTTAAAAAACTTTCTTAAAAAACTTTATTAAAAAAACTCCACTCTTGAATTCCAATTTGAATATTTATATAGTTGATATTCTACAAATGGTGTGAGAATTATAAATATTTTAACATTGTATAAAATAGGTTATATCAGTAAGTAAAATTTTATTCTTTCTTAAATACTTTTATATTTTCACATACATGCATACATTATAATAAAAACAATAACAGCAGCAACAGCTAATAATTCTGCTTTATAGTTAGGTCGATATTCAGATCCCCTAAATATCTGATTAGTGGATAACATTGAGATATATAGATAATCTAGATAATCTAGATAGATATATTTAGATAAGATTAGATAGTAGATCATTATTAGTAATAGTTTCCATTATTAAACTGATTTATTTAATAATAACAGAGAATCAAAGCAATCAGTTTCAAAAATCCAACTGTAGAACTTTGATTCAGAGAAATGAAGAACTGATTAAAATATCTTAAGAATAACTGATAAAACTGAACCATTTAAATTGGCGCGTAATGGTACAGTGATAGTCACTAGGTCTTGGTATTCAGGCGATGGACACATTGTAATCATTACTGATCTTTTAAATCAAGTATATCTTCTATCAAAAGCTAGACCAAGTATTTCATATTATCTTCCTATTCTATTTCTAATTCGTTTAATATTTGTTAGTGAATTTTATTGTATTAGTCTATAAGCTTTTATTTGAAACTGTAATTCGAATCCAATATCTCTGACCATAATTCGACTTAAAACCATTTTTGAGCAATCCTCGATTTATATATTTATTTAATAATAATTTTGTTGTTAAACGAGTAATTGATCAATAGTCTTTTAATTTTTCCGGGCTTTAGGTCATGTTTTTAAAAATTATATTTTTATATTAAATAAATATATACATAAGTAAAAAACTGTGATTTAATCTTAAGTTTATAATAGGTATAAGTTATTATTTAATAATATAATTTTTAAAAACGCGACCTGAAGCCCGACAAAATTTAATACACATAACTATAGAGGTTAACAGTAACATAAATATTATAATACACTTTTTTAAAAAAAAATTTTTTTTTTAAATTTAATTTGATCTAATATTTCTTATAATGTAGCAATAATTAAATATAAATCTTAAAAT
>NC_051847.1:180595898-180599122 GCF_002237135.1 Teleopsis dalmanni
ACTAACAGAGTCATTAGGGTCAATCTGCTTTGATCAATCTTCTTCTTCTTCATCTTCTTCTTTTAGGTGCCTTGTCCGCTTCGAACGTTAGCTAACATTATTGCTATTTTGACTTTATCTACAGCCTCTCGAAAAAGTGATCTTGTACTTTTATTGAACCATTGACGTAAATACTTCAGCATGATATTTTTCGTCTTTCAGGGCCACGTCTGCCGTCGATCAATCCACACATTCAAAACAGTTCATTCAGTAAATTTTATAGTGAACTAAAATATTATTGTTTAAAAAAACAATAACCTAAACAGATGAGGGGCATATTAATTTAAATGGAATCTCACACCACCTATGTAATTGATCGAAATATGATTTAATGAATGTGATTGCAATGGGATAATGTATAAGTATTGTTAAACTATCTAATAGCCGAATTGATATGACTACAATTGAGTCTATCAATTGATATGAATAGAAAGCGACAGTCTGTTTAGTCGACATAATACCATAGGCTATAAAGTTATAGATAAGCATAGATAATTTTAATTTTTTTCGATGAGTGTAATATAAGAAAATTATTCCCATGATGGCACAGTTGGTTATAATTGATCTGGAACATAATCTGTATGTGATAAGATTCAAAGCAGCTGTTTTGTGATATTCAATCTCTATTTGGACAAATTTCTTATCGTTGAATAAAATATATATATTATATGGCACTAGAAACTAAACAGCAGTTCAGATAATCGATTTCACAAATCGTAAACTGATTCCTTATACTTTTTGCACTTATCTTCAAGAAATTGTGTTCTATAATCAAAGCCGTGTAAATGGAAAACCGAAAAGGAATTTGACTCTAGAGATGAAATATTCGCTATATTAAATATTTATTCATAAACCTTACTGTTTGGAAATTGTCTAAAATTTAAACTGCTTGCGAAATGATATTTAACCTCTATTGATTATTTACTACAATCAATCATTTATATATTTAAAGTCAATCATTATGTTTTTAATTAAATTTATTTAAAATGATTAATCAAATAAAAAGCAATTCAATTAAATATACTTAATTAAAAATAAAAATAGAAAATATATATAACTTTTGATTTTTAATTATTTTTATCAATTGTTATTTGGCCTTCAAGAAAGGATACACTTTTAATTTCATTATATGACTCCATTGATACTTGAAGTTTTGTTGTATTCTATTATTAGAGTAAGGCATTAAAAAAAGCACTTAATTAATAAATAAAAATTTATTAACTGGCTTAGAATAAATTATGCCATAAAAATGACATTCGCTTTCATTATCAGTAAAAAAAGGTAAACAAATGTTTTGAAAATGAAATTAGATATTTGAATAATTGATTTTGTATGAATTTTTTAATATTTAATGTAAATAATATTGTTGAAAAATGCTTTAAAAATGAATTATTTTATTTAAGCATAGATATGATTAGACAGAAAAACAAATTTATATAAAAAAAATTATTATGTTTATTACATGTGCACGAGTTTAACGTAGCGTATGAGTAACATTTTATGTGGAAGTTAAAAAAGCTTATTTTTTCTAATATTCTAATTCTAATTAAATTTTTGAAAAAACAGAAAAAGTTATTTAATGGTACCGACACATAGTATTAACAATATTTTAATGTATTATTATTTTAGATATTATTTTATTTAAATAATTAATTTTATATTTAATTACAGAAGAGGCAATAATACTTTTTATTGGCACAACAGGGCTTAGAGACCTACTCTAAACCCAGAAAGGCGCACAATAGACTCGACGTAGTGTCTATTTTACTTAATATAAATTATTATTTACGAATAATTCAATATAAGAAATAATTCCAAGACCACTGATGATGGGTATTTGGGACAATATTCGAAAAAGCTGTATGGGTCATCCAAAAATTCAATTAATTAAAAATAAATAAAAATTTTGTTGTTACAAATCAATACTGTTTGCAACCTTTCTAATAACACTATTTTTTAAATAGTATTTTGATAATACAAGTGAAACATAATGGAATATCAGAACAGAAATTATTTATTCTGTTTTTCCTATTAAATAGAAAACTATAAACTTATATACATATAATTAAGACATATAATTCTTAATTCACAAAGTACCCGTAGTACATAATATGAAAAATCAGCTTAAAAGAAACTATATTTGGGAAGGACATGCTGTATATAAATTATAAAGGTAAGTAACAAACCCAACTTGTTAAGATTATCTGAAATGAGACTTGACATATGTAATCGTGTAATCGACTGAGTACTACACTCTTCTGATGTGACACAGTGTGACTATTTTTGTTCCAGAAGTTAATATTATTAATTCGCGGAAAGCGATTCGTCAAATCAAATGTAGTCATAAAAAATTATTCACTAAAAGACTTGTAAACCGTACCTAAATCAACCAACTAATAATGTGTGGAGAATAGTTATTTTGCACTGGATGGAGTCTACTTTAACTTTAAAGGTAAAAACTTGATTGTATTTTAGTGTTTCATTTCGGATATTTTCTACACAAATTGTATAACTATTGAAAAATATACTGTATGTATTCAAGATATCAGTAGTTGCAATATATAGGACGAATATGAAGTATAGTTATATTGCACTCCTTTAGCTTCTTTAACTTTGAAAACACAAATTGTATAAATAATGAAAAATCTGATGTGTTTTTTTTTTGAAGATATTCCATCAGTAGTCGCAATATATAGTACGGATTTGAATAATAGTTGTATTGCATTGGATGGAGACTCCTTTAGCTTTAAAGGTAATGAACTTAATTAAACTTAATTGTATTTCTGTGTTTTATTTCGGATATTTTTTACACAAATTGTATAAATACCGAAAAATTGATTGTCTTTATTTAGTAGCCACAATATCATCATTATCATTAATGGCCCAAGGATCCTAGTTGAATCGTGACCGCCTTAGTCACACTATATAATACGGTTATTGCTGCTTTGTAAGAAAGGTTTATACATTTCACAAATATGTGGACGATTGTCTGGTTTCAGGTAGCCATATATGCCATTTGAATAACTTTTTAGATCCTATTCTATTAGGATAACCTATTCTCCGCTGTCCAAGCTTCATTTTCATGTATATAAGTGGGTGTTATTGAGAAATTTCATTAGTTAATGTGTATAGGCCATTAGACTACACTTTCAAAAATCGTCTTTTGGTACTTTTAGAATTCCAAA
>NC_051847.1:180599222-180613593 GCF_002237135.1 Teleopsis dalmanni
CTTTTAGTCTGTCTGCCTTTTATTAAAAAAACATATTTCTGAATATATCTTTTTGGATTTTGTATTCATGGAATTCAAGTTAACAAATGGTTAAAATTTATAATCCATGTCTATACCACATAAACGTGTATTTAAAATCAAGAATATAGGTTTTATTTTAAGTATCAAAAAAAAATTTCAATATAATTTATATTTATCTGTGTGACAGTATTAAAACTTCGACAAAATCAAAAATTATAGATATTTTTTATATTTTATTTACCAAAACTTCGGTCATAAATCGATCAGGTCTTTATTAGTTCCTGCATTATTATTTATTAATTGATTACGATTGAATATAATATTATTTGTCATATCAATCATTTATAAAGATTTTAGTGATTTATAAATAACATAATAATTATGAATTAATTTTTTTTTTACTTGCCCCTTACATAAAATAACTTTGTATCTTTTTTTATTATTATTGTATTTTTATTATTTAATGTCTTATACAAACTAGAGGAGCAACAAGGCGATGATGATAGCCAGCAAGCAGCTGAAGCAATGGTGCAGTTGAGTGGAGTCGGATTCTACACTCAACAGCAACAAGGTTTCTATTCATTTTACATACATGAGATCATACCTCTCTTAAGTTTTTTATATTGCAAATTTAAGATTATATTTTTTATACTATAATTAACAATATTTACATCTGTTTGTATATTTTAAAATTCATATACAAATAATATCTACTATATATGTATATATAAATTTAAGAAATAGGTTGATTTAAATCATAATAGTGTCTTCTTCAAATCTTAGTTTCATTTATATCTAATTTATAATGGGGAATAATGCTTTTTAATCAAGAGCAAATAATTACATTCTTAATAGAGTAACATATCTTGCAGATAAACTAACACCCACTGGTACCATTTCAATAGAAACCTTCTTACATGTTCCTATTCTCAGCAGAAACACTAAGGCGAATTATTGTTTAAATGCTGTCTGAAACAGTTCAAGGGCAAATGATTATATATATATATATATTAACACGACTAGTTCAATGCAACCTGGTAACCAAAATATTCTTTTAGTCTAAAATATATTGGCTATAGAAACTATTTCGACTCTAATAATCCTATTTGAATCACTAATAATGCAAAACTTAAAAGAGAATCAAGGAATTTTGGTGTCTATGGTTATAAATTCCCTAAAAGTATTTGTCAGGCTGGTATATAGTATATGGTATATGATATCATCAGATCATATATACCAGATTAGACAACTGCAAAGATGATCTCAGCTTTTAAGGCGATGTAAATATGCCATCATTATTATATATATTTACATATATACAGATATGCAGTTAGTATCGATCAAAGTAATCGATACTAACTAACTGGTTCGAAAGAACCTTATAGATGGATAACAAAGTGTTGCATAAATTCATAAAATTATGTACAGAAACTTGTTTCCGCTATTTTTTTTAACGGTCAGAAAGCACTGCGCATCTTTCCGTAGAACGCCCACTTGTCAGACTGCATTAGGTTAGCTTAGGTTATACCGGCGATCTCAACGAAATCCACTTAGGCCTATAGGCCCATTTTCCTACCTTATAATTAAAGACTCAAGAGTTAAAACCATCTAAAACCTTTGACAAAGCTTATAATGCTACTGAAAGGCAGACTCTATTAATACTGTAATAAAATATATTTAAACAACTTATTCAAGTCTACAACAAAAATTCTTAATAAAATAACTAATTTTCTAAAAGGATATATTTTAATTGTTTATCACCTTTTAAAAAAGTTTTTGAGAAATCTTAACAAAAACTATTTCTCAACTGCTGCGAGATTATCAGGAAACAATGCCAATATCCTCATCTTACCCTAAGACTCTGCAAAGTTTTTTATAACTGTTTACTCGTTTAAACTCTATTTATGTTAAAACAAGTCTTTAGAAATAACATAACAGAACTTTTACTTTAGCTTTTTAGATTTCTCTTTCCATTATAATAATGTATTTGCCCCGATTTATCTGAACCCACACTCAATTCGCTGAGTGTTTTATTTTGAACTTTCTAAACAGTATTTAACATTAAAAAGTGAAATTAATGAACGTTTGTCATACCTTCTCACTGATTATAATATACCCAATATTTCCATATCTTTCACGAAATCAAATTGGCTGTTAAGCTATTAGCTATTAAATATTATATCCTATTTATACATATTTATATAACTCAATATATACCTGTAATAATAATACATATAGACACATTTATTATTGTTTTAATTTTTTTATTGATAATCTGTTATTTCTTTTTCATCAACAAATTTAGATGACTCAATGGAACTGGACCCGAACTATGATTTAGGCGATTTTCTCACAATGCGCAATCGTAACAATAATAATTCACAAGATCAAGAATTTTTGGCAATACAAAATGATGAAAATGCCCAAATGAATAGCACAACTAGTTCTAACGAAAATGGAGACAACAGCATGCAACAACCAATAATGCCTTTATTGTTGCCGGGTAACGATAACGTTGGCATTGATGAGGACTTGGCTATATCTGAAAGTGACGAAGAGGATGAAAATGGTAGTGGTATGGCGATTAAAAGAGAACCCGTTCATGAAAACGATAATAACGCCAATGATTCTGCTCAAAACCAGCTACCAACGGATCGAAAAGATGAATTTAAGCACGAGGATAATGACGATGATGGCTGGTTGCGATTTTAAACGTACGAAATATTTAATAATGGATTGGTACTAATAATTGTAGACGTTGATATGTAATTATTTATTTTTATATAATTTTGTATTGGTTATATTTTAAATTTAATTTTATATGGCAAAGTTAAATTCCTCGTATTCCGCTGGTAGAACCCGGGAATGCATAATCCAGTCTCATTTCTGAAAGACTTTAACAGTTCAATAGAAATGATCTGCTATGAAATCCTCACAAAATGTTTGACAAAATACTGCAAAAAACAATATCACATTTAAAAAAAATGTGTTTATCTGGTATAGATACATGCTTATTTGTAGAATAGAAATGAAAATGTTTTTCATGCATTTTCTACGCGTGGCGCTCCATCGCAGGAAAATATAGCAGAATATTTCGGAGATTTTTCTGTTCTTCAATTCCTACTCCGAATATCTGATATACAACGAAACCAGAAAGAATTCTAATAGATTAAACAATCTTAAAAATACTGGTTGACATATTGAGTCGCATAATAGACCTCTCAGGTCGCGGAAATCCGGGTTGCATAATAGACCTTTTCGGGTTGCGGAAGTTCGAGTCGCATAATAGACCTCGCAGGTCGTGGAAATTCGAGTCGCATGATAGACTTTTTCGGGTTGCAGAAATTTGAGACGCATAATAGACTTCTCAAGTCGCGGAAATTCGGGTCGCATGCTAGACCTTTTCGGGTTGCGGAAATTCGAGTCGCATAATAGACCTTTTCGGGTTGCGAAAATTCTAAACGCATAATAGACCTTTTCGGGTTGCGGAAATTCAAGTCGCATAATAGACCTTTTCGGGTTGCGGAAATTCGAGTCGCATAATAAGTCTCTCAGGTCGCGGAAATTAGTGTCGCTTAATAAACGTTTTCGGGTTGCGGAAATTCGAGTCGCATAATAATAGGCCTTTTCGGGTTGCGAAAATTCGAGACACATAATACACCTTTCAGATCGCGAAAATTCGGGTCGCATAATACACTTTTTCAGGTTGTGGAGATTCGATGTCAATTGTCATTTAAAATATTTTTGTATCTTAATGTTTGTAATTTTGTATAAACTATAAAAATGTGTAATAGAACTACAATATATGTATCCCAAATCCAACTACCTTTCCTATTCTTATCCTAATATCTTACTCATATCTTCCTTCATTATTTTGTTGCGTACAACAAAAATACACGTGGAACATTAAAAATAGCTTAACCTTTTCTTGTAACATTAAGTTTTCTGTTATTGGCCTCATTTATTTTATAATTACAATATTTTATTGAAACTAAATAATTGTTTAAGTCAGTAATGTAATTCATATGTTTATTGTAGTTTGGTTCAAATCAAATGGCATTTGCGGAAGATCGTTAAAAATCAGTAAAACAGGATTAAAATGCACGGAACGATCAGAACCTATTCCCACTTGATTTTAACCAAGCGGTAAATGTTATTGTACATGTTAGTTTGTAAGTTTAAATTTAAGAACATAATTAGCAAAGCTTCAAAACAATGTTATCTATCTATCATAATTTACTTATAATAAAATAAACTTCTTTTTTTTAATATAATTTGAGTTTATAAATTTATTTACACGCCTAAATACTGAAGCAAGAAGAAAGTTTTATTCGTCAACTCATAATTACAACCTTATAAATACGTTCAATAAAATTCTAAAATCAGTTATAATCACAACGAAAATATTTTATATAATATCTGTTTATTATTCAACATAGTTGCTTTATCTATAAAAAGAAATTTCAAAATTTATATAAAGTAAAATGTTCTATAAATTTTATTATATTATATGTTATCAAAATTTACGAAAATATATTTACAAACAAATGAAATAAGTTATTTCATATGCAGAAGCGTGATACAAAACAAAAAATAAAAAATTGAAAACATTTATTTGATTGTCAAATAAATAGAATTTTAGTTTTTGTCTCTCAACTGCACTCAAAGATTTTAATTGTCTACTAATATTCTTCCTTATTTTCTTACCGTCGACAAACTGTGACATTGCAAAAGTACCTTAGAAAATATATCATTTATCTGGTTTCGTTCTTTGCTGTACTGGTTAAAATTTGTAAGATTTCCTCTATTAATGGTGCTTGTATAAGCTACAAATTATTGTGCAGTGCCATCTGCTGTCATATATTCAATAAGTGTAAAAGCTTTTTGGGACAATTTATTCCCAATATTAGTTTTTAAAAATCTCCTTTAATGAAGTTAGCGCCATCTGCACTAATATGTATACATATACCTATTTAAAGCCGCTGTATCAGCACAGACAATACAATGTGCTGAATACAGTTTGAGTATTACTGTGAAATATTGAAAAAGATGCACAAAACGTGAAAATACCTTCAAAACAGAAACAATATTAAAATTTTTTTTTAAAGAACTTTTTTGTATTGGTAATTTTAAATAATTAAAAAAATTGACTTTTTATTTTGCCTTAAGTTTTGACAAGATAATACTTGCCAAAGTCTAACGAGTATAAATTCAGAGTATGCTTATTTCGATGTTATTCTGAACGGTTAGACATAAGGGCAGCATGACGATAAACGCAAATAGTGATTTTTCGAGTGTATCCCGCACACATATTACTTAATATCTATTAAGCGTAATTTAGCAATAGTAATAAATTAACAAATGGTTAAGATTGTACTATTCATATCCAATAAAATATTTAAAAAAAAAAAAATTATGAGTGTATTAATTAAAAGGTGCTTCACTAGCAATAAAATTGTATATTTAGTGAATTAGGGACATTATTGAATGTTTTTTTAAAAATAATAATGTTAATGATAATCTAAGAAAAATATATGTTGTACATTGAATATATTTAAACGATTAGATGTAATAAAATGGACCATGACATGGTAATCAGCAAAATAGTCTGTCTCTAAAAATTAATTGAAACAATATACAAATTATATTTGCACATATTTTATAACCAAATCACACAATTCGAGGACATAACATAATAATAATCTTATAGTTAATTGTAAATTTTTGTCGTTACTATTCCTTCAGTACAAAGCCTTCATTTTTTAAATTCCATATTATGTATATGAAGAAAATAACACAATGTTAAGTAATTTATTGGAGTTGTGTCAACTCAAAGTACATATTGCATTTATAAAAAAATGTTTGATATTGTTTTTAACAAAATTTTCATAAACATTAGAGCTAATAAAAATAATATTTTAAATTTAAAAATACATACAAAATTTGTTAAATTCACTGCTTTTTACAATAAAATTAATAACTAACTTATTTAAAAAACTAAGAATATAATAGATTTTCACATAAAGCCTTTTAATGAATTTATATTACCGTTGTTTAAAAATAATTGAATAATTGTTTCTAGTGTTCATTCACAATGCGATATGAATCCAAAAATGATTATTAAAAACTATAATGTTATTATTTCTAGTTTTTATTGTTCATTTAATCATCAAATAATCACGAAGCTTTTAAGAAATATATAAATAAGTCTGTGAGAAGCGTGGGACTCTGCAGAAACACCCCAGCTATTAAAGAGTAAAAGTGCCCAGTTGCAATAATTCGGAAAAGACTCAACATGTATAACATTTATGAATATATTATTTGTAAATGTGTAGTGTAAATATAATAAAATTAAGCATGAACTTTTAATTTTTAATTGTCTTTTAACGAATTTATGCCATCATTGTTTAATAACAATGAATGTTTTTCGTTTTTCTACTCAATGCGATATAAATCTGAAAATATTAAAAATTTATAATATTTTCAGTTTTTATTATTTATATAATTGTTATCTACTACACTTTTTAAATTGTGTGCAAGGTAGTTTAGTAGAAGTGCTTTTAAACAACGATGGCAACTCTACGAAATGCTGATGTAAACAAAAAATGCAAAACACGAGCTACATTTATATTAAGACCAAAAAACTGATACTTTATCGTATCACACAATTATTTCGCGTATAATATTGTGGATTTGTTTTTATTAAAATGACAATTAACTGGAAAAAGTATATATTATGGTTTGCGCAGGAACATGTGGATTTCCGTATGGGGGTAACTTAAATTTATTATAAATATTAACAAGAGCTTATTTCGCAATTTTATTCACAGGAATTCAAGAGTATAGCAAAACTGTTTGATCTACGTTTCCAGATACTAACCGAAAATACCACAGTAATTATAAAAATTTAGTATTTTGTACAAAGTATAATAAAATGTCTTACGCTTATCTAACAGAATCCATACTGGGTAGTTGAGTTCCCGAATGATGAGTCAGCTTTAAAATTTGCCTCGCGTTCGATTGCACTGCGTTGTGTTTTGGAACTCTGGTCTCATGGAAATTCATTAACAGATTTTCACAAGCAACTACAATCTTACACAAAAGAGAATGACAAGGAAATAAATAATTACTTTAAAAAAGATTGCTCCTTTAAAATAATTGTGGAAACTTACAACAAACATCTTAAACAAGCGGAAAAAATTCAAAAAATAGAATCACTTGATTATTTGCCAATAGAAGGAAATGTGGATTTAAAAACACCACAGGTTGAGTGGTGGTATATAGAATTTTGGGGTCTCGATCCTACCAATGTGCCTGAAAAACCTGATGATGTGCTGTTTGGACGTTTGGTATGACAAATTTTAATTGCAATAAAATACTGACATTAAATTTATGTTTATTGAAATTTAGATATCGAACGGTCAACGACATCTAATTAAAGAACTTTCTTTAAAGAACAGAAAATTTATAGGAAATACAAGTATGGATGCGCAGCTTAGTTTATTAATGGCAAACCAGGCACTGGTAAGAGATGGTGATCTCGTTTTAGACCCATTTGTTGGTACAGGTTCACTGCTAGTGAGTTCCGCAAAATTTGGAGGTTTGGAAACAGTATTTTTTCTGCTTACATAAAAATTAATTAAAATACATTATAAATCAAAAACAGGCTATGTACTTGGAGCTGACATTGATTTTATGATGCTTCACGCACGTAATCGTCCAAGTCGGATAACGCAAAAAAAACGTGAAAAAGACGAGAGCATTCGTGAGAACCTTAAACAATACGGCTGTGCAGAACGCTACTTAGATGTTGTGGTAGCAGATTTTTCTAATCCACTTTGGAATAAACGAGTAAAATTCGATTGCATCATAACAGATCGTAAGTAATAAAATCATAAACATAATTCCAGAAAAAAACACAAAAATATTTATTATTTCGGTAGCTCCTTATGGTATAAGAGAAGCGACAGAAAAAGTGGAAATGAAGCAATCAAATAAATCAAATGTGCGAACTGCTGATATGCCACATTATCCTTCGACATCACATTATTGTTTGCAACAGCTATACGCTGATTTACTTTCATTCGCAGCTAACTATTTAAAAATTGGCGGCAGATTAGTGTGTTGGTTGCCATTTCATCGGTAAGTTGTTATTAGAAGAAGTCACAAAACAATAATTATTTCTTGCAATATTCAAATTAGCGAGGATTACACTGAAGAAATTGTGCCACGCCATATAAATCTGAAATTAATGGGAAACAGTGAGCAATTACTATGCGGACAAACGTCAAGAAGACTTCTTACCTATGAAAAACATTCTGATCCTGAATTACATGATAGCAACACACAAAGTGGCGATTTCATTGTAACAGAATTTAGGCCTAGGTATTTTGATAACGTTACGGAATCTCGTACGGAACGACGTTTGCGAAAATCGGAGCTGAGAGAACAAGGACGTATTGAAGCAATGAAACGCGGAAAAAATTTACCAGATTCACGAGAGTTGAAAATTTCTCTTAATAAAGCCAGATTTAAATAATATAAATAATTTATTTTTTTTAATGAAGAAAAAAAATTGCACATATAACAGATATATTTAAAAAATAAATCACATTGGATCAATTTAAACGGATAACCTGTTCAAGATGCTTTAGATTGAGCTTCTCTGATTAAATTATTTGCATCAAATTGACCTTCTTCAATGCGACAATTGAAAATATTTGCAAAACTTTTTATGAACTCATTTGATGCTTCGTCTATTGATACGTGGCGCTTAAGTTCAACACTTAGCGACGTAACACCTTTGCCTTCTATACCGCAAGGTATTATATGTTCAAACCATTTCAAGTCTGTGCTACAATTCAATCCTATACCATGTGTAGTCACGAAACGCGAACCATGCACACCAATGGCACATATTTTATTATCATTCACCCATATACCAGTGTCTTGTGTTGTAGTTGGATTAAGTACGCCTAATTGTTGGCAAGCGTTGATAACAGTTTCTTCCAAAGTTTTGATATACAAACGCATGGTTAGTTTGAATTGTCTTAGATGTATAATGGGATATGCTACGAGCTGACCGTGACCATGAAAAGTTATGAGTCCACCACGATTCGTGCGATAAAATTCTGCACCACATTTCCGCAGGCGTATCTCATCTTCTTTTGTGTATTCCTTTGTGCGCAAACCTGTTGTGTACACTGGATTGAATTCTTGTAACAAAATATAATTTCGAAATTTATCCACTTCCTCCATGCGCTGATTACATAAATACTTTTGTAGGAGTAAACCTGTGCCGTAGCTTATACGCCCGGCTCGTATTACTGTAATTAATGGTTTCATGGCGTTTATTAAGTAAACTCAAAAGTAATTTGAGTATTAAATTGTAGCGTTTCTCCACGAATTTAAACCAAATTCTTGTTAATGCATGATTTTTTATACAAGAAAATTTTGTGCAGATTGCACACTTTAGAGGCACTACATTGTCCACCAATTCCTATTCAATAGCAATAAATACGAAATATAGTGTTTCATAGTTGAATAGATTTTCCTTTTGTATGCAATTGTAAAATTAGACCTTTGAATGAAATTAAATTATATTTTATTTTAATTCAACAATAATATTCTTTTTGTACCTTTACACAAATTATTTGAATAATTATACATATGGAAACCTCTTTATTTCAGTGTTGCCAATTCGTAATTCAATAACGTCAATTATTTATTATGTGCAATGAAAAAATTATTTTAATTGTATGAGAAATTAAAGTTAAAAATATTAATTTTAAAATGTTTACTAATTAAATATGGTGTAGTGGTTTTTTATGTTAGGGTTTATTTCGAATTTAACACTCCGTATTGGTAATGGATAAGTTAATTTAACACTCCGTATTGGTAATGGATAAGTTTATTTATTTCTTATACTTAGTTATTATAAAATATTCTTAAAGTTAAGATTTATGTTTTTACGTCTTATTCACGTGCTGCTTTGTCTTTTTCCAAACTACTACTGGCGGGAACTGCGGCTATTGTTGTCTCCTTTGTGCCTTGTTGACAGTTCTTTTATTTATATTTTTTGGTGCTGCCACAGTACTCCCCCCTAAGTGATGGAGTCACTGAATTTGGTTGGAAAGCGAACGTTGCGTCCTGATTTTGTCAGGTTAGCTGTTGTATTTGGTCGCACAGATTGGTCGCCATTAACGTTGTTTGGAGTGTGGTATACCATTGATTTGTTGTGGATGTCAATGTCTGTATCGGGACATATGAAAGCAGCTTTAAGACGATCTATGCTAACTGTTTGTTCTTTGTTTTCGATCAGTATTCTAAACGTCTTGTCATTTCGCTCTAGTATTTGGTAAGGACCATCGTAAGGTTGCGTCAATGGTGGTTTTACCTTGTCATTTCGTATAAATACATGCGTGGCTGAGCTTAGAGCCGGTTGAATGTGGTAGCCTCGGTCTATATGATGCGATACCAACGTTGCCTTGACGCTCTGCATTTGTTCTCTTAGCTTGGTTATGAAATCGTGTTGATTTATATTTCTGTGGCTAGGGTTGCTTACTATTTCGCCCGGTAAACGTAGAGTTTGGCCATATAGCATTTCAGCAGCAGAAGCTCCAATGTCTGGTTTAAAAGTCGTGCGTAGACCTAACAATACTATTGGTAAAACTTCTGTCCAAGAAGTTGTTTGGTGGCACATTAAGGCTGCTTTTAATGTGCGGTGAAATCGTTCCACCATTCCGTTACTTTGAGGATGGTAACTCGTAGTTCGTAAGTGTTTGCAACCGATAACTTCAGCTAGTTGGTTGAACAATGAAGATTCAAATTGTCTTCCTTGGTCTGTTGTGATACGTAAGGGTACGCCAAAACGTGCGATCCATTGAGTAATCAGTGCGTTTGCGATGGTTTCCGCTGTTTGATCTGGGATCGGAATTGCTTCTGGCCATCGGCTGAAACGGTCGATGATGGTTAATATATATGTGCAGTTGTTTGATGGTGGTAGCGGGCCGACGATATCTATGTTTATATGTTCGAATCTGTGTTCAGCGAGTTCATATTGACAAATAGGTGAACGGTTGTGACGTTGCACTTTAGAACGTTGGCATGGGATACATTGTCGGGTCCAGTTTCTGATATCAGCATTTATAGAAGGCCAGAAAAATTTTTCAGCTATCATTTTTGTTGTGCCCCGAATGCTGGGATGAGACAACCCATGCGTAGCTTTAAAGATATGTAGCCGGTATTTCTGCGGAATGTAAGGACGAATTCGCCCAGTTGAAACTTCGCAATAAATTTTATCTGATATTGTTGGTAAAGATAAAAGTTTGATTTCGATGGAATTGTTGTTTTTGATATCTTGTAGTTGTGGGCAACATCGTTGTAATCCAATTATACAATCGTAGTCGATTTTTGGGATGCTAATACTATCTATCCGCGAGAGAAAATCTGCTGGGATGTTGTCTTTTCCGCTGACATGAACGATATTCGTTGTAAATTGACCTATATAATCAAGCTGTCGGACTTGACGTGGTGAAGCCTTGTCGGACTTTTGCTGGAATGCGAACGTGAGTGGCTTGTGGTCAGTTATTAATACGAATTCACGACCTTCTAACATATGTCGAAAATGTTTTATGCCCTGATATGCGGCTAACAACTCACGATCGTATGTGCTGTATCGTTTTTGTGTATCTGTTAATCGTTTAGAGAAAAAACCGAGTGGTTGGAACGTGCTGTCTGTCACTTGATGAAGAACTGCGCCGAGAGCTTTATCCGAGGCGTCTACTTGTAATGCAAGCGTAGCAGTTTTTGACGGATGAACAAGTAGTGTCGAGTTTGTTAGTTCATCTTTACATTTTTGGAAGATTGTTTTGTTCACTTCGGTCCAGCATAACGGTGTGTTGTCGTTCTTCTTGTTTCCTTTTATCATTTGTTGAAGTGCAGTTTGAGAATCTACAGCGTTTGGTACGAACCTGCGATAAAAGTTAAGTAATGCTAGAAATCTTCTTAATTCTTTTGTTTTTGTTGGAAGCGGGTACTCGCTGATGCTCTTCACTCGATCTGGTAGAGGTTGAATGCCCTTTTCACTGATGAGATAACCAAGAAATTTTACTGTGTTTTGAGCAAAAACGCATTTTGATACGTTTATTATTAAACCATGTTTTCTGAATCGTTCGAATACTTGTTGCAAGTGTTGCCTGTGCTCTTCCTCGTTTGCTGATGCAATAATGACGTCGTCAATATAGGCAAAGGCAAATTCGAGATCTCGTAATACTTCGTGAATGAAGCGTTGAAATGTTTGACCTGCATTGCAAAGTCCGAATGTCATGTTAGTAAATTCAAATAATCCAAATGGAGTTATGATCGCCGTTTTTGGAATATCCCCCGGTTCAACTGGTATCTGGTGATATGCCTTAATCAGGTCGATGGTTGAAAAAACTTTTTGGTTATATAACATGTGTGCAAAATCATGTATGTGAGGAACTGGGTAACGATCTGGGATAGTGATTGCATTTAAGCGACGGTAATCTCCGCAAGGTCTCCAACTACCGTCTGGTTTTTTTACCATATGTAAGGGGCTAGCCCAATTGCTGCTTGATGGACGGCATATTCCGGCTGTGACTAAGTTTTGGAATTCTTCTTTTGCTGCTGCTAGCTTGTCTGGAGGTAACCTACGTGGTCTCTCACATATTGGTGGACCTTTTGTTAATATGTGGTGAGTGACTTTGGTCACCTGGCGATTTGTAGGTGTTGGTTTAGTGATGTCGATGTATTCTTTTAGTAGATCTGCAATTTTGCAAGATGTGTTCACAGTTGATATTTTTTGCGCATTTACCTTACGTTCACTTGCGGCTGAGAAAATCTTTGTTGATGTGTCGATCAATCGTTTCATTTTTATGTCTACTATTAATCCGAAATGATTTAAAAAATCTGCACCGATGATTGAAGTGTTTACATCTGCGATAATAAATGGCCATGTGAAATTTCTTCGTAAGCCAAGAGCTAGAGTTATCTCTATTTCTCCAAATGTTTTGATCATAGAACCATTTGCTGCGTAGAGTATTCTTTCGTTCTTATTGTTTGTATTTGAATTTTTTTGTTTGGCGGCAATAAGTGAAACATCTGCACCCGTGTCTATTAGGAATGATTTTTTTGTCTTATTGTCATAGACGAACAGTCTTGTAGATGTTTCGTTTACAACTTCCTCTGCCGCCGTAGACGAAGTCGGTTTTAGTTTTTTGTGCCATATGTGCATGGCTGCTTGCAATTTTTTGCATTTGACCCATATGTTCTATGATACCAACAATTTGTACTGGTCTTTTCTTCACTATCATCATGACATTGCCGGTTTCTGGATGTTGAACGTGAACGTTGATTTGTTCTTGAGCGGTGTTCGGTTGATAATTTCGAGACCATTTTCGTCAGTCTGGTCACTTCTCGTTGAAGTTGTTCGATTTGTGCATCACGTTGAATATGAGCTGCTGCAGGGACGTTAGCTGCATTGACGTAAGTTCCTTGCATTGTTGAGTTTATACGGATTGTTTCGGTTATGTTGTCTGCCAATTCCGCCATCTTAGGTAGTTCCACTTGAATTGTGGCTAGACATGTCTGTACTTCTACAGGAAGACGTTGTAACCATAACCCTTTCAGTAATTGTTCGTCTTGTTTGCTTCCACTAATACGTTGCAATTCGCTTAAAAGATGGGATGGCTTTTTATCCCCAAGCTGTAAACCACTAACTAATTTTTGTATGCGTTTTTGTTCACTATCCGCAAAGTTTTTTATTATTGCTTGCTTGATACCTTCGTACTTCTGAGTTGCTGGTGGATTCTGTATTGTGTTATAAATTTGTTCTAACAGCGATGCATCCAATGCTGCGATAACTGTGCCAAACTTTTGAGTATCGCCCTTTATGTTGTTGACTTGGAACCAGTAGTCCAACTGAATAAACCAAAGGTCAATGTTGTTTTTTATTAATGTTGGCATCGGCAGCTTTATTGCAGTGATTGTTGCGTTTTCATTGATTGGGTTAGTGTCTTCGGTTATCTTTTGCTCTTGAGTAGCCATTTTTTTTTTATATATTCGACGTCGGCTTGGTCACCAATGTAGTGGTTTGTTATGTTGGGGTTTATTTCGAATTTAACACTCCGTATTGGTAATGGATAAGTTTATTTATTTCTTATACTTAGTTATTATAAAATATTCTTAAAGTTAAAATTTGTGTTTTTTCGTTTTATTCACGTGCTGCTTTGTCTTTTTCCAAACTACTACTGGCGGGAACTGCGGCTATTGTTGTCTCCTTTGTGCCTTGTTGACAGTTCTTTTATTTATATTTTTTGGTGCTGCCACA
>NC_051847.1:180613693-180618152 GCF_002237135.1 Teleopsis dalmanni
AATTTTGGACCTTTTTTTACAGAAATGGTACCTTTTTAAACCAATTTTGGTACAGAAAAAAATTTTCAAGTGGCAACCGTGACGGCACTATTTTAGAAAATCTCGCAATATAATTCAAATCATTTCAATTCTCTCTCATTATTCGTATGCTTCTCTCATATTTTTGATTGCAGCTGCTCTGAGTGCAAATATGGAATAAATTTTATCTTTAAGAAAATTTAAATTTGTAGGGTTAGGAAGATATTATCCCATAAAGCTAAAGTAACCCTCTGACTTAAAACTCACTTAGTCGGTACGTACCGTTAGAATTTAAGCGAACTTAAGCCAAAGCGAAATGCACAACCAACCATATCTGTGTATTTTATAGGAATGAAATAACCAAAGTTCACCGCTTTTGTTTACTTCGTTCCTATCAAATACACAAGTACGGTTGATTGTGCACTTCGCTTTGACTTGGGTTCGCTTAAATTCTTACGATACGTACCGACTAACTGAGCCTTTAGTTAGTTTAAAATATTTGATTTTTTCTTTTACGCTTACACGAATTATAGTGGCATTATTGAAGAAATTGCAGCGGCATTATTGCAGCAATTGTTTCAGTTGCCTTTTTTATTCACATATTTCACTTAATTGGTGACAGCAATAATGTTGAGAGCAAAACAGTAATATGTACTTGTATTTAAGACTCCTTCGGTAAGAAATACCTAGCTTATTATTGGAAGAAATATAAACTATTCACTGTTCATGGTGATGATTAGATGCGTAACTCTAATGCGTGTGCTTATAATGACAATGAGATAAGCTGCTGTAATGGATTTGCTTCGTTGAGTTTTACTTAAGTTTTTAATCACTTAAAAACTTAGTAAGATACCTCTCAAATCTTCAACGTTCAATTGACTCATTATCAAAATAAAATATGTGCACTTGGGCCGATGCAATTTATATAGGATAAATGAACCATTTGTGTGAATCGTACTTAGAAAGCGTAGCTTTATAATTTGTGGTGTTAACTTAAAGAAATAAACAAATACAAATAAACGAAAGTCAAATTAGCAGTTTACATGATTAAAAACCAATAATAAAAAAATAAAAACTGCTAGTTAACAGCACTAAGAAAGCGAAAGAATAATATCATGAAAAATTTTATAAAAATTATTTACATTTTCAATGTTAAAAACACAATTTTGAGTTACGTATAATGTAATCTAATTTGTTTCATCAATTCCTTGAACATAAATGTTAATTTCAAATTTAAAAATTGAATATATTATATTATATATTATAAAGATAGTTTAAAGAAAATATATTAAATAATAAAAAAAATCAAAATATATACAGATTTTAATAGAATATTTATGTAACTGCTTTTCTATTTGCGCAAAAACTATGTGAATACATACTATTTCACATGAATACTTTTTTTTTTAATAATCCTAAGGTTAACACACCTAGGATTGGGGTAAAAATTTCCCCTGGCATTTATTACCTCATTTGTGTCGACTAAAGACCCCACATTACACTGTTTTCAGCGCTTTAAAGCAAGAACTTTTAAAAGCGCTTTAAGTATCTTTTAATGAGGTGCTTTAAAGTGTGAAAAGACCTTGTACTCATACAACATTAACTTGTATCTGAAGGAGAGATGAATCCAAATACTTGTGCTCACATATACTTGCGGTTCTTGCGTTAACAGACAAATTAAATAATAATTTCGTGTGCTCAGAAGCGAGTAAACATGTTAAAAATATACTTCATTGAAATTGAAATTATTCTACAGTCACTAACGAACAGAGCTAGATAATTATTTTTTATATGAAATAATTACTTTGTATAGTAATTGGATTATTTGAAAATAATGTCATCGCTAATATCTTCCATAATATTCATCATCAGTTGATGAAGAAATTGCCTTACGTTTGCTACTGTATTAATACTCTTATGTATGCTCTGTTACACATTTATTTTGAACGATTTTAGCTGAAAATTCTTCAAAATTTTGTCAACTCGTGTTTGTTGAAAGTCGCATCAGATCAAAAGCCTAGCTGACAGCAACGCCTCTGTTAATCGCTGTCAACATGTCAAAATTCATATGAAATTATCCTCGTGCACTGTCAGTTATTTTGAAAGTATGTGCTTCAGTCTGGACTAGTAACAAATTTTAAGGTTAAAGTTCAAAATGACAGTGACGTCAAATTTTGTCATAAAAAATTTGCCACTTTTTATGATGTATATCTTTTAAATTTAAAATGTAACATTTTCTTGAAACTTTTTGAAAAATTATAATATATTGCTAATGTGTTAGATTATTTCAACAAAAATCACAAAATTTCTTTGACAAATTAATATTCATCAATAAATGCATGCGTTGTTTTCCAAAAATGTAATAGACAGATGGACTTAGAGGACTATTACTATAAAAAAAAGGAATATTGAAGAACTATTAAAATTATAAAAACTCTTCAAAAATCGAAAGAAAAGAATTTACATTTTAAGATAAGATATTCAAAAATATAATTAAACAAATTTTTAAAATAAATTCGATGTGAAATCTGTGAACTGCAGTATCATAATTTCATTTAACGATTGCTAAATGATCCATATTGTGTAATAAATGGCATACCATAGGCTGAACATATAACGTCCTAGTTGTCAGTTTTGTTGGATATATGCCACTGAAACAATGCTATTAAGTCAGAACCAAGAATTGAGTAGATATGTTAGTAAGACACATATTTAATTATTAAGAATCTTTTGTGCTATAATAATGTGTGATAACCAAATAATGGAAAAACATTATTTTATTTATAACCATACTTTATAATATGTAATTATATACAATTCCTTTATACATTTTTGTATCCAAATTGTATTATAAAATTATCTTTACCAGCGCCAAATTTTGTTACTAAGCTAAACATCGCTGTCAGAATACAGAATAGAAATTTTTATTGTGAAAATTTGGTAAATAATCGCTATATACGCGCGGGAAACGATTTGTTTTTCCTAATTCCACCTTCTCATCCACCGGGCGCATTCCAAACAAAGCAGTACAAATCTATGAAAAACGTGCGGATTCGTGTATAATTTGCTATTTTCCGCTTGTTTTGGCAATTAGGCGCTGTTTGACTTCTTATTTTCATTTCCTGTGACCTGCCACAATATTTCGTGCTCGTTTGCCCATTCAATTGGAAGCAGCTCTATTATTCAATATTCGCATACTCTTACGTATTTCGGAGATTTTTTTTCGATAAATTTAAATGCAACAGAATTAATTTTGATTCACTTTGATTGAAGCGAAAGTATTTTCAATCTGTTTTGGCTTTTCATTGACTTTGATTTTCCAAATATTTTTTATTGGTTTTGTTGGAAAATTCGTAAATATTTTCGTGCTGGTGCTGATTTCGGTTGATTTACGCATATTGATTTATAACTTTTATGCCAATGAATATCTATTCTGATTTCAAATAGATATAAATATATGTTAAGCTTTTATCTACTTAAAGTTATTGTTTAAATTCTTCAAAACACATTATGTATACAATTTATTTACTGCTCTTATTTACTGCTCTTCATCTTAAGAATGCCAATTCAAATTTTAGTTATGCAAAATTTTTATGAAAATATTTACACAAAGTATAACAAAAATGCCAAAAAAGCCTTTAATGTTTATAAGAAATTTTTCGTCAATATTCATAATTTGCTTTTGTGCTTTTGCACAACATAAATTGAAGCTGTGCCACAAACTGTGGCACTCAACTGTGGTTTTGAATATCTGAATATCTGAATATCTACAAAGTTGCTGCTGAATCGCACTTAAAATCTGTGCACAGAAAAGAAGAATATTCTTAATGCTCGAACGCTTATTCAAGAAGGCGTCCTATCCGCTGTTAAAAAAAAAAGAGAAAATTATATGGAAAGGATAAAACGTACTTAATCCAAATCAAATTTTATGTGAATAGCTGTCAGTATATGACTCTGACTGCACAAAGATACTTAACATCTTGGGCTCTGTGGAGTTTTACATTGTGTGCCAAAGTCTATAAAAAAGTTTCGAAGCAACAAACTTCCACTGCAAGTTGAGAAATAAAAAAGTTTGCATGTGTTTCTGGTAAGTTTCTTCAAATAATAAATTTAGGGAAAATGATGAGCTGCTTTTAACAGAAAGGTGGCATATTTTACATTTACATTTATTTTAAAGTATAATATATTAAAAGTTGCTAATGTTTTCAAATAAGGTTAACATTTTTTGCAAGATTGTATATGTGGTAGAAAACTTTACCATGTATACACTATATTCTCATAAAAAATGAAAAAAAAATGGTATACAAATGAATAAATGAACATTATTTGTATAGATTTTATTCTTGAATTGACTTAAAATCATATTAATACATTGTGACCGAAAAGTTTTCGGGAAATTTTAAATAAAACGCAAAATTCTTAACCTTCATCAATATTTATT
>NC_051847.1:180618252-180638637 GCF_002237135.1 Teleopsis dalmanni
TATTAAAGGATATTATTGTGTGAAATGCAGCAGAATGAACGTAAATATAAAAGATTACGAAAAGCATTATGTGTTCAGCTAAATTATGCAAATTTTTAATATAATTAAAGGATTTATTTAGCAAACAGCTTAACTATGCTGAGTGTTATCAAAAAAATGCATTAGCGAATTAACATAAAAAATATGAAAAAATAGCTTACATTGAGTATTTAAAGTGCAAACCAAAATCAAAATTTAAATGGGAAATACAAATGCAAATAGATTTAAACAAATGTTATTAAAATTACCTTTTCAACTCTAAAAAATGGTTGTAATTTTTATAACACTTTTTCATTGCTTCCATAACTATCAAATAACTTTATTAATATGAAGATACATTACTTTTTGCACTGAACGAATATCCCTTTAAGTATTAATGAGAGAGCAGTAACTCCCTTCATAGGGTCCAACTTTTTTACGGAATATCAATATATAAATGCTAAAAGTATAGGCTGTTGAAAAAAGATTTGAGCTCACACAAAGGCAAATCCACAAAAAAATGACTGGTTTTTAGTCTAAATACGTATAGAAGTAAAGTCAGATGAATTAAGGATTTTTTAACTGGACCTTCACCTATTAACAACTACGTTTCAAAGATAAGACTAACAGACCTACAGATTCTGAGAGATGAAAAGTAAAATTTCCACATTATCTATTTGCTCATGCTCTGTGAATGCCATGAAGCGAGTTTATTACTTTTGCTTTACTTTCGGATAAGATCTGAAATCAAAAACCAAAACACGTTACTAGATTTATCAACAGCTATTATATATCCAGATCAACTTAGTAGACTCTATTCAGAATGGCTACTAGTAAAGCATTATTTCATTTTCTAAATATCGATACTTACAGAAACAAATAAAATTTTATTAAGACATTAAACATTTTTTATGGTATAATGCTCACTAAAAGTCAATTTTTCTGACGGTATTTTAAATGAATTATTCAAATAACATAAACAAGCCCACATATAAAAAAATATGTACCTGTGAACACTTGACTCAAGGGAAAAACAATCTTTATATTAAATTATGGCTTATTTAAACCCTTCAGTTTTTATGCAATTTTCTAATACTGCAGTGTTCGATGACTTATATTCCAAAAAAAATAAAAGATTCGTTTACAAATTACATACTCCCCAATATTTCACCTTATATTTCGATGAGGTGTTCAGATGACTCCATAACCCCCCTCTATAAGCGTAGCTTTCGTGACCCTGCTCAAATAGTCTATAATGAAGCTGATTCCCGAGCTTGCGCAATAACCACACCCTTTCCACGTACCTTCTTTTCCCGTATACTTCGGCTCTGGTTTCTGTCTAAGATAAATCTTGACGTCTAACTAATAAGTCTTTTTAAATCAGCTCTCTCCTCTAATTACTGGAATGAAGTTTCTCAAACTACATTTCAGTACTGAAAAACGTCTCATTTTCTTCCTAAGAGGTGATTGAATGGGTTAAAGTCTCATATCGTAACTATCGATGCATTGCACCTGCCGCAAAAAAGAAATCACAAATTATGCTACTTGGACCACTTCATGCTGTTGTATGACGTACAACTAGCACATTTTCAGATGTATCTGTTTAAGACAAATGAGTTCCAATAAGAGGATTCTAATGTAGAGGATATCAAATATCATGTTGATTAAATTGACCAAATAAAGTAATTTTCAATATGGACTTCAAAAATAAGTAATATGTTCAACATATTTAACAATTAAGTAAATATTAATCTGCGCCATTCTAAAAGCATACATTGAATAAAGGATTTTTGAAAGAGAATCTCAAAGCGCCATACATTTATTAAATCGAGCAACTAAATTAACTTTTAGTACAAACTTTAGCAGTAAACAACTTATTTAGCCTACTTAATAAATAATAAAATAAGTGAAAGTTCTGGTTTAAAAATACTGTTTTAAAGAGAATCAAGAAACCTCATACAAAGTATGTTTGTAAATACCTACTCTAAACCCAGAAAGGGACACAATAGACCCACATCGCCGCAGTGCCACATCCCCTAACAATAATGATAAATGTTTATAAATATATATAAAACAAAACACAACATAAATATAAGAAAAATTTAAATTTTTTATGAATTATTGTAAAAATTTTTGCATATATCAATAAATTTGTCAATATAGTTTCATCTGCAGTAATAACGAAGAAGAAAAAGAATACGTTAAAAAGTAATATCCATCACAGCTGTATCTGATTTTTATTTATAAATCAAAGGCCGAGCAAATCAGAAGTCAATACCAAAAGTACACAACTTTTTTATGAACTAATAAAAGTAAAAAATTAAAGTATTCCGCCTTAATGTTATTTCGATTAATAAAAATCACTACACTTACACTGCAGTGCAGCTGAGCGCTTTACTGACTCATAATACTCAAAGAAATGCTGGAGGACCTTAAACTGAGTGGCACTCAAAAGCAAAGTTGAATTCCATAACAATTTCCATGAAATTTATGACAAAAAACATTAAATTAAATTGCTAAATTGGGTAATACGAAACGGTTATGGCAGCAACTTATTTCTCCTGCCTAACTACATTGCCCTGCATTATAATAGGCATATATAAGCATAAATAAAAATTTCCTTTTCAACCCTTTGCAGGTTGGCATCCTTTCTTTCTACCAACAATCTTGCGCCCACATTAAGCTCTCAAATCCACATGAAGTCAATATCAATGTCGCCAGTTTCATCAATACAAAGCAGCTGATTTATACAAGAGCGACACATTTCTTAACATAAATTTAGCGCTTAAATTAAAGCCAAGCCAAGCCAAGCCACTGGTGGTGGTAGTGGTGGAGGCTCTGACTTCGACTTCGACATTGGCAATGGCAATGCCAATAGCAATGGCAGTGGTAGTGGTAGTGGCAATGGCAATGGCAGTGGCATTGGCGACAACGCCGGCATCTGGCCTGGCCTGACATAGTTCACCATTCATGAATCCTACACATTTGAATAGCAATCTGTGTGCATGTGCGTGCTCATGCGTGCTAATCTTATGCGTTTATACGAATATGTGTAACCAAAAATTTTCCGAAATATTCTTGATAAGATTCCTCCCCCTCAGACCTTACCGCATGCCCTTCTATTTTATAGATATAAATTCACAATCTTTTTTTAACTTTTTATTTAATGTTCACAATATTTGGTTAATATACTCGTAAATAAGCTCAGTTTATTATCGACGAAGTAAAAAACTGAATTTCGATTTAACCGCCAACACCAAAGGGTTGTTGAGATTTCAATATCAACGCGTAGATTGGGCCAAAATTTATTATATCAATATTCGTAAATGGTGTCATAAATTCAGACTTTGATTTTTTACATGCGAATATTGTCGCACGGGCCTCTACAAAGGCTTGAAGGAAAGCGTTTGGCGTATCTGTAAAAACAGAATTTTTGTAATTTTCATACGACTACAATGCTTTTCAATAATTATATTGTACGATATTTACTGTTGGCATCAAGAAATTAATACGCTAGGAATGTCAAGAGCATATGGTTCATAAATTTGCCATATACGATTAATGGCATATCGAAATTGTATTTTGGTAGTATAAAACTCTTATCGTTTTCCTAACAAGTTCTAACAAGGGCGCAAATTCCTCATGTGAAACTCTTTCAATATATGTGTACACGTATTCTGCCAAATTTTATTTTAACAAAAGTACATAAAGAAAATATATATAAAAATTTAATATGAAAATACAATATTTAAGGCTTTAAATTTTTGAATCAATTTAAAAAATTTGATGAAATAAATGTGTTTTACATTTCTAAATAATTAGACAGATGTATATTATTATATTGAAGCTATTTGAGCCAGTGCACTTGAGCACTTTTACTCTTTCTTAACTCGAGGTATTTTTAAAACCACTCCTTACGCCTTGAACGGATTATTATATTTATCTCTCAATCAGATTAAGCAATAATTGACCTCAGATCTGCATACTCGGGCAGGTATGTAGCTTGTAACCGTTCTGAGATTTGAAAACGCGGTGTTGGTAAGCCTGTCAGTTTTCGTAAATAATTTCAGGACTCTATCCTTTACGTATTTTTTGATGGGATTATTCAAAAATAAAATAAATAAAAAAAAATTACTAATTAAAAATTATTGTTATCTTATGACAAGAAATATATTCTGAAAAAAAAGATATAGATAGATAGGTTTGGTAAAATTGAGAGAAACATCGAATCCGATTTATTTAACTAAAAAAGCCATGTTGATTCTAACATTGCTTATAATTATAGGTAAAAGATTAAACTTTTAAAACTAGTTGAACGCACTAATGAGTGCAACTATTTGACCAATTCTAATGTTAGAAGTATCACTGTGCAAATTAAAGCATATGGCACCAATAAGCTTAAGGTTTAAGAGTCTAAATAAATCTGGACAAGGATACAACAGGTTTTCTAGTGTTTTTCTACAAGCGCCGCAATTTACAAGATTTACAATAGTTTCGGCATGGCAAGTGCAAACTGCCCTCATGCTATCTTAAAGTCCAGTGAACCAATGTTATCTTAGATACTTTCAACTTACTACTCGGAATTAAGCGACAAAAAAGTTAAATCCTATTATTAGCTAGAACATTTTAAAATTCAGAATTATTTTTTAATATTTAATCAAATGAGTTCCTGAGCAAATTGAAGAACTGTTTTGAATAACGCCAAATACTGATCAAGTTCCAACCTGGACTCATGCCATTCTAAAGTTCAGTGTGTGGTAAGAACCACTAATATCTTATATACTTTTAACTTACTTCTATGGTTTAAATCATAGTTAATTACTTGAAAATTTTAAAATCCAAAATAATTTTTTAATTTTATATCAAATGTGTTCCTAAGCTAATTATGGAACTATTTTGAATATGTCCAAGCCCATGAAAATAAATGTTTTAAATTTTATTATAAAATGAAGGATGGTTTCTTTTAAGAGACGAAGGTGACAAAGTGAAACAAAAGTTACTTAAAGAATGTTATATGACTTGTTTTGTATTTCCGACCATATATGCAAATTTTGACCTCGCTCTTATCAGAAATATCGAATATGGGAATATTGATTAGTATACTTCCAGTATACTTCCAGTATTAGTATACTTGATTAGTATACTTTAACTCGCAAATGGTATGTGACCATTTGCGAGTTAACTAGCAATCAGAAACTCATGCTTGCCATTACATGACAGATAGAATAATCTACGCCATTTGTATAGCTCTATCACATTTAGCATGTATTTGGTTTGGTCCATACTTATCTTCCATAAAAACAGTATCTAGATTAAAGTGGATAATTCCGCTATTTTGTTTCAATTATACCAAACATTTTTGTTTCAAAATCACAACGTATATAAAACTAAATAGAGCTGATAATACCTAACTCTAGTATCTATGGAACTAATATGGTTACTGATATCGATAAATACCTTCTTTAAGCACTCTTACCTCACCCGTAAACATAATATCTACTGAGTCTAGCTTCAAATTGCGCAATTCCCTATTAGTTTAAACTGCTTCAAACCAAAATTTACAGCCATATCTATTTCTGAATGAGATGATATAATATGGTATAACCATACCGCTTTTGTATCTTAAATTATAGACTCTTCAACACAGAGTATATATTTGTATTTGTATATTTTTACTTCACTTTTATTTTTACTGACATTCTCTTTCCTAATTTATGTATAAATGCATACTTATCCCTTACATGAGAGACTGTCCAAACCAGATAAAATCGCGGGTTGAAGTGTACTAAATTATTTAAAGTATTTTAATTCATTTATTTATTATTTTATTTATTTATTTGGGATATCATAAAAATAAAATAATATAATTTTAACAAAATATAACAAAGACAAAAATTTGCCTAATTATGGAATATTAGAAATGTCGAACAATTATTAGTCGCAGATCGCATGAGGCCTGTGTGCTTTGCGTTGGACAGCTCTGTCTTAGATTACAGAAATTTACATATGTAATCTTCATTATATTCCCATTACATGTTCTCTAATTAATAAAATTAGCATCACTGCATTTGCTAGAGTCTATTATCAATATATATCTTCCTTGTAGCCCACAGAGTAGGGCTGCAATAGAACTGCTGTACATATAATACTTTTCCAGAAAAAAACTTTTGAATCATTAATTGAGCTAAAATGTGGTAATCGCAAAAAATTAACTAATCGCTATTCAATAAGTGAAAAGTAAGTAAAAATTAGCGAACTATCATTGTGTAAATTTGTTATACTTGTATGATTTCAAGAACATTTACGAGGAAAATCTATTCCAATAATTTTATTTTTTCACCTTTATACCACTTTTCTCATCTTATATGAGGGCGAAATATTTGCCAACATTTTTAAATAAATGCGTTTAATTGTTCGGGTCTGTAAGCTGATAAGAATCAAAATACAAAACAAAAAAAAGGTTTATAGTGTATACATGGTAAAGTTTTATACCACATATACAATCTTGCAAAAAATGTTAACCTTATTTGAAAACATTAGCAACTTTTAATATATTATACTTTAAAATAAATGTAAATGTAAAATATGCCACCTTTCTGTTAAAAGCAGCTCATCATTTTCCCTAAATTTATTATTTGAAGAAACTTACCAGAAACACATGCAAACTTTTTTATTTCTCAACTTGCAGTGGAAGTTTGTTGCTTCGAAACTTTTTTATAGACTTTGGCACACAATGTAAAACTCCACAGAGCCCAAGATGTTAAGTATCTTTGTGCAGTCAGAGTCATATACTGACAGCTATTCACATAAAATTTGATTTGGATTAAGTACGTTTTATCCTTTCCATATAATTTTCTCTTTTTTTTTTTAACAGCGGATAGGACGCTTTCTTGAATAAGCGCTCGAGCATTAAGAATATCTTCCTTTTTTGTGCACAGATTTTAAGTGCGATTCAGCAGCAACTTTGTAGATATTCAGATATTCAAAACCACAGTTGAGTGCCACAGTTTGTGGCACAGCTTCAATTTATGTTGTGCAAAAGCACAAAAGCAAATTATGAATATTGACGAAAAATTTCTTATAAACATTAAAGGCTTTCTTGGCATTTTTGTTATACTTTGTGTAAATATTTTCATAAAAATTTTGCATAACTAAAATTTGAATTGGCATTCTTAAGATGAAGAGCAGTAAATAAGAGCAGTAAATAAATTGTATACATAATGTGTTTTGAAGAATTTAAACAATAACTTTAAGTAGATAAAAGCTTAACATATATTTATATCTATTTAAAATCAGAATAGATATTTATTGGCATAAAAGTTATAAATCAATATGCGTAAATCAACCGAAATCAGCACCAGCACGAAGATATTTACGAATTTTCCAACAATACCAATAAAAAATATTTGGAAAATCAAAGTCAATGAAAAGCCAAAACAGATTGAAAATACTTTCGCTTCAATCAAAGTGAATCAAAATTAATTCTGTTGCATTTAAATTTATCGAAAAAAAATCTCCGAAATACGTAAGAGTATGCGAATATTGAATAATAGAGCTGCTTCCAATTGAATGGGCAAACGAGCACGAAATATTGTGGCAGGTCACAGGAAATGAAAATAAGAAGTCAAACAGCGCCTAATTGCCAAAACAAGCGGAAAATAGCAAATTATACACGAATCCGCACGTTTTTCATAGATTTGTACTGCTTTGTTTGGAATGCGCCCGGTGGATGAGAAGGTGGAATTAGGGAAAACAAATCGTTTCCCGCGCGTATATAGCGATTATTTACCAAATTTTCACAATAAAAATTTCTATTCCGTGTTCTGACAGCGATGTTTAGCTTAGTAACAAAATTTGGCGCTAGTAAAGATAATTTTATAATATACTTCAGTAAAAAATTTATAGAAGAATTGTATATAATTACATATTTTAAAGTATGGTTATAAATAAAATAATGTTTTTCCATTATTTGGTTATCAGACACATTATTATAGCACAATAGATTTTTAATAATTAAAAATGTGACTTACTAACATATCTACTCGATTCTTTTGACTTAATAGCACTGTTTCAGTGGCATATATCCAACGAAACTGACAACTAGGACGTTATATGTTCAGCCTGTGGTGTGCCATTTTATACACAATATGGATCATTTAGCAATCGTTTAATGAAATTATGATACTGCAGTTCGCAGATTTCACATCGAATTTATTTTAAAAATTTGTTTAATTATTATTTTCAATATCTTATCTTAAAATGTAAATTCTTTTCTTTCGATTCTTTGAAGAGTTTTTATAATCTTAATAGTCCTTAAATATTCCTTTTTTTTATAGTAATAGTCCTCTAAGTCCATCTGTCTATTACATTTTTGGAAAACAACGCATGCATTTATTGATGAATATTAATTTGTCAAAGAAATTTTGTGATTTTTGTTGAAATAATCTAACACATTAGCAATATATTATAATTTTTCAAAAAGTTTCAAGAAAATGTTACATTTTATATTTACAAGATATACATCATAAAAAGTGGCAAATTTTTTATGACAAAATTTGACGTCACAGTCATTTTGAACTTTAACCTTAAAATTTGTTACTAGTCCAGACTGAAGCACATACTTTCAAAATAACTGACAGTGCACGAGGATAATTTCATATGAATTTTGACATGTTGACAGCGATTAACAGAGGCGTTGCTGTCAGCTAGGCTTTTGATCTGATGCGACTTTCAACAAACACGAGTTGACAAAATTTTGAAGAATTTTCAGCTAAAATCGCTCAAAATAAATGTGTAACAGAGCATACATAAGAGTATTAATACAGTAGCAAACGTAAGGCAATTTCTTCATCAACTGATGATGAATATTATAAAAGATATTAGCGATGACATTATTTTCAAATAATCCAATTACTATACAAAGTAATTATATCATATAAAAAATAATTATCTAGCTCTGTTCGTTAGTGACTGTAGAATAATTTCAATTTCAATGAAGTATATTTTTAACATGTTTACTCGCTTCTGAGCACACGAAATTATTATTTAATTTGTCTGTTAACGCAAAAACCGCAAGTATATGTGAGCACAAGTATTTGGATTCATCTCTCCTTCAGATACAAGTTAATGTTGTATGAGTACAAGGTCTTTTCACACTTTAAAGCACCTCATTAAAAGATACTTAAAGCGCTTTTAAAAGTTCTTGCTTTAAAGCGCTGAAAACAGTGTAATGTGGGATCTTTAGTCGACACAAATGAGGTAATAAATGCCAGGGGTAATTTTTACCCCAATCCTAGGTGTGTTAACCTTATGTTTATTAAAAAAAAAAGTATTCATGAGAAATAGTATATATTCATATAGTGTTTGCGCAGATAGAAAAGCAGTCACATAAATATTCTATTAAAATCTGTATATATTTTGATTCTTTTTATTATTTAATATATTTTCTTTATACTATCTTTATAATATATAATATAATATATTCAACTTCTTAATTTGAAATTAACGTTTATGTTCAAGGAATTGATGAAACAAATTAGATTACATTATACATAACTCAAAATTGTGTTTTTAACATTGAAAATGTAAATAATTTTTATAAAATTTTTCATGATATTATTCTTTCGCTTTCTTAGTGCTGTTAACTAGCAGTTTTTATTTTTTTATTATTGGTTTTTAATCATCTTAACTGCTAATTTGACTTTCGTTTATTTGTATTTGTTTATTTCTTTAAGTTAACACCACAACTTATAAAGCTACGCTTTCTAAGTACGATTCACACAAATGGTTCATTTATCCTATATAAATTGCATCGGCCCAAGTGCACATATTTTATTTTGATAATGAGTCGATTGAACGTTGAAGATTTGAGAGGTGTTTTACTAAGTTTTTTAAGTGATTAAAAACTTAAGTAGAACTCAACGAAGTAAGTCCATTAGAGCAGCTTATCTCATTATCATAAGCACACGCATTAGAGTTACTCATCTAAACATCACCATGAACAGTGAATAGTTTATATTTCTTCCAATAATAAGCTAGGTATTTCTTAAATACACGTACATATTACTGTTTTGCTCTCAACATTATTGCAGTCACCAATTAAGTGAAATATGTAAATAAAAAGGGCAACTGAAACAATTGCTGCAATAATACCGCTGCAATTTCTTCAATAATGCCACTATAATTCGTGTGAGCGTAAAAGAAAAAATCAAATATTTTAGACTAACTAAAGCCTCAGTTAGTCGGTACGTATCGTAAGAATTTAAGCGAACCCAAGTTAAAGCGAAGTGCACAATCAACCGCACTTGTGTATTTGATAGGAACGAAGTAAACAAAAGTGGCGAACTTTGTTTATTTCGTTCATATAAAATGCACAGATATGGTTAGTTGTGCATTTCGCTTGGCTTAAGTTCGCTTAAATTTTAACGGTACGTACCGACTAACTGAGTCTTAAGTCAGAGCGTTACTTTAGCTTTATTGGATAATATCTACCTAACCCTACAAATTTAAATTTTCTTAAAGATAAAATCTATTCCATATTTGCACTCAGAGCAGCTGCAATCAAAAATGTGAGAGAAGCATACGAATAATGAGAGAGAATTGAAGCGATTTGAATTATATTACGAGATTTTCTAAAATAGTGCCGTCATAATAGAAGTGAGCAGAAAGGAAAAAGCAAAATTTTAGAGTATAAACGCTTGCGAGGCAGTTTAAAAACAACAAACGCATATACAACAGTAACAACTTGAGAAAGTCGAGCGTTTAATGATATAACCTGATAAACATTTAATAGCAATTCTCACCCATAATGTGAAAAGCGTATTTTTGTAGACTAATGTAATTAATTATAATAGTGTAATTATTTATTTATAACATAGTTTCATTTTTAAATCATATATGTAGTTATGAAGTATATAAAATCCCATTGTTGGATGACACAAAGCAAATAAATGTATAACATCAAAATTTTGTGTCTATCTTTCAGTTCAATATTTTTTAATCAAGTAAAAATAATATTTTAAAATGTGTTTGATGAGCAACTAGCAACTAAATAAAATATCACTTTAAAATATTAGTATTCTTATAAAAATCTAATATTCTTAAAAATCTTACAAATGTAACCTTTGGCTCTTAAGTTCCTTTGTGCAAGGAATATTTCAGTTTTAGGAAGACCAAAACTGTTAAAAATTTGTTTAAAAATATCACACAAATCTCCAGTTTATGTAATCTTTGACTCTTAAGACTATTATTAGAGCATGTGACAACTTTGTACATAGGATTTGTTTACAAACGTTCCCAAACAAATCAAAGCAATATAAAAATGCAAGTACGCTGTAAAATAATATTGTATGCATTGGTACAGGTAAAAATAAAATCAAAAAGAATAGAATATAAAATAACACACACAGATTTTAATTTTATCCTTAAATGCAGCTTCCCAAATGAAAATATCTTTTATCTGTATTCAATATAACAAACAAATCACAGTTTTTGGATATATCAAACGGAAATAACATAACTCGTTTCTTAAATTTAGTTCTGCTTAAAACTTATGTGAAATACCTGCAAGGTAAAAATATTTTAATTAGAATTCGAAAAACAATCACAATGTACCAAAAGGCAGAAATCATCAAATTTATTTGGTTTCAATTATAAGCTTTTTTTTGGTTAGAATCGCTTCTGAAATGTATATTCGTCTTTGACTGTGAATGCTAAATCCAGCTGTAGAAGTACAGGAATGTCATATTTACGAGAGTAAGAAATTGCAATACTCGTCCTTGTTAAGTCCACAATTATTTCTGCTTGCATAAGATCTTTTAATTTTGTTTTTCTTTTTTATTAAATTTCCCAAAAATAAATGAAAATCAATGAACTGTGATATTATTTCCTGTATTTGTTAAGCAAAATCTGTAGAAAAATTTCAGATTTCAGAAATATGAAATCAAAAAATTTATTAAAAAGCCACACAAAGTGGAGTACGACAGAAAAGCATATTAAAAATATTAAAAGTCTCATTTCCGGAAATCTTTTATGTGTGGAATCAAGCATATTTAATTCAAGAAAATGGAGTAGGCATTTCATTGTAAGTATGCAGCATGAACTTCCATTCGGGGAAATCCAATAAAATGTATTTAAATTGTTCAAAAATTATTTCAATGAAATATGCTTAAGTTATTGAAATCATTGAACTGAATTATTACTTCCTATGAGAAAAACTAAACAGAAATAAATTGATACGACAAATAATTGTTAGAATAACATATGTCAATGATATACATAAAACAGTTGATTACTTTCACAATAGATATTTTATTGAAATTTATTAAATAAATTTATCATTATTAGAATCTTTCACATATATTTGATTTGTTTTCTTAAATTTATTTATGTTATAAAATTATAAATTTTGTAATAAAAATTCTTGATTTTTGTTTAAAAAAGTCCAGATTAAATAAATAAAAAAATTAAATAAATTTATCGTTATTAATTTATTTAATTTGTTTATTAAATTTATGTTTGTTATAAAATTATAAATTTTGTAGTAAAAATTCTTGATATTTGTTTAATAAAGCCCGGATTAAATAAATAAAAAAAATTAAATAAATATGTTGTAATGTAAAATAATAAAATATTTTCGAATACAGTGGTACAATAAATAAAAAATAATATATTTTTAAGTTTTGATACCATTAAGATTTGATAAATTGTTGATAGTTTTCAATGAAAATATTCAAGAAAATGATTTAACAAAAAAACCTTGAACATACCTGTCAATTATATAGTATAATACAAATACACAAACATTTATTTATTAATTTAGAAATTCAAAAATAAAGTTATCTTTGAACTTCCAAAGTTACCTTATTTTGTGTAGTTAAGATTGAGCTAACGGTGTTGATGGTCAAATGTCAACTAATTATCCACTTTATTGCAATTATACTTTAGCATAACTTATATATATAACTTATAATTTATACATATAACTTATAAAGTGTAACTATATTCTTTAGTAATACATAAAATCTTCAATGGTTGAACTATAGGTAGTCAATACCATAAAAATTTCTAATATATTAGTCATTTTTACCTAGTAATTTTTTTCTAACGCATAAATCTAATGCTTTGATCGATACTATAATTTATGCAACACGATATTCAGCATTATTTTCCTGTGTATCTCTATAAATTAAAAGATACACTGAGATAAGTATACAAAAATGTACCTTTAAAATTTTTATATTTTAAATCACAATATGTTATATAATTATGTATTAATACTGCAAATATAGAAAAATAAATAGTATAAAATAGTTCTAATGTGATACCTTTAAGACTAAAGCAACACAAAATGAGATAAAAATAAGAAAGTGGAAGTTGATAGGCCATACTCTTAGACAACAGACAGACGACATCTATAGAGAAACACTAAATAAAGAGATACCAATGCCTTTTATTTTTGCTCAAATATACGGAATTTTATTTTTATTTACAACAAAATTTATATAAGAAAAGTGTCGCAACTTCTAAACTGTAAAGAGAATCTAAAGATATTTGTAGATAATAAGATGAATAATAAAAGTGCACTATCCAGTGCTCAATTGAACTGCAACAAATTTTCAACTATACTAACTTTCTGGTGACAATACTCTGTTAATATTTCGGCTAT
Organism: Teleopsis dalmanni; assembly: GCF_002237135.1. Classification (NCBI taxonomy): domain Eukaryota; kingdom Metazoa; phylum Arthropoda; class Insecta; order Diptera; family Diopsidae; genus Teleopsis; species Teleopsis dalmanni. The sequence continues at coordinate 180,631,937 of NC_051847.1, forward strand.
TAACAGTTTATCTTTATTGTCTCGGTTTTCTGAAAAACATTTTGTCCATTATGAAATTCGAATATATACACTATAATTGTGTGATTGCGGTATATTTTAATATAAATAAATAAGTCATTTACGTTATAAACCATAGCTAGTAACATTTTAATGAATAAAATGCTATAGTAGAGGTCTGAGAAAAACTAAATCTGTAACAGAATTGGTAACAAAAGTTATATTAAACTTGAATGAAATCCGCCACGTAGTTTAAGACTGCTACTCAGCTACATGTATCAATGAATTTTGCAAACAACAAACATCATCGAGTTTAAAGTACAGTCTAACACCGGGAAAAATATGTACTTACCAATATAAAGAAAACACAAATACAAATTCGAGTTGCCAAATACCGTCTTCTGTGACAAGAAAAAGGCTTATTCTTAGCATGCTTAGAAAAATAACGTGTTAAACTATATCCAACTGAAAAGATATATTAAAATTGAGACATACGGAATTATTGGGATGTCGACTTGTATTTCTAATCTACGTCCAACTGTAACAAATACTTGTGTTGTGGTCTAATACATATGGTCTAATAAACAATTCTTCAGAGAATAAATATATCTAGTTTGTTTTTAAACAATGGATTTCTATAAATTAGAACGAACAACACGTCAACCATAAATACTTCTTCGAAGAATGAATTCATGATTATAATCTATTTTTAAATAACAGATTTCTATAAAATAAAAATTCACTAGGAGGAAAGGACAGCAGTAAATAATAAATTAAAAATCAAAAGGTGTGTGTACATAATATAACAGAATTCGGAAGACATTTTTTTTAAAATTTTTTTTATTCCAAAAATTTTATCAAATTAAATTTATTTATTTGGATTCAATATATATTACCATTTAGCCATTTATTATTTAAGTATCAATGCACAATTTTAACACATTTTTAACTTCTATATTTTTATTTTAGATAATAGAATTCAAAGAATTCAAAATATAGTTAAAGTAAGTCATCTGGATTATAGGAATAATCCGTTATCCTTTGGGTTCATCATTTTTAATAGCATATTTTCTTTTCACATTTCTCCTTATAAGCGCTACATTATTCACTAAAAATAGTAAATGATTTTCCACACAAATCTTTTTTCATTAAACCGTATTTACAGTACTTATAACGCAATTCAAATCAGTACCCAAAATATTACGGGTATATTCCTACATTTCCTTGGGCTCAGCATATGCCAGTTTTGAGATATTTCCCCAAGAAAATATGCCGCATAAAGTGCAATTTATGTGGTGCGTAGAGGACCACCGAACCACAAACACAGAAACAGAGTATTTGCCGTATTTGCTCACGCAGGCAGATTCTCATACATACCATATACAAATAGCACTCGTAATTTAGGCAAAAGCTATGTTTACTTATGAAAATAATCATAAATATAATAATAATAATTTTTATCTGAGAGAGTAAAAAAAGAGCAAAGAAAAAAATAATAATATTTCCCTTTTCAACTTTGTCTTTGCGCGTTCTTCTCAGTGCAGTAAGTGCTTTATTTTGTTATTCTTAAAACTGATTTTCATTCTTGTTGTTTTTCTTTCTCCGGCGGAAACTTTAACATTATGTTCCCGTTGTTCGATATCCTGCACGCAACGCAACGCAACGCAACGCAACTCATTCTTATTTATGTTTGCTTTTTCTGTCATTGGTGTGTCTTTGTGTTTTTGTGTCTCCACTTCTCGCACACAACCACACACAATCACACACATAGCAAATGTTAACATTTTTGGAAGTATCAATTGTGCCATACTTGTGTGTTTGTGTAAGTTGTTGAACTTGCCTCTTCATGTACATGTTCGGCTTTTGTTTTGGTTATATTTTGCTGGCGCTACTGTGTGCTTCTTCTTGTTGTTCTTACTCATGTTGGAGTTGTGTTGTTTTTGGCATTTCTAGGAAACTGTCGATTTAAGTAAAATGAAAGAAACTTCCTAAGCCGGGATTAGTGTCGGAAATTGCTGGGATTATTGCGCGTTCGCAGTTGTTTTGTTTCCTTTTCAATTTGGAGGTTTTTTAATGTACAAAGGAAGCTCATTCATAATATTATCGTATTAATTTTAAGTAGGGATGGACTTTTTTTTATTCAATAATATATTCAAGTATAAAGAAAAGGCCTTAAATTTTAAGATGAAATTGAAATGAAAATCTTTGCCTTAATGGCTTTAGATACACAATTTAAAATGACAAAAGAAATGTACACCACAAAAGAACCTCTTAGTTGAGAAAGACTGTACTCGTACTCATCTATTACCCCAAAAAGCTTAGACATTTATTATTTGAAAGACTAGAGTTACTTTTGACTTATGACAAAAAGGTATGGTCGATTTTTTACTGTCGATTTTTTCTAAAATATCATGTAAAATTTGTGCCAATCATGAAGCACGGATTTTACAATATTGAACTTTATATTGAAGCATTAGGAGCTAAAAATCTTAAAGACTGTTTTATTAAATTTGTTTAAAAAAAATTAGGATTTATAATGTTTTAATAGTTGAGGCCTTCAAAATTAGACATTTCAAAAATTGTATTCACATTTTCGGGTGAGCAGGACGGAAATAGAACAGATACTTTAGAGAAGCATTAACGCCCGATGAGGTGAGTTTTAAATTCTATTGTTTTTCAGACATAATTAAATTCAAGAAATTTTATATATTGACAATAGATCCATTCTTTGGAGCTCTAGAACAGTATTCAACAGTATATATTAGTTTATATAACAAACTTATCTCTGAAGCTAGTTAGTTAAAAAAATGTGAAAATTTAAAAAAAAAACAGCCTTAATTCTAAGATACGATTTATTTAAGTTAAATTTTTTTCAACATTTATTTTTGAATTGAATGAGCTATTCAAATTAATTTGAATGTTACCACTGAAACTCTCTTTAAATAGTATTGATTGCTTTTAATCAACTTAGACTAATATTACTTATTTAGCATATACTTTTGTTTAAAAAAAATGTGAAAAGACTTCCATGGAAGTGACTCTGGTCCCACTTGGATCAACATTACTTTTCTGGCATCCATTTTTGCTTAAAAAACGTTTAGGAAAATCTCCAGTGAAATATCTAGGTCTAGTTTGGATCAATATTACCTGACTCTTATTTAAGTCTGCTTAAAAAACAGATGGAAAGTTGGAAAGGTTTTCATTGAAATTAATCTAGGTCAAACTTGGATCAACATTACTTATCTACCATTCACTTCTACTTATATAACTGTTGAAAAAATTTCCATTGAAATGAATTTGCGTGCAACCGTGTTTTTCTTTTCTAATATCGGTTCACCGGAATACACACATTTTTGGTTTTAAAATGTCCACCTTGTTCCATTTGCTATAAACTCCAGAAAGATGAAGTTGTCATTATATAAAATATATAGAAAATTAAAAGTGTATTATTCGTTCCACCTGTTATACTGTGGGTAAAATACTAGGGCATTTCCTTTATGAACCTATTACCAATTTTTGAATAATGAAATCATTTCATTGCACATATGCTAATATAATAAAATAGTTCATCAATCAAAATGCAGTCACATCAAAATATGCCATGGTGTAGCTTTCTCGACACCATTTCTTTTAATATACATACCGAAAATAAAATGGCCTATAAATAAAAATTGTTTTTACAAACTGACTAATTTATTGCTACAAGCATCATTAAATAGACGCCAAAAAGAAGCAAAAATAATAATAATTAACTCATCATGACACCGCAAATATAGATGGGCGGATGAAATAAAAACAGCATTAAAAAATCCTACGCCATCCAATATAATGTCGAAATTAAAAATATAATTTTGTAAAATGAAAAATTACAACAACAACAACAACAAGAACACCAACAGCAACAAAATCGAGTAATCATAATCAGTAATATTAAAAATAAAAGTCATTCTTTGCGCATCATTTCCAAAGTTGCCCTATGCCACCAATCATCTAAATAATTCCAGCTAAACACTTTGTAGTGTTGCTCCTGCTGTTCCGACTGCTCTGACTGCTCCAGCTGCTCCGACTGCTCTGGCATTATTTGAAGCGTACTCAGCACAGCCAATTACTGTCACTTCATTAGGCAGCTTTCATTTGTCAAAATATTTTGTAGCCAAAATGTCGCAGCAGTGAAAGTTCAACTACTTATTCAACTGCCTATGCTAAGTGAAAGTACAGAGCGAAAGGCGGTGCCGGTGACGGTGCTAGTGCCACTCGCACTTGTGTGATAACAAAAAACAGAAACTAGAAATTCATATTTTTTTCATTTTCAATTTTCTAATTTTAAATATTATTTTTTACTAACTGCAGAGGCCACATTGTGCTTCGCCCTTTTCGGTTCGGTTTCCCACATTAAATTAAAGGGATTTCACAAATGTTGAGCAGTCGCTGCCAATTAAATTTACTTGTCAAAATATTTACACAAAACATGACTGAGGGCTGATACCCAGAATTCGTTAACATAGAAAGAAGCACATTTGAAGCTCTCTACTAAGAAATATACACACATTTCTTTTTAATATATACTATACATATATATGTATATATACATATATATATGTGATATGTATGTATATAATCCAAATATTTGTGTATATTTTATTTAAAATTTCAATGTATATATCAAAATGTAAAATCGAATGTAAAATACGAAAATGTTATTTAATTAATTAAAACTGCAAAAGGCAAATGTCAAAATAAGCCAAAAGCACATGCTACCAATAACGGAACCACAAAATTTATTAAGAGAAGTAAATTTTTCATTATGACGGCTATGATGATTCAATAAAGTTAAGAACGAGATTTTTATAATCTTGCTTTAGATTGGTTAAATATCAACTTAAATAGTTTTGTAAAGAAATTATATGAAAATATTGTGTAAATTCTCAATCGAAAAAACCTCGATGTGTGATTCTATTAGAAATACATACAAATTACATACAAAAATACATACAAATATGTCGCGGGCCGCACAAACATTATCCGCGGGCCGTAGTTTGGACAGCCCTGCTCGAAAGGAATAAGATCACAGATTACAAGAAGTCGCCTTGTTATCTGTTTGGGTAGAAACTCTAAGTATGTTGGCACTTAAGTGGTTAATATCTTTGATTAATTTTATCAGCAACTACACATATCTCCATAGAAAATAATATAAAAGATTGAGATCACATGAATGTAAAGGAAACGTATGAAATACTGAAAGCTAAATTTTATACAGAAATAATAGATATAAAAATATATAATACAAATACATAAATTGACAAAGATGTATATCGAAAACTACCTTCACAGGAAAGTATCTGAACTTTACAACGAGATAAATGGACAACAAACGCTATTCATACTCAATATGCAGGAGATGGACATGGAGATAAGTGAATACGTATTAATATTCACACTGACATGCTAATGTAATTTTGTAAATATGATTAATGATAATTATTGCACTAAAGCATATATTTTTAGAAGTTTGATTTTAAAGTTAAATTAACTAAATTTAACTACATTTAAATCATAAAAAGATAATTGCATGTCACTGATATTTGAATATGGTTTTTTGTCACAAACGCCGTTAGCTTTTTAAGCAATAAATCTGAGAATGTTGGTTTCCATGTGGTCTCTATCTATAGTTTTTCTAATTACACCAACAACTCCACACATCTTTACAGAAAATAACCTAAGGGGCTGGGATCACAAATAACATATGTTTTTTACAATAATCAAGTTCAATCGCACACTTTGTGGTATGCAATATTATCTTATAGGAACCAAAATTCATTAATCGTATATTTATGGCTGTCTTCATTCACTGTCATCCTTGATGCAATATGAGGCAATTATATGTTCTATATATTCTGTAGAACATATAACCAGCATTGACTTAAATGACTAAGTGACTATGCCCCAAAATTTATTAAATAATTATATGTATATATATGTTATTCATTATTAATGCATTATGATATAATTAAATGAAAAACAGAAGTATATTCGATCCATCATTTTATTTCTTAGCTCCCACCGAAATTAATTTCTAGCTATGGATCTACTTCAGCCCTTTCGTATACGAGTGTACTAGAGTCTCTGTTCATATTGAAATATATAAACGTACTAAATACAAATCAGCTGCCAATTCCATAAATTGTTGAAAATAGGAACAATGCTGGAAACTTCAAAGTCCATTTTCTTAACGAAACTTCTCTGACGGAAACTGATTCGTACGTACAAGTAATTATATTGCTTGAAAGTAGTTTATAATTAGCTTTAAAAAAAATTAATTATACCCGGACACCTATTTTCATTGAACTTAAATTAACCAATCAATCAGATGTTTAATCCTATTATGAGAGTATGGAACTTTCCTTTTTTTCATATATAGAGAGTATGGAACTTTCATATTTTCATATATTTGTTTTTAAAAAAATATATTTTTTTAAATTATATTTATTTTAATTTCGAACAAAAATTATTTTAAAATAAAATTTTATATTCATATATTAATACTATTTATTTTTTTTATTTAATTATTATGTTTATTCAATTATTCTAAAATATAATTTTATGTTATGAATTATAGTTTTTTTATTTCTATTTAAATGCCCAATTAGCCCCCTAATAAATTATTATATCTTATTTTTATTTATTTATTTTTGTTTCTTTAATTA
>NC_051847.1:180638737-180641398 GCF_002237135.1 Teleopsis dalmanni
AGTTTCGGCATGGCAAGTGCAAACTGCCCTCATGCTATCTTAAAGTCCAGTGAACCAATGTTATCTTAGATACTTTCAACTTACTACTCGGAATTAAGCGACAAAAAAATTAAATCCTATTATTAGCTAGAACATTTTAAAATTCAGAATTATTTTTTAATATTTAATCAAATGAGTTCCTGAACAAACTGAAGAACTGTTTTGAATAACGTCAAATATCCATCAAGTTCCAACCTGGACTCATGCCATTCTAAAGTCTAGTGTTTGGTAAGAACCACTAATACCTTAAATACTTTAAGTTTACTTTTATGGTTTAAATCATAGTTAATTGCTTGAAAATTTTAAAGTCCAAAATAATTTTTTAATTTTATATCAAATGTGTTCCTAAGCTAATTGTGGAACTATTTTAAATATGGCCAAGCGCATAAAAATAAATGTTTTAAATCTTATTATAAAATGAAGGATGGTTTCTTTTAAGAGACGAAGGTGACAAGGTGAAAGAAAAGTTACTTAAAGAATGTTATATGACTTGTTTTGTATTTCCGACCATATATGCAAATTTTGACCTCGCTCTTATCAGAAGTATCGAATATGGGAATATTGATTAGTATACTTCCATTGGTATGTGACCATTTGCGAGATAACTAGCAATCAGAAACTCATGCTTGCCATCTCAAAAAATAGAAACATGACAGATAGAATAATCTACGCTATTTGTATAGCTCTATCACATTTAGCATGTATTTGGTTTGGTCCATACTTATCTTCCATAAAACAGTATCTAGATTAAAGTGGATAATTCCGCTATTTTGTTTCAATTATACCAAACATTTTTGTTTCAAATCACAACGTATATAAAACTGAATAGAGCTGATAATACCTAACTCTAGTATCTATGGAACTAATATGGTTACTGATATCGATAAATACCTTCTTTAAGCACTCTTACCTCTCGCGTAAACATAATATCTACTGAGTCTAGCTTCAAATTGCGCAATTCCTTATTCGTTTAAGCTGCTTCAAACCAAAATTTACAGCCCTATCTATTTCTGAATGAGATGATATAATATGGTCTAGCCATACCGTATTTGCGTCTTAAACTATAGACTCTTCAACACAGAGTATATATTTGTATTTGTATATTTTTACTTCACTTTTATTTTTACTGACATTCTCTTTCCTAATTTATATATAAATACATACTTATCCCTTACATGAGGGACTGCCCAAACCAGATAAAATCGCGGGTTAAAGTGTACTAAATTATTTATAGCATTTTAATTCATTTATTTATTATTTTATAGTAATAGTAACAAAACTCCAGAAAAATATGCGAACAAAAAAGTCAAGTACGGCTTTGGATCAGTTGGTTAAGGTGCGCTGATTCTGAGCTTCACATTTGGCAGGACCCGAGTTCAATTCCTGGTACTTGCAGTCTCAAAAAATAATTATTTACGAATAATTATATACAAGAATTATTTCCAAGACCACTGATGATGGGTATTTGGCAATACTCGAAACAGCTGTATGGTCAGCCAAAAATTCAATTAATTAAAATAATATAAAAAATAAATTTTTGTTGTTGTATTTCACTACTGTTCGAAAAAACCTCTTTATTATTTTATTTATATCATATAAATAAAATAATATAATTTTAACAAAATATAACAAAGACAAAAATTTGCCTAATTATGGAAGATTAAAAATGTCGCACAATTATTAGTCGCGGATCGCATGAGGCCTGTGTGCTTTGCGTTGGACAGCTCTGTCTTAGATTACGGAAATTTACATATGTAATCTTTATTATACTCCCATTTATATCTTCCTTGTAGCCCACAGAGTAGGGCTGCAATAGAACTGCTGTACATATAATACTTTTCCAGAAATAGACTTTTGAATCATTAATTGAGCTAAGATGTGGTAATCGCAGAAAATTGACTAATCGCTATTCTATAAGTGAAAAGTAAGTGAAAATTAGCGAACTATCATTGTGTAAATTTGTTATACATTGTGACCGAAAGGTTTCCGGAAATTCTCATTTAAAATTCGCGCGCTGTATATTCTTCGATATTTTAAGTTTATGTAGTTTGGCAGCAATTAAGGACAATTACTATGCCAAAAATGAGCGCGATCTGTCAGACAGTTCGTTTACGGCAGCTGTTTAAACCAGTTCACCTCAGTAGTGCGTTGCGAAAAAAACAATGGAAAAAAATATTGAACAAAGAGTTTGCATCAAATTTTGTGTTTCGAACGAAATTTCGTGTGCAGAATCTTTGCGAATGCTACAAAAGGCTTATGGGGAATCAGTTTTATCGAAAACTCAAGTTTATGAGTGGTACAAAGCCTTTCAGGACGGTCGTACGACCGTCGAAGACATGCCGCGTTCTGGACGACCTTCGACCTCTACCCCCGACGAAAACATTGAAAAGGCAAAGGAAATCGTGTTCCAAAATCCTCATGTGAGTGTTAGAGAGATAGCACGAGAGCTAGGCATCGGTCGTGAGATGGCTCGTTTGATTTTGGTGGAAAATTTGTGTATGCGACGTGTCAACGCTCGGCTTGTTCCGATTCACCTCAATTTGTTCCAACATTATCAACGATTTTAAGGCCAAACATTCAATAAATACCATCGAACAGCCACCGTATTCACATGATCTTGCA
>NC_051847.1:180641498-180657683 GCF_002237135.1 Teleopsis dalmanni
ACATCTATGCATACTTATAATAATATAAATAAAATAATTATTTTATATTATAGAGTAAATTTTTTAAAAGTATGCGAAAAATTGACTTATTTAAAATAGTAAATGTAAACTACTTAAATGAATTTAGTTTATAAATCTTTTTTATTTACTTTAAAAATTTCCATATAATTTCAAATTTTTAAAATGCGAATAAACAAGAATTTTGTTTTCTTCGATATTTTTTTTTGCTGGTATGAAAATATACAATATAAACAAATAAACTTTTAAACCACAAAATTGTTAATATTTTTTCTAATTTATACACGAGCTTTAATTTTGTTTTGAATATTTCTCCGCATTTTCCTAATAATATTTTAAAATTCCATAGAATAATAATTTTAACTTTTTAAGTTAAGTTGCTTAAATTACACCTAAAAATAAGGGTACTACATTTGAAGAAGTAAAAACTAAAAAATATTTTGTAAATATTTTAAACTCTTTGTTTGAGTAAGTTACTTGTTGAAATAAATTTTAAATGAGTTATAGAACTTGAATATGTGTCAGAACTTTTGTTGAATTATTAAAAATTGTGAAGTCGTAAAGATTAAATTCACACAGATATATTTGTCCTTTAGAAGGTCATTTGAGTCAACAAACTCATTCATATGGTTTTTATTTATTTGTACGCTTATCTATTTTTATTTTATAGTACTTTGTATTAAAAATAAATAAATAAATTTGATTTTATTTTTAACATATCACTTCATTAAAGTCAATTATTTGTATATTATAGTTTCACTTAATACGTCAGTGAAGTTATCAAAATTGCAATAAAAAATAAAGGTTTGAAATAAAATGTGGTGTATATTTTAAATATATACTATTATTATTATGATTTAAATTTTTATAATTTTAATATTTCATAATATATTTATAATTATATATAATAAATATATATATTATCAACTTTCTTTCTTTTTTTAAACAATTAACTACATAAAACTAGTAAGTTTTTATAAGTTTTTTTTTAACTTTAAAAATATTTATTAAATTTTATGTTATATAAAATTCAAAAAAAAAAATAAAATTTGAAATTAAATGTAAATATACATATAAATGTTTATATATATTTATTTTTGTATTTCACTGCAGTACTATTTTGTACTCAATTACTTTATTCATTCTAATATCTTGACTTCTGTTTAATACTTGATTCTGACAAATTTGGAACAATCAAAATAAAATACATTTAATATTGTTCACTGATTAGATTTATTTCTTTTTATCGACTTTACTCATTTGTAAAACCAAAACACGTGATGTCGACGAACTCTCAATATATAATTTCCCTTGTGTTATAATTTACTGTTTTCAAGTGCTATAAAAAAATTGTATTGGGACTAAAGTGCTATAATTACTGGCATGTGTTCGAAATAAAGCAATAACTTTTTTTAGTGCGGTTTAATGATATCAAACGTGATTTCTGATAACGCCAAGAAGTGATAAGATATAAATATTTTCTAATATAATGTGTTTATTATTTACTTGTAAACAGCAAATAAAAAAAAATACTATTTCAGTACAGCAAATAGTTTTAATTACATTTTTACTACAACTTTGTTTATCATAATGTTTTTAAGTGAACGTTAAAAACTATGAATTCAAATTTTTATATACATATATAACATATAATATTTCTATATTAGAAATAAATAAATTAATATTTTTGTAACTGTTCTATAAATAAACAGTAAAAACAGTTAATTGCTAAAAATATATATAATAATCTACAATGTAATATAATAATTATTGTAACATAAAAATAATTTAAAACAAGTAATACATAAATAAAAATATATTCTTTTGAAATTGTGTAAATACAAATTCATTTATAATTAATGCAAAATAAAAAACAATTTAATTTCTTTTAATATAATAAATATCACATAAAATTATTTATTTATTATATAAAAATCATATATAAGAATGTTTTTAATTTTTTAGTTGTCAAATCTTACATTTTTATTTTATTATTTTACAATTTTAATCCATTGACCATTTCAGTAACTCGATATAATTTTCCTGAAGATACACCCCTGTGCATTTCGTCAAAATACTCATTTACATGGGATAACATCTCTTTGTTGTAACTGTCAATTTCGGAACCAAAACATAACTATTACGATGCACATCAGATAAATAAGGGGAATGATCAATCATGCGAAAATGCAATTACGTCCAGAACATATGTGTTCAAATACTTTTTCGATAATTTTGACATTCAATTTATACAGAATTGTACTTTAGAATGATCCAGTTGTTGTGCAACTATCTTTGAGTTAGTCCTTTCCATCTCGGAAACCAATAGACATATCGTCACAGGCTTCGCTTTCTCTAGAAGACTTTCACATTTTTATTCTTTTGTTTTTATTACTTTTTGGTCTGCAGAAAATATTAATGAAACCTGTTAGGAAACTGTTTAAGAAGACCACACTATTTCACTTAAATTGTTTTACCGATCTTCAGAAATATATAAGTGATTGTGTATTTAGGACCCTACGGTATCAAAGAGGATGCTTTGATATATTCCTCTTTAAAGTTGAAGTATATATAAAAGTTGTACTTACGTTACTTGATCACTGTTTTTAAAAAAAAATTTATATTTTATGTAAACTTTTCTTATTATTAAATTCTAAAAATATTAAATATTAAATCTACCTTAAAAACTAGTGACGTAATGAATTCTCAGAAATATATTTTTGTAAACATGTTTCATGATTACGTAAGTAATTTAATTTTTTAATTTAAAGTATTTGAACGTTATGACTTTACACAGTGTGATATTCCTATTTGTTGTTGTATTGTTTGTCATAATGTAATAATCACAAATACAACTTATACGACAAGTGTAGACATATATATTAATATACATATATATATATATATATATCATATATATTAATTTTTTGGGGTTTGATTTAAATATAGCTATTTACTTTATTTGTGAATGTATATTAGTCAGTTACAATGTAAACCAAATGTTAATACCATATAAGATAAAAGACTCTTAATGTAACGAGATTATTGGTTCACTATTTTATAGTATTTATTGCTGTGAATCACCCTAATATATATTGGTTTCTGCTTAAATATAAAGCAAATATATTTTTTCTCATTTCATCATTAAATACTTTACCAATATTTTTTCAGAAATCTTTGAAATATTTGGTTCAAACTCGTATTGTTATAAATATGTAAATTGTATGTATTTTAACGATAATATATTTAAGAAGAAAAAAACAATAAAATTATATATGGTAAAAAAATAATAAAAAAATATTTTATTTTTAAAAATACAATCTTATCAAACGTGACGCACTTTCAAATTAAATGATTTCGTTCGTGTATATAAAAATTGATAAATAATTATGAATGTGTAAAAAATTCACATATCTCACAGTATACATAAAAAATTAACAATAAACTAATAAATTTCTAATATTACGGGTATAATAACAGAGATAAGTCAGTGAGTAAGTCAAGTCATGCGACTAAAATATAAATATTTACTAAATTTTTAAAATTATACAAAATTGTTTGAATAAATAAAATAAATAAATAAAACGAAAAAGTAACTAATATGCAAAGTTAATAAAAGAAGTATTTTATGGAACTCAAGCAGACTAAAATTACATAATAATCGCAGACTTATGAATATATAAAGAAATTATTATTAAAATGAAAACTTAAATGAAGTATTACATCTTATCAGCTAAGATCTCGATCTTGTTGCTCGAAGAGGCAGTTGTTCTAGAAGTTTCAACTTTGTTCTTCGTTCTGTAGCAATCAACTGTCTCTCGTTGTTTTCGATTTCGGGATCTTGTTATCAACGAATATGTAATAAATAAAAAATATTTTAAACAAATAAGAAACAGAAAATCATGTTAAAGAAAAAATGAATGTTTCATGAATTAAGTATACGAGTACTGTAAGAAATTGTGATTGTTTTAAAAAGTTCTTTAATAGTGCATTTTCAAACAAATTGTTTTTCTAGAAACCAAATATGTATGATAAGAAATTCTGATAATTTTAAAAAAGAAACGGTTATAAAACAAAATTTTAAAAGATTTCATAATATTTATTTATTCGTATGTTGAAAACAAGAAAAAAGTGTGTTTGTTTGTTGCTACGTTTGCTGTTAATTCTTTTAATTTTTAAAATCATTTAAAAATTTTAATAAAATATTAAAAAAGAATTTTATATAAAAAGCGCAAATGTTCAGCAAGACAACACGTTAAAAAGCCAACACGTTTTATAGCGAAATTAACTAAATACACATTATTTATGCATATAAAATTAAAAAAAAACACAAAAAACAAAAAACAATAAACAATTAAGATACGAAAACAGCGAAGTGTTTGTGCACAACGTAGTCAGATTTTTACTCGTGTCCGCTTATTTATTTAATATAAAACTCGTTTTATTTCATTAAAAAAAAAGGGAAGAAAAAAACGTGTTTACAGAAAAGAAAAGCACAATATGGTTCCTATAACACATCGTATGCGTGCAGGTTTGCACGTTTGTAAAGGATTAAAATATACTTTTTAATGTGAAGAGTGTATCAAGATTAATTTAGATCGTATATTGTTTCAATTTTAATAAATACATTTTTTTTTGTTAAAAGGATTGAAAGGATTGCAAATGAAAGAAAAACATAATATATTTAATTTTTTGTAAATTCAAAATCAATATTATTTAATATTATTTCTTTTTTTTTCATAAAATATTAGAGATCAGGTTTTACAACCTAAAGTAGCGCATAAGTTTGACCCCCATTAAGTTAACTATGGTGCCATATAAAAGTTCAAAATAGAACATACAGTAAACATACACTTGTTTACGTTCATTGGCATTTAAAGTGTAAGCACGTAGTCGTAAATAATTGCCTGATGTCATAGAAATTTAATATAAAAAATATGAAGCATATTAAACAATTAAAACTCTTTGTATGCAAAGAGTTCGTATGTTGCTACAACACAACAACAACACAACAACAAACGAAGAAATTCAGATATTATATGCAATTACTACACTGAAACTGATATGTGTAAATTTTTCTTAAAGAAATTATACAAAAAACGTATATCATTAATTTTATAAAAACTTTGTTTTTGCACTTTTATTAATAAAAAAATAAATTCAGTTGTTATTATAGTTGCTGACTGAGATCCGTTTTGCATTTTTATTCATAGTTGTCATGTTGATTATACTATGACGTTTTCATTCTGTGCACATCTATTTGTAACTATGTACATCATGCAGCAGTATTTATTTACTTGCTGATAAATCTGTAAATATATTTAATACAAAGATCAACAGCACTAAGTATGCCCGTAAAGAACAACAACAACAATAACAATAATAACAACAAGAACTATGACAAAGAATTATGGAAGCAAAAACAAAAATAATAGCAAATATTGTAATGGAAAATTTTTTATTTCATTTAACAAAGCCCCAAGTGACTTAAGAAAATAAAAAGCTACAATCAACAGTTCACGTTCGTTTATTTTACTTTCTCGTTCGCACCTGTTGTTCCTCACGAGTAGTGAGTGACTTGTTGTATACGTAACAACTATAAAAGCTTACGTATACACATGCACATGCACAAACACACTAAGCATACAGGCAGGGCAAGCTATATTGCTTGATACGAGCGTACATTCATGCTGTTTTTTCATATTTGTTTTTGTTTAATTTGTTTTCTGACGAACTTCTAGCGACTAACTCGTAAAGGCTGTGTGATTTTCATTACACGTACACCACAAATACATGTAATTGTGTGCATTTATACAGTTTTTATTGTTGTCAAGTGTTAAATTTCACGACTTAGAAAATGTCGACACGTGCACACGTTTCATAATTTAAAAAAAAAAATAAAGGATAGTCAAATAAAAAAAGTTTATTTTTTTTTTAATTAGAAATTTGAAAATGTGTTTTGTGTGTACTTAATATTAATACACGTAGTGTGCACGAGTATACCATATACTCGCATAAGGCGGTATATTTTATTATCTTATGTGAATAAAGTTAAAATATTTTATGTGTTAAAAAAGTGACTTGCGTAATATTTCTTAAAATTTTTTAAGATAACTAAAATTGTTTTGTATTTGTGTTTGACAACATAAATATTTTATAAAATTAATTGTTTATTGCAAATTCTACTAAGGTCGTGTCCGAATTCGAGTAAATTGATGGTAAACTGAGGGAAATAGTAAATAATGTTCGTATGGCAGCGAATGTTGGTATTTACCAGAGTTTCGAGTAGGGTAAATTTGATAAAAATTAGGTAAATTAGGTGTTACCATTATGAAAATTATATAAGATGTTTAATAAATAAATAAATATATTTGAAAACTTTTAACCAAAAATAACAAATATGTGCAATAAATAAATATTTACATAAGTGCAGTGAAAAAAATCCCTAGGAAATTTCAATTTACTTTACCTCAATTTACTCGAATTTACACGGCCTAAGTTTTAAATGTATTATATATAACTATTAATATTAATTTTATTTTAAAAAATTAAAAGTTTATTTCAAATTCTACTAAGTTTTAAACATATTATATATAACTATTGGTGTTATTTTATCTTATAAAATTAATTGTTTATTGTAAATTCTAGTAAATTTTAAATATATTATAAGTAACTATTAGTGTTATTTTATTTTATAACATTAATTGTTTATTGTAAATTTTAGTACATTTTAAATATATTATATTTAACTATTGGTGTTATTCCACAGCAATTAATTTATTAAAAATTTTAATACATTAAATACAAATATGTAATTATATAAATTGATTAATAAAAATCAAAACAAATTATACGAGTATAAACGAGTTTTATGTAGTTTCATTTTTGAGTGTCTATATATATATACATACATATATGTATATATTTATATTTATATTTATACTGTTATTTACATTGCATACGTTCACGGTGGCGGCCATTAATGAAAATAACAACGTCACGTGTTTTGCGTTTTATGACTTATCCGGTTTCAACAAATATTCTGGGTTATTCCACTTAAATGTATACATAATTATACATATTGTGCATTGTTCATTGTTGTTGTGTATTGTACACAGTGTATGTGTATAAATGACAAAGTAGCACAAAAATATTGTTTACGAAATATATTTGAATGACAATTGTGTAAATAACTTCAAACACAAACTCAATTTTTTCTTATATGTGTGTGTATTTTTAAATTTACAAATATATTTAACCCAAAATATGTTAATAAATTTATTTACACATAAGTAATTAATGTTTTTAAATTTTTGTTAAGGTATAATATGTGATAATTTAAAATCACGTGATATATTTAATAATTTTTTAATTATTAGGTGTTAACTGTTTTATATTAATGAAGTAATAAACAAAAAATTCAGTATTGAATACTTTTGTCGCAGTGTACTGTAAGACTTAATTAATTAGTATTTTTTTTCAAATTAACTTCATTTAATATTTAATGTAGTAAATTATCTCACTTCAAAAGCATATGACATTGATATATTAAAAATAAAAATAATGCAAATAATTTAATAATAATAATTTAACGAAGTCTATTAGATAAAATTGTAAATATCATTTACTAAAATAATTAAATCATATATTAAAAATGTTATTCTGGATATGAATTATTCTACTAAATTGAATCCATTGTAAAATATACTAAGTAAATTCATTTACAACATTCATGTATTGTGGGCGTTCCCAAAGTACGGTTAGAAATTAAAATGTTCAGATATTAGAATTTAATTTTGTCATGCATTGCTGCAAGCTGTGAAATAGAAATTTAAGATTTTTCTTTGGCACTTTTTTGGACGTACTTTGGTCTTCTATAAAAAAAAAACTCAAAACTGGTGATTCCCATACTCGTTATTTCTTATTCTACGGCAGTTGAAAACATTAATGACTTGATAGCATGGTGCAGAAGGTGTTAGTAGTTTTCGACTTAACTCATGAACAATGTTACAACCCTACAAAATGATATCTTCATTTTAAATATTAAATTAAAATGTCTCGGATTACTATTATTAATACCTATACTATAATATAGTGGATATAAAAACTAATTGTGGGCAGTAAAGAATCGTTTTCATCCTTCGATTTTTGTCAACTCTGATACTGCTTAATTTCAAGTCTAATTGCACTTTTATTATTTAAAAAACCTTTAAGCATGGAATTTCTCCATGATAATGAAATACTCAAAATAAAAAAATTGGTCATATATAATAAAATCGTGTTATGATTTAAATGAAACTGTATATTTGTAAACAATAATTTTTAAATTAAAATTTATCCTATCTCATTATTAAATTGTATATGATTGTAGTATATTATAATCTTAAATACTACAATTACATTAATTATAATGATTTATAGTATATAGTATATACTAATTATAGTATACTAATATATACTAATTAAAGTATATACTATTTTTAATATTGACAACAAAATTTTTACTGAAATATATATTAAATGAATGTAAAGGATACTAGAAAATTTCTGGATACTTTATTTAAAGCTATTTAAAATTAGCTCAAACTCCTTTCTGCAAATGAAAACCGTTTTGTAGCTTTTAAAACTTTGGCAGGGCACGAGTTCATTTCTTGGTACTTGCAGTCTCAAAAAATTATTTACCTAAAAATTAAATATAAGATATAATTTTAAGACCACCACTGATAGTCTTGGTCGCCAAAAATTCAATTAAGTAATGAAATAATAAAAATTTTGTTGTTGTATTTTAATACTGTTCGAAAACAGTAGTTAAAAATAGTTAAAAATCAATTTAATTTAAAATTTAATATAATTTAAATGGTATTTTTTCAACTAATTGTTTTAGAAAATTACATGAACATACCGTTCTTTCATTGATCCATTCTTAATATTCTAAAAAATAATATATATTATTTTGTTTTAAAGTAATATTGTATAGAAAATTATACAAACAAAAATCAATAATTTTTTTTCTGTTTTTAAATTTACGATAAACCTTACTCTTCTACATGTACAGCTATACCTACTACACCTCTAATTTGATTTATTATTAGCAACATTTAAATACATTTATTGTGTGCTATTAACCACAGTTTAGACGTCATTGGTTTATCGTAATTATAATCTTTTTTTCGCATAATACATTATTTACTAATATTAGTGAATTGTGTGCCTAAAGTAAATTGAAGGAATTGTTAGTGATGTCATAATATACATTGATAAACAAGTTTAGATAGTAAAATACACACATGTATAAAACACAAAAACTAATTATATTTTTCAAAGAGATATAATAGAGATTAAATTTCAGGAAAAATGTATTCACAAGATTTTATATTGCAATATATTTTAAATAATAACGTCTGGTGCATGATATTATCCAAAGTACGTGTGCAAAATGGTTGGAGCTTAAATACAAAGTTATTGTATATACCCGCATATATAATATAAGTCAATAGATTATTTGTGAAATTATTAAGCATAAAGTGTTGAAATTTTAAAACATTAGAATGAGAATAAAAAAGCAATTTTAGGCTTTCTATTGTCTGCAACAAATTTAATTATATAACTATAAAAATAAAATTATTGCTTTTAAGCAAATGCTTAATATGGTTTTCCGAGACAAAAAGTTCTAATATCTGTAACGTTGTACTACTACTACTATTATCCACTTCCGCCAGTGGTGCATAGGTCATCACTAATTTTTCTAAATCTGACTATATTTGTTGCTTCTCTGCAGATATCATTCCATGTATATGGTGCTTCAGCTATCTCACTTTCGACTGTTCTTCTCCGCGTTTTCACTGCTGCATCAGGTCTTCTGCTACCTTGTGGATTTTATGCCAATGCTTACCTCGCTATGTAATCTCTCGGTTGTGTAAGCGTATGGCCTATCCACTTCCACTTTCTCATTTTCATCTCATTTTGTGTTGCTTTTTAAGTCGTTTGGTTTAGCAGGCGTTTATTTGATATTCGATTTAAGTTCCATATTTTCAGAATTCTACTACTTGCTTTTTTCTGTCTATATGTCTGGACTGCTTCCATGTTTCAAAGCCATAGTACAAGATAGATTTCACATTTGTATTAAAGTTTCGCAGTTTGATCTGTTCACTGAATCTTGAATCTGAATCTTGATTCACTGAATCATTATATATAACTATTATTATATCAATTATACAATTTAAATAAATATATTTTAATATATGTAACAAGTTGTAGTCTTTAAAAGGATTTAGAGAAAAAGAAAACACGATGTCAACTGAATTAAACTATTCAATTAGGTTCATTATTATGTTGAGGCTAGTTGAGTCAGTGCACTTGAGCAGTTTTACTCTCTATTAACTTCGAGGTTTCTTCATAACTCCTTTCTACGCTTTGACTGGATTATTATTATTATCACTTCATCAGACTAAGCAATTATTGACCTCAGATTATGCATGCCTCTCCAAGGAGCCTGTAACCACTCTGAGATTCGATAACGCGGTGTTGGTAAGCGTGTCAGTTTTCGTAAATAATTTCATGGCTCTATACTTTATGTAGGTTTATGTTGTGCACCGTCTAAAAAATCTTGATCGTTAACTTATAGTTCCGGGTTACAAAATATTTTGAAATATATTTGAAATAATTACTTAATATGCTGTAATCAATTTGTGATCATTTAAATATGTCAAATTGCAGTTTATATAATTGAATTTACATGGAAGAAAGTATAAATATTGTTTTCTGTTTCTGTTTAAATTGTCCAAAAAAGTTGTTGAAAATATTCCAATTCAAATTTTTTATCTGTTAAAAAAATTATTTCTGTTATAAAAATAGATTTTTATATGTTTTATACAAATATCTTTATCTTATAACAATTAAAAACAGGTTTATATTTTGTTATACTTTTTTTATGATTTCATTTGTTTTTATTATTTTATTTATTTTATTTTTTTTTGCAAGACAACAAACGAAAAATATTGAAAATTATTTAAATTTATTTTTGGCAACAAAAATTAAAAATAATTTTCGGGTGTGGTAATCAACGAGACTCATGCAGTGAGCAGACATTAGCTGAATGATCAGTGATTTTCGTCATTAACTTAGCGTAAAATTTGTCAAAAAAGAGAAAAAATACAAAAAAAAAATGATTGCATTTATGTAGATACAAAATATTTTACGTTTGTAATTTAGTTTCGTATGAGATACTAGTTCATTTCTAAAATTATATAGACTTCTTAAAGCAATTTTAAACAATTTTTATTTAATTGCATTTAGTTAATTGACATGAAAACTCATACTTAGCGTTGTGCCAATATTGTTTTTTATGTTATTTCATATATATGAAAAATTTGGAAAACTATCTTTACTTTTTCAATTTTACTTACTTTAAATAAAATTTTCATCTAATAAATTTAAAGATTTTGTGTATTTACTAAAGTAAAATAATTTTATTTTCAAACTTGGTGTACTAATTTGCACAAATCTTTTGATTTGTTATATTATTTAACCCTATAAATTTAATTATAGGGTTAAAAGTATAAAAGTAAATAAAACAAAATGTTGTTTTATTAAATTAAAATTAATTTTTTTAATTAAGAATTATATGTTCAATGACAAGAAATTTGTTTTGATAAATTGGTAATAATGACAAAAATTCCAAATCCAATATAAATAGATATAAAGACAGATAGGTATTTTTATTATATATGATAAATTAGTAAATCAGTATTAATTTGTATTCATAAATGAATGGTTCTTACTATCTCTTAAAATCTCATTTACTTTTATATTTTAATGCATTATAATGCAATACTATATTTCAATATTACTATATTTAATAATAATAATAATAATAGTATATTTTACTATATTTACATACTTTTTAAATAACTTAAAAACAGTTTTTTTTTTACTCGTTTGTAATTTAGTTCTATTATGTTCAGTTAAAGTTGCTTATAGATTATTTAAAGCGTCATCTTGGCCTGTATTATCATTTTAATAAGTTATATCCATCCGGCAGTATATTTATACATATGTATATCTTATTATAATACCATTAATATCATAACACTATAACTTAATGACATATAAATATAGAAGAGATAGGTTCTTGAGTTGTTAAATAAACATTAATTGAAAAAGCAATAAATTTAGAATTTTTTAATAAAATTTATATTATAGTTATATAAATATTATATAACTAGGTTACTTTATATATTTTATATATTTTGTACATTCCTTACAATCTCTTTTCTTTACAAAATATGTTTCACTTTTTTTTGAAATATTAAAATTTCATCATCAAAAATATAATGACACATATCAATGACGCATTATAAATAACATGTCGTGTATGACTCTATGTATTATAAGTATATTTAATTTTTTTTTATGAAGTTTTTTATCATATGTACTAAATATAAACAAATTATGTTTTTTTTTAATAAGAATATACCAATAAATCGATATCTGATTTAAATTTTATGACTTATACGCCTATTTTTAAAAGTTGTTAAATTTTTATCTATCTCGAAAGTACATATTCTTAAAAAAGGTTAAAAGTCAATGAAAATTTTTAAAAAACGTAATACAATATTAGTAATAAATTTCAATTGCTCTTACGAAGGTGATATGTATATAATCAAAAATCCTTCTTTTTATATAAATTGGTTAGTAATTATACTACACAACTGAATAAAGCATAACGAATATAAAAATATATATTTGTATATTTTTCCTCTGTAATAAATGTGTATACATTTTTATACACTTATTAATTTTATTACTGTTTCCGGTATCAATATACTGTACGTTTAGAACATATTCTTTACAATATATCTATTTCATAACATTATTAAATAAATATATACGAAACAATTGAATTTAAATTCTATGAAAAAAAAATGATTAATTATTGAAATTTTTCAAAATTTTTGTATTAAAACTAATAGTTTAGATATAAAAGTAATATAATTTAAACTAATAGTTTAGATATAAAAGTAATATAATTTTTCGTATTAAGAATTGTATTAAAAAGGACTTTACTAAGTAGATTATTTATAAATTCTAAAATAAATATTGTACGCAAAGTACTACCTAAAAAAGTATTTTCTCGATGGGCTCAAGAAATGAAATTGTGTATCCGTTATTAGAAATATGTTCCAAAGTACCAAGAAGATATAGTAACTGATATAAATTCTGTTTTTGCCAGGTCAAGACATTTTATTAACAACTGTGCTTCATTCTAATAGATTTTTATTGCAGCTAGGAAAGCAAACATTAATAGGAATGTCCGTTTTTAAAATCATTTTCTAGAAGTGAAATGTTTCCTGTGCAGATATATATTATTATCATTTTATTAACAACTGTGCTTCATTCCAATGGATTTTTATAGCAGCTGGGAAAGTCAACATTTATAGAAATGCCCATTTTTAAGATCATATTCTTCAAGTGAAATGTTTCCTATGCAGATATATGTTATTATCATTTTATTAACAACTATGCTTCATTCCAATGTATTTTCATTTAAGCTGGGAAAGTAAACAATTATAGGAATGCCCATTTTTAAAATCATGTTCTAGAAGCGAACATGGACTGTTATTATCATTTTATCAATTAAATGCAGTTGTTGACTTTTTTAATATTTATAATCTTTAAAACTAAATCCTTTCCAATGTATAGACAATATATTTTTATGAATTCGAAGCAAAAAATTTCCAAATTGTACCCAAATTCCCGCAAATTTAAAGTCAATTAAGAATTATAAACCATTTTTTATATGTTTAGCATATATTTTAGTAGGAATATTAATTTTGTACTTTTTATTGTTTTATTGTGTATTAAATTTACTAAAACAAATCCTATATATATAACCGAACTTAATTCTAAATTAACATATTCAAAAGCTGAAAACTAAAAGCTAAAAACATATATGTTTTTAAACATATATCTTATTATTTTTCTATATAACCTCAGAAAACATATACATTTGTACATTTGTACATTTGCACATTTGTACATTTGTATATTCAACTACACATGTATTCATATGTAAATTGCCTAAAAGTCATTGTGTGAGCCATTTGCGCTGCATTGTAAATTACTCATACGTCGTGTGGCACATGTAAAATGAGGTCAATTTTATTTTTCATGCAAAATGTTAAAAAAATACATATGAAAACACAAAGTATATTCAAGATTTTTTTTGTTTGTAGAACTTTTATTCTTTACTTTGCTTTTTGCAATTCTTAATTAACTTTATATATAAAATATTGGGCATTCAATTTAAAAATAGTTTTTTCTCTTTTTTTCAGTTCAGTTCAGTTCAGTTTCAGTTCAGTTTCAGTTGAATCAAAGTAAAATAAATTAAAATTGCATATTTTTGCTATTAACACAATTGCGTCAGCTGATACACATACACACGTTTCTACTTAGATATTTTTATGTTCACATGTTTATACATAATTTTTCATTATTGTTGCTGTAATTTTTCGCTTGTGGACAAGCGCTAAATTAATTGGCAAACGGCAAACGGTGAACGGCAATTACCACTTGTACTGAGTTGTTGGACTATTGGTCTATTGGTCTATGCCATAAACGTGTTCGTTACAATTAGCCGCTGGCTATGTTATTCTAGTTGCTTCGAAGACTTTATCCCAATTATTGGCACATATACAGAAAAATAAAAAAACAGATAAACAAGTAGCGCCATGTCGGCGAGCTGATTTATCGGAATATTTTAAACCAAATTTACAGGAATTGCACAGCTAGACATACTAACATAGGTTTACATATTAATATGTATATGAATTATATACTTGCTTGCATTAATTTCTTATATGCGTCAGTAGCTTGTAACGAGTTCGAGTTCGACGTGTTCACATTGTTGACTTTTAGAGATCAGCCAAGCGTTTCGAAAGTGCTCCAAATATTCAAGCGTTCAGTATGTACTCCGTGAATTGATGTTTTTAAATTATTAGCACGAGCATGTAGCTAGACAAATACATTAGAAATTATTAATATATGGTATATATATATATCTCTAGTTATAAAAATATACGTAAGTATATTACAATAATCACGACAATAAATATATTTGGTGCCAATAACGTGGCTCTTGTTGTAAGTGTTTTATAGCGTTGGAATTTTTTGATTTAAATTTTTTCTTTTTATTTTTATTTTTATTTTGATTTATTTTTTTATGATTCGTCTTGTAAATATACGAATTGTCTATATGTGAAGACATATATATCGTATAAATATTTTTGGCACATGCAATGAAAACGTGTTTATTTAAATTTAGTGGTTCGAGTCAGTGAAACGTGTTTTATTTTCATAAAGCAATTGTGTATGAATCAATATAAAAAATTGTTTTTATATGTATCTTAATTTTTTTTTTTTCATTATAATTTATATGAATTACATATATATTGCATTATATGTATTACAGATATATTTTAAAATTTTTATATACTATATGAATTTTTGTTATTGTTTTAATAATAATTAAAATCATTTTTGAAATATAAATTTTGAAAACTCTTGTTTTTGAATACAGTTTTTTTTAACAAAAATAATAATAATAATATTTTTATAATATTATTGTTGTTTTTTAGTTGACTCATTTTTTTAGTGAATTATTTTACAAATTATTTGCGCTGAATCATAGCTTTGATATTGAGCTATTTCCTTTTAGTCTTATGCGTGAACAAAATTCCAAGAAATATAAGCATTATTCAAAAAAAAATTAACAAAAATTATATTGAACCCTCCCATAATACTAACTAAATTGTTAAATATTTGATTGGCTATTAATTGTTAATATATCAACATTGTTTAATTGTTTATCATATATAATATAAGATGAACTCTAAGGGTTTATTGCAATGATTAATGATATTTTTGTCATCTAAAACCTTTGTTTATTAAAATACCTAATAATCGAACTTATTTCTAGGTTTTAGAGAACATATATTAGTGCTGTCGTTATGCAGACAAAGCAAATTCTATCAATCCTAAAAAAGTTTGTGTTTATTTGTGCGATGCACGTTCGTTTATATTTTGTGTTCTCCCTTTAACTTGTGCTCATAAAGTCTCCGAATAATTTTACTGCGATTAATAACCGCAAATCCGGATATTCGTAGACTT
>NC_051847.1:180657783-180688076 GCF_002237135.1 Teleopsis dalmanni
CCGATCTCTAACAGATTGTAAACTACAGTTCATTTCATCTTATAACAAACAAGAAATAAATTTTATTTAAATTCAAATTGACAGTCAATAGAAATATAATTACTGATGAAAACACTATATTTAATTAAAACCCAATTTAAAAAAGAGTAAACAAAGTTTATAAAAATTTATTTTTCAACGAACTACGGATGAATAGAATTCTGAGAAACTAAACAAATATTTAGTATTCAGAAGTTTATCTATGATTGTTAAATTAGGATGTGTGATTATTTTTGTGCCAGTATAAGTTCTAAAAAATACAAACCTCATGAAAAGACTAAATAAAAATGGACTAGGTTTAGCTGCAGTTAAAGAAAATTGAAAAGATACTTTTCAAGGAATAATTTCGGAACTATTTCTTGTTTTAAATTATTATTAAAACCCTGACTTATATGTGAACATATTAAATAATTGTTACAGAAGTTGTAGACATTGATTGCTGCTATACCTATGATTGCCTATATACTTATAGGTCGACACGCATTCACTAACTAACTTTCCGCATTAAGCGGGAAGAATAAGACAGGACGATAATATTAAGATATCTTATATGTTGCTGGTTAAATGGTTTAACCAGAGCTGTGAACGTGTAGTTCCAGAACAACGAATTTTGTATAATAAATGTCAGTTTCCAAATAATGAAGATCAAAGACCACATATATCTACACCCAGAAAAATATGCTCTAACCACATATTAATTAAATTGATCCAATCATTTTGTTAGAAAATTTTAACTATTGTGGTAAAGATGATATTAAAACCAATATATAGTAGAGTATATATATCATTCTTGCAAGTATTTTAATAATTTTTGCTACAATGATATTACGTATAATTAAATTTATTAAAATTGAAGTTTTTGCTTTAATAAGAAACTTTATGGCAATGAAATGTATTGTAATTTAACTCAAAGATATCTCTTTGTCGTATTTTTATCAATTATTATATATAGAGTAGAGAAAATATGATTCTTAAATCTAGTATAGAAAAGAAAAATCTAAAAAAAACTGAAGTTAAATATAATAGAAGAATTTAAATGCTATAAGAGTTTTTAACTTCTTACAAATTAAGAAGTTATGGTTTAATCAAAGACTAACAAGTAGTATATCATATTAGATATATCAAACAGTTTATAGTAATAAATGGTTAGGACAAATCTGTAAATTGCAGCTGGTTTGGAGGTAATAGAAAAAATGTGTTGCAAAAAGATTAAGGATATAGTTATCATCATTTATTTAAAGTATTAGATTTATAGTACATCAAATCTACTGACTTTTGGAATATGAAATGTATGACTTCAACTAACTGATTTTAATTGATGCAATGATTGTATGTTAATTTTAATAGTAAATTGAAAAAAATACATAATCATTAATTATTTTACTTTAAGGCTTCGCGTTTGAAATTATTATATTAGCTTATTAAAACAAAATATTACAAAAAATCTATTTGTAAAGAAATGTGTTTTTAAAAATTATTGACGATAAATAATGGTATGGTTCATCATTTAATTCATTTTAATTTATACAGATAATCTTAATGGTAAGTAAATTACCAATTGAAATATAATATTAATTTAATTTAATGTAAATTAAAAATTATTTATAAGTTGAGTAAATTTTCAAAGAATTTTTAATCCTATATAGGACAACTTAACTTGCGCTACTATCTCAAATAGATGGCTTTATTCAATGTATTATAAGTCGTTTCCCCCATGAAAAGAGATAGAAATCTTAAAGAGATTTGTTATGGCTAACCGACTTTGGGTGAAAGCTCTTGTCTGATATAATAAACATCCTAATAAGGGATATATTACCCCTTATTGAATATTTTCTGTTCGATTAAGAGCATTAGTAATAACCGTGGATGCACATGGTGTGCTTATTTCTTATATATTAATATAATATATTATTTTGATGGCATTATAAAATTCTATATATTTTTATTTTCAGATTTAAAGTAAGTTTAATGCAAAAAATATGCTTAATTTAAAATTTTTCTTAATATGTTATATACGAGTATAACGCATATAAGAAAAAAAATTTCAAAAAAATTTTCTTAATATCACGTTTGTTATATCGTGCGTTTTCAACTTTTATTCTAGCGAATATCCACAGCTAAATTAATTTTAATTATTCCCACGTTTTAATATACTCTGCATATTTTATACGGACTGTTTTTGTTGTTGTTATTATTGTGTATCTGCAAGTTATTTTTAGCGTATTTCGTATTTGATATGCTTGAATTTATAGGCAAAATGAAAAAATTGGGTGCGATTTATACACTGAGCTAAATTTCAAAAACAAAAAAATGGAAATAAAAATATTCCTGCACACGTTCTGAGTACGAAAAGGTGATTGCTAAGAGTCGATTTAAATATTTATATAAGCAAAATAATTTAATTAAAAATAAAATTGGCTGAAAATTCGGTAAGTATATATAACGTGCAACGTCAAATGCTTTATAAACATTTTTAAAACTATGTATTTCATAAACATATTATTTGATCATTAAAATTATTTCAATATACAAATATGTAAACATAGAACAAGGTATTTGTTGTTGTTTGATCACATGGCAACAAATATCTTGTTTTATTAACAAGTATACTATAAGTATACATGTATATGCAAATATATACTGAATTGAACTAACATCTACATTTAATCACAATTTTTTGTTAAATATATATATTAATTAGAAAATTCTAGTAATAACGAGTTAATTTGTTTAAGTATTCTATATGATAAGAAGAGAATAACAAGATATTTTTAGTAGCAATAACTGCTTAAATGTAGATAAATAGGTGAAGGTTTAAGTTCAAGAACAATTTCTGTAAAACATTTTATAGCAAAAACATAATGGCTTTTATAAAACGTAGTGTTGTTATAAGAGTAGATTAGAATAATTTATTTTCGATTGTGATGTGGCACTGTAATAAGTGTTTGTAACTTAATTGTAAAATTTCAAATCATTTGATTGTTATGAAGAAGATTGCGATAATTATTGCTGTTGGGTAAAATGTAGAAGCAGATTTAGAAACACTACGACTGTTTTTAAACTACAATATCACCATATGATTTCTAAATAATATGTAGTTTTAAGAGAATGAAGTTCCGCACAAAGTTTTATTTTCTTAAAAGCTGTCCAGAATTTACCACCAAGATTGTGCAATTTAACATAAATTCCACATTGACCACCAAGATCGTTTGACTTGACACCAATTCACCTTTCTTTCCATGTTTATTAAATAATGAGGTTTCTCCTAACAAGGCACTCTCCATTATTTCAGTAAAGAAGTAAGTCAGTAAGCACTGTTTTGATTACCTAAGAGCTAGAGATTGTACAAAAAACCATTTGAATAATGTTCCATATAAAAAGAAGCTCCAATTCACCTTTCTTTCCATGCTTATTAAGGATAAGGTTTCTCCTAAAAAGGCACTCTCCATTATTTCAGTAAAGAATGGAATTTTGTACTTTATATAAAAGTTAAATTAATTATTATTTAGAGATATATTTCAGAACTTCGTGAAAAGGGTTTACTTGTATATAATATAATATGAACGATATTATATTCTTTTAAACGACAAAATAGTCGTAATGTAAAACTTTACATTAAAAGCATTATAAAATTATGGTTATTTAACAACAAATATTATTTAAATTTTTAATTTAAAAAAATTTATAATTTTTATTCATTATAAATATGACTGTGTAATTTTTAAAAGGAACTAAAACAAACATGAATATTTTTTTTTTCATGTGAAAAGTGTTGAGTTTTTTTAATAATTTTGTGCTTAACGTTATTAATTTTTTTGTTTTTATTTAAAATAAATATTTTTATAAAAAAAAATATTTATACTTAGCATCAGATCAGTTTATCTTCAAACTTTAGATGCAGTGGTTCAATGGCAGTGTATACAACAAAAATAAGGAAAGTCCTACCATCGATTGCTGACGAATTCACCCGGATGTATACGTCATGTTATATATATATTTCAATTTGAACCATTATTAAGTGTACACTTTAAAAGTAAGACAAATTAATTTACCAGTGATGATTATGTTTATGTCATCATTTATTTAATGATTTAAAAACTTATTTTTAAGCGATATATTTTCAATGTAAAACCGTGACAAGTTTTACGGTAAAACCATTGAAAATCTTACGATCTCATATGTACATTAAAAGATTTATACTATATACATATATAGAAATAATTATTGTAGCCAATGTTAAGTTTAGTAACTATTTAAATTTATGAAAAACTATTAAATTTTGTTTAATTGTTTAAAATATTTATTTGCTTGGTTGAATTTTATACCTACCTCTCATACTTAACCGAGTGTGGAGCATGTCCGTTTGCTTCATTCCAATACGGTTCCATGCTTTTTCTGTTTTCGTATTTAGCAGGAATTTTGTTGCTGTGTGATGACGTTGACGGTGGCAGCGACAAAGCTGCTGTCTGTTGTTGTGCTGCCTGTTTGGTGGCTGCTTGTTGTTGCAATTGAGGTGGAATGTTGTCGAATTTTTTGTTACTTTGCTTGTTATTATGTTAGATTTTGTTTTTGTAATTGTAGTTGTTTTTGCTTTTCTATAGTTGTTAACGCACGAGCTGCAAACAGGTTGCTGCTGAGTGGGCTTTGAGTTGTTTGCAGGGTGATATCGGTTGTTTGTTTGACTTGGACTGTGTAGATATTTATTTTATTTTTAGGCTAGCAGCCGCTTTACGATTAAACACGTAAAAAAAAATTTTTTTTATATTATTATTTATTTGTTTAAGTTGAAAATTTGGTGATATTTAGTTGAGGTGGGTTTTTAATTACAAAATATTTGTATATAAAATTTTTTCTTGTATATATGCTGCAGGATAGTAAATTAGAAAAACATTTTCTATTTTTTTCTTGTTATTTAAACTGCTTTTTTAAGGTACAAATATCACAAATGAATTGTTAATTATTGTTTTGTAATTTCACTAATCCTTCACTTCTTTTATTAATAACACAAATCTAAATTTGTAAATTTTTTATATGTATACATATGCACGTAAATTTGTATTTAGCAAATAATGCTTTCTCAATAAATAATTTTATTGTAGTTTTGTTTTATTTGTATAAGTGCGCTTATCTTTTAGAGATAAGTTTTATTATATTTAGTAGAACTACTGACACTCTATGTTGATCACTTTGGTATACGAGTTGGTAAATAAAATTTACAGATAACATTTCTTATATAGATAAACAACTATATACAATTCTCATGCCGCAGTACTAATTTCATCTCTTATTTTCTTTTCTTATCAATTAATTCACGCGCTTGACGGATTTGACTTTCGATTTATATGAACGTTATCTCTATCGGTGGTTAAGATTTTTTAATTCACACACTTGAATTTTTTTATATAAATTTAAGTTCAATAAAATATATGAAATTTTTTTTAAAAAAAAAATTTTAAATTGTTTTGAAATAAACGTGATGCAAAATAATTGTGTTAATTTTTTATTATAATTATATTTTTTCGCTATGTAAAATTATTTAAATATTGATACAAATTTGTTTACTTATAAATTTATTTTCATTTGGAATTTTCCATTCATCACAGTACACAATCTCGTGGCAAACAGTGACACCGCCCGAATCGGAATTTTTTTAATATCAAATATGTTTAATGTTTCTTTAAGAAACCTTGAATTTTTTTACACACAAAATATTTAGAAGAAACGTGATTTTGAAAATATTTTTTTTTTGCTGAGCGGAACGTACATGAAAAAAAAACTCTTTGATAAATACACGTTTCTCAATTTATCACGTTTTCATTCACTTGTGTTATTTATAACAATTTTTTTTTGTATACTAAACTTAACAGCAAATATTTTACTTTCTTAGTAGTAGAAAAAATGTTTTGTTTGCGAAAAATAGTACAATTGCTTTAATAAAATAGACTTCAATTCTCAGCAAAAGAACTAACAAGAATCTACTTATTTTCCCGTTACAAATTTTCTACACTTTCCGTTCGCTACCAGAGCCTAAACTGAAATGAAAAAGAAATTTCTAAATTTAACACAAAACACAAAACACTTCACAAGCCAGGCAAAAAAGTTTCGTGTTTGTGTTGTAAGCGTACAATCACGCTCTCTCATTTTCAATTTTATATAAAATTTTTTTATATTATTTTCGTAGATTTGTCTTACATATTTGTATTTGTTGGCTGCACAATGAATGTTCAATGACGTCTTGTCTGTCATTTTGCCTAAGTTTCAGTTTAAACTTCATTTTTTGCTTGTACTGCGTGCCAAAAAATACAACAAATATATGAGTATGCATATATATATATATATGCATACACATATGCATACAACTGTATTTCTGATTTCTCGCTTATGATGAGTGTATTTCGCATACAAATTCCTTGTTTGCACTTGCTCTTGTATGTATATATATATATATTTGTATTATTATCAAAAAGCAGCTGATTCTCTCTTTTAATAAGCTTTGAAATAAATTCCCATTGAAATAAAGTTCACACAGTGGCGGGTTTTGTGCGATTATTTTTGAAAATGCATATTTGAAAAGAAATTTAAATATAATAAAATATTCACAATA
The DNA here is from genome assembly GCF_002237135.1 of Teleopsis dalmanni. Taxonomy (NCBI): domain Eukaryota; kingdom Metazoa; phylum Arthropoda; class Insecta; order Diptera; family Diopsidae; genus Teleopsis; species Teleopsis dalmanni. The sequence continues at coordinate 180,664,427 of NC_051847.1, forward strand.
TTATAATAAATAATAATATTAATAATTAAATGATATAAATTGAAGACCTAGTGGTCCAAAATTTTGTATTAAAATATATATTTTATTAAAACATAAAAAAAAAGTTAAATATAACTTAGTTTATTTATAAATAATTTGAATTGTGAAATAACCAAGCTCGGTTAAATTACATTTTATTTTAATAATAATAAACGAAAAAAAGTTCGTTTCAGTTTAGTTAAACTAAAATAATAGTAATTTGTGTAGTTGTTAGTTCAACAATTAGTAGATTTATCAACTATAAAAAATAATACTAAATTGCACTGGAACTGTTTGAATCAGCATTGAGTTTAGTCAATTATTTGGGTTTACTTTATTATACTTTTTAGTATACATTATAAAGTATATATCAAAAAAATATAAATTCTTAAAATCTAATATGCTATTATATTTTCCATACTTTTCTGTGGAAACGAGTTGATAAATTTATTGAATATATAATTGAAATTTGTAATAAATATCCATATAACGTTCGAAGTAGATAGTTAAATTATGAGAAATGAAAAACGATTTTATGGATATTTCTTATGTAATATGGAGACAACAAAAACAATTTTTTTTTCCTGTATTTCATGTATTCATATATTTTTCATATACATTATTAATAAAAAATTCTATATCTTTTGACATATTATTATGAATTATATTGTATCTCACAGCTACAATCGCTTTGTTGAAAATGCTGATTCTATTTTTATCTGGTAGGTTATTAATTGATGAGACATATCAAACTTATATGTGAAATCATAATAATGCTTCTGAATGTAAAAAATGTGTATTATATTTAAATATTTTTGTATAACTATATAATAATTACCTCAATTTTTAAATAGATGGTGTAATAATTGAAGTGAAATTTTTCCTTCACTTCTACTGTAACTGTTATTCAAATATATATTTGTGAAAAATTTTGAATATAATTAAATGAAACTTTTCCAATTACTACTTTAACAAAATCATTTGTAATAATATTGGAACTTTTTTTAAATAAAAAACAGAAAATTACGTACGAAATTAAGATAAAACATTAATATTTTTAAATTATTAACTTATTTTCTGTCTAAAAGTTTGTAACGACACTGTGTTTTAATCTCAGATGAGAAAAGCTTATATTAAAGCTTGAGAAACATATTTTAAATTTATTAGCTTTATAAATGGGTAATATATGTATATAATATTATATGTATATAAGAGAATTATATGAAAATTATAAAAACACCGGTAAAGCTAATCCTAAAATAGCCCTTGAATATTAAAAATGTTATACTTGCACGTAAGAAATGTATACCAATACAATATATTACATTATTTTTTATATGCACGTAATTTATGGTAGTTATTCATAAAAACTTAATATCTTTTTAAAATTTAAATATGTAAATAAAAATAATTAAACAATTTATTGAAAGTTTTATAAACAATGTGTTCGGAAAAAATATGGAAAAAACTTAAAATATAATATTTTATACATAATTTTTTTTTGTTTTAATTTTAAATGTATGTTTTATAAAGTCAGTTTTGTTTTTTAGGATTTTAACTTTTATTTCGATCGTATTTTTTTGTATATGCATACGGCAAATTCGCTTTTGCCTTCATCAGGAGAATTCCTAATATGTTTTATGTATGTTTTATGTTTAAACTTAAATTAGAAGTATAAATACATATATATACATACACATATTTATATAATACTAAAACTTTTTTTTAATAAAATAATTAGCATAAATGCACTCGACATCAATTTGCTAATGACTTTAGCAAAGATATAAATTTAAGATATAAATTTTGAAGGTTTTTATAAATATATACAACATACATATTTTAATCTTAGCTTAGTAAACATTAATTATATATAATGTTCATAACTGATTAGTTTATAGATGTATATATTGTTCTTTTTTATCACAAAACTCTAAGAATTTTGCACCTTTGCCATCATTTCTATATTTAAAAGTTTTATTACATTTCTAGCGGATGTGCACGTTGTGCACGTTTTGTACCGTTGTGTACTCCAATTTTATCTCACATTGCATATCTATAAGCACCTATTTTATTACTCTGTTTCCATTATTTTATTTCTCCTTATTAGTAGCCGACGTTCTTTAAATGAAATTCGTATGAGACATAAGACACGTGAACGTGACAAAAAGTTGTTATACCATCATTTCCGTTTCAAATGTGCACTCGTTCTTTTTGTTATGTGAATTCATTTAAGCTCTTTTTTCTTTTTTCTTTTTTTTTGCATACACAAATGGGCAATGGCTGATTGTAGCGGCTCACATGCCCGCATTATTACAGTCATTCCCTTTGGTGTCAATTTTGCGATTTTGATTTTCTTCACCATATTTATATTTGTTGATATTCCAGTCATATTTGCTTAAAGTTGACTTTATAAAAATATTTTGCGATAACGATATTAAATCAAAAAAGTTATACATATTAACAATGACATATGAATATATAAATAAAATACAAATACATATCATATACATAAATAAATGCATTAAAATATCAAAATAATTTTTGAAATGCCTAACCAAAGTCAAGTATACAAAATGTATATAATAAAATTTTAGCTTTACACACTTAAACAATTTTACATATAAAAATGTGTATGTACAAAGGCATGTGTGTGTGTTTATTAATAAATGTTTTTGAAAGTAAATTCATTTCCACTGACGTAATTTCTCACGCGATTCCATCGTGTCAGCGCCACAAAATTTCAAGTTATACTTTGGTCACGTGTTGCTGAAATGTTGTTGGCTAAGCTTTGCCATAAACTTTTGATACACAAAAATACACAATCGCTTTGAGTTGTGTATTGTTCGACCGTAACGAAACATGCACACATAAATCTAGGAGTGATGTTCAATTCGCGAATTACAAACTCATATATATACATATATAACTTATCATCATGTTTGTTGTTGGTTTTGTATTAATTGCTATTACTGTAGACAATTTCGGATATTTTTCTCTTCGACTTCAGCACTGCTCCACTGCTTCACTGCTTCAGTAGTAGACTTTCGTACGACTTTAAAATAAAAATATTTTAATTTTATTATTTTTTTTTAAAATAAAATTTTAGGTTACGTGCTAATTTCGTTTAAGCATGAATATTTTATAGTAAAAATATTTTATTAACTCAATTAATACAGTGTACAAGGTAACTAAGGGCAGAGCGTGCGTGATTAGCTGCGGGAATGCCTTAAGTTTGGTTGCATATTGAACAATTGAGGTCTGCCCGTATGGTAATTAAATGGAGTTGATTGTGGTGAACTTGAAAACTTAAAAAATTTTGTTGCTATAAATTGACTTCATGTCACTCTTAATGTTTTCTTAACCTTTAAATATTTTTTCGTTCTGTTTCACTATTTGAATAAATTGAGAAATGAATATTTTTTGTGGGTGTACAATTTAGCAGAATTAAATGTCACAACTAAGGCGAGAATATAAAAATAGATTTATTGGAAAAAATTTATATTAGTATGTAATTCTTTATTGATTAGAATTTATAATATAAAAAATCTGATGTAAATTGAAATTTAATTTTTCAAAAAATTAAATTCATTTATTCTAATGTAAATATGTTAAATTATATATGTAAACACTATGGTCATACTCTCTACAATTACCGCTATTAACTTTTCAAAAGTGGCAGATTTCATTAAAAAATTTTATGTCTTTATTCTTCTTCTTTATTCTCTATTGATTAGAATTTATAATATAAAAAATTAATTAATTTTTCAAAAGTGTAAAATTTTACCAAAAAATGTTGTCCAATGTTTGACTGCTTGTCTTTTGCGGCAAACCATTCGTCGAGCCATTTTCTAACTTCCTTTAAATTACTAAATTACTATTGACGCGAAGAGGTGATAGTCAGATGGCGTCTGGTCTGGGGTACGGCAGGTGCGAAAGGATGTCCCATCCAAGTTATTTCTAGAAATGTTCACTAATTTTGCTGTGTGAGACAGCGCATTACGATGCAACCACCAAACAATGACAGAAGAAAAGCAATGCGTGCAGTAAATGTTCTTTTTGGGCATAAGATTTGACATGATCACTGAATGAATCAAAAACGCTAGTAATTGGTATATTCAGAATATGATTTTGTTTTTTCTAATGAATGCCTTAATTCTAATTTTAATTATTAAATATATTGATAGTTCATACAGTAAGGTTTGTCTAAAAAAATTTTTATTAATTATACTCGGAAATTAAATTAATCGACAATTCACGATTATTTGAAACTCCTAGACTTAGTCTATAAGTTAGACGAACGGATTGCTCACATTTTTGCGGAAATAAATTTTGAGCAGTCACGTTGACGTTTGTAATTGATGCCTTGTCTAGAAAAAAAAAATGGAAGACATCAGGTAATTTGTAATTTGCTTCTCAGAAGTCAAGAAAATGACCCATTTTTAAAACACCACATCATTGGGATGAGAAATGCCTTATCTAGAAAAATATTAAATGGAAAATGAAATAGAACTATAGAACTTTAAAGCCAATATTCATAAAAAAAATAATACTACTTAATGGTGGAATTTTAAAGAAATATTTTTTTGAGCTTCTGCCAGATACCATAAGGAACACTTCTTATATTAGATTCACATGAGAGTTTTGTAATGTTAGCTGTCATAAATATTCATATTGCTTTGAAAGCAACAACAACTGACCGCTAAAATTACAAATATGAGATTTAATATTACAAAGAAAATTCTCATGCGAATTCAGTATTAAGTGTATTGCGATCAGCTGGGAAAATTGAATAATTCGCTTGAACAGAAAAGCTCTAAATCAATAGAAAATATGTAAATAATGTTAAATTCCACACAAATTTGGTAACTCGCTAAAAACTTTTACAGCTTGAATAGAAGCTACGATTTATTATAGATCTGTAAACTTCTGATTGTTATTTATTCTGGTCTTTATAAGTTTTCTTATACGGTAAAACCTATGGAATCTTACTACTGTCAGAGAGATGACAAAGAAGGACTGAATCAAAGTGAACAATATATAGTTCAATTAAATATCTATTCACTGTAAGAAAATCGCCTTTAATTTTCATAAAAAACAATCATTTACTTTCTGAACAAACGTACATAAGGTAGAATAATTATATTCTCTTATTTGATAATAAATATTGTGTGCATCTATGCAACTTTCACTTCGATCGCTGTTTTAATTATAAGTTATCCAGTATAAAATATAAGTTATACTTAAAATTCTGTAGTAGATTACACTAATTAAATATGAAACGGCTTTGCATAAATAAAATTGTTATTAATAAATAAGAACTTTACTTAAATGAGTTATAAAATTACCTTACGTGGAAAATTACTCAACTAAACTGAAATGAACTGAATTGCATTTATAAAAGGCTATATTTTTTTATTGATTGCCTGACCGTAGCATTTATCGCGGCGTCATATAACGTTAACTTCTGTCGAGTCTGTCAAGTCTGTTGTGGTCTGCTAAAATGCTTGAAAAGTGCAAATAAAACGTGTGCACGCCTTCAAAAGTGTGAGCAATTGCAATGCAAATGCAAGCGGAATGCACAATATCAGCCCGATTACGTAATTCTAGTAAATGCATTATTTCTTCAAACTTATTTAATTAAAGTTTATCTTGATTCTCATTACTGATAGTTGCACAATTTTTTTATTGAACAAACGTGCATATAATCACTGTATAGTGAAAATAAAAAATTAATACTTCGTATTCGATTTTACATAACTTTTGAATATAAACTACTAAATTACTATATAATTGAGTTATAAGATTAATATAATATTTTATATTAAATAATAATAAATAGTTAAATTGAAATTAAATTTCATTTAAATGAAATAGTTGCATATTAAAAAATTATTTATTCAATTTAACTATAATAGATACTGATCAAATCAGCTCTATACATATATATTTTCTCCATATCATATTGAACATATGAAAATTATTTCACAAAACAAATCTATCCGGATTACACTTCATGCGTTACAATAAAATATATGACCAATGCAACCGACCTATAGCGTCTACTATTCGTAATATATTTGAAGAACTCGAGACAAATGTTAGTTTTTTGATTTAAAAACCCAACCCGTCAAAAACATAATTATACTGTTAATAATATCGATGCTATGAGTGCAGATAAAAATTAAAAATAATCTTAGGGCAGTACATGGAATAATTTTTGGATTTGGATTTTAGGATTTTTACATTTAAGATTTATAAATATATATTCATTAATCAAATATCGGGTGCTTTTTTATCTTCATGAGAACTTTCCATATCGATAAATATGCTTTGACAGCTGAGAATTTGAAAGTGTGTTAACATTTCTGTTCAGTAAAGTTTGGCAATTCATCATGAACCGCTTAACGCTAGAACAACGCCTCCATATTGAGGAAATTCACTTTGAAAAAAATAAATCTGTTCAAAAAATTCATACAGCATTTTTCTCGAAGAATTGTGTTTAATGATGAAACTAATTTCTGGTTAATTGGCTACGTCAATAAGAAAAATTGCCATATATGAAGCGAAGACAATCCTCAATCTGTTAACAAATTACCATTACATTATTTACAATTGGCTGTTTGGTGCGGTGTATATGTTGTCGGTATCTTCGGTCCTTATTTCTTTCGAAATGAGAAAGTAGCTTTAGTTACGGTGAATGACGAGCGCTATCGTTTCCAAATATTAATAAGTTAACAAGACTGATTTATTGCGAAATCAATTTGGTTATATCTTTATTATCAGAAGTGATTCTGTTCACGGTCCCTCTAGTTCGAGTGATTTAACTTCTCTCGACTACTTTTTATGGGAGTATGTTAAATCATTGGTTTATGTCGACAAACTAGCCACTCTTAAAGCATTGGAACCCAAAGTTCATGTCATCATTGACGCCTTGCGGCTACATTTGTGTCTAAAAATAGTCAAAATTTGGTTTGACCGAATGAATCATGTAACTCGTAGCCTCGGCAGATATATGCCGGAAATCATATTCAAAAAATAAATGCCATGAAATTATCTACCAGATAATATGTAACAAAAAAATATTATTTTAACAATATTTTTGTCTTATATTATGATTTTAAGTTCTCATGCACCTAAAAAAAACAGGATAATTATAATAATATAGATATCTATTAATCTAAATAAGAATATCTTTTAATCGAATTTTGAAAGAGTATAAATAGGGTAAAATTTTTATTATATATATATTATTTAATTAAAATATTTATAGCACTTTTTTCCTCATATATATAACTATAAATTAAATTACTATATTGCTCAGAAACTCAGGATTTGATTAATTTAAAGATGGAATAGATTACGTGGAATATAGTGTCATAAGACTTACCTACATTTCAAGTTGATCCTAAAAATTAAACCAAATACTATTTGTGTTCTTAAAATTATAAATAGATCTTTTATGTTACAGAACAACTTTTCAAATAATGAAGATTATTTGTGTTTAAAAAGTTTTGAAAAAAATGAAAGTATCACTTTCCGAATAAAATAAAACAATATGTATATTGTTTATGAAATTTGTAAACATCCACAAAAATTATGGTCTGCAGCTGAATTGGATCGTGTTTTTTAAAACTAAAAATGACATTGCAATTACCATAAAGAAAGTTCTTTGCAGAAACATGTTTACTAATATTTTGTAGTATTAGTTAAATAATTTATACTTGGATGATATGTGCTTTTGACAAGTTTTAGTGAATAAAAAATTTCATGACCGTGAAAATTTCAGAAATGGTCACGTGAACTGGCCACCAATATCATATGACTTCTTAAGTTTGTCTGAGTGACCATAAGCATTAGAGAATAAATTTCCGAAACTCTAAGTTAACTTGATCTATGTTATTTTATGCATATGCACTTTGTAAATTCTTTTCAATTAATAGAATTTTGAAATCGTGTCTTCATATTATTGAATTCAGGATATCTTACTACCTTTTTTGCTCTTCAGGATGTATAGTAAATATTATCTGTTTCAATAGAAAAGCAATGTATTTATTTTACTACATTAGCAATGTTTAGAAATTATTTGATTTCACAATGCCTAGGAATAAAAAGTATTATCGTACCATATATCTAATCTAACTTTTATTGTAGATATTAGTTAAAATTACAATAATTATACTTTAATCAATAACATAGTATTTCAGTTAAAGTTTAATTTTGTCTGTTGAAGCACAAAAGATCAATCATGGTCGCAGTGCTCTGCTCAAATGGGAGCTAGTACCCCGTTCTTTCTCTATTCGCTATTACTTTTGTTTTATTTAAAGATATTCTGCATGTCGAAAAGAAACATCTTATTACACTTTAAAATGTGATTCAGCTCATTTCTGGGTAAATGAATACATCAATAGGCAAAATTGCCGTATATGGAGCGAAGATAATCCTTGAGCTGTTAACGCTAAAACATTCATTAAAATTAACTGTTTGATGCGGTTTACATGCTGCACTAGTTCTTTTTTCTTTCGAAATAAGAAAGGAACTGTAGTTGCAGTGAATGACGAGCGTTATCGACCCATCCTGACTGAATATTAGTTCCCAATAATTAATTACTTAAACATCGACGACATTAGGGATTTGGTTCCAACAAGACGACCAACTTGCCATACAGCGCGCTTAATAATCGACTTATAGCGAAATCAATTTGGTGTTAACTTCATTTCCAAAAGTCGTCCTGTCATCTGGTCCCCTCGTTCGTGCGATTTATCGTCTCTCGATTACTTTTTATGGAGCTAGGTTAAATCATTGGGTTATGCCGACAACCGATGATGTTGTAATTCAGCAAACTTATAAAGGTTCATAAAAGGTCGGATTATTATAATCCCAAAAATTGAACATTTATTATTTATTCGCATTATTATTATTTTTTCCTTTGTTTATAAATTCACTTAAAAAATAACTAATCCATACTGGTTTAAATATGAATAACTGATTGCCGCAGTATATAGTATGGAACTGTTGTTTATTCCAATAACATTAATTTCATGACCTATCTATTATTAGATAAAATTAACACCTTTATTTAGCGTCAAAAATTTAAATTCATTTTCTATTTTGTTTAAAAAATAAAAATTTTTTTTCAAATTTAATTCATTAAAACCGTGAACTGATTGTCGCGTGAGTACTGAATGGAAAAATTTTAAAAGATCTTCAGAGGGCACAATCGCTTCGGCTGATTTACGACCTTCTCCTCATAAAAATGCCAACAATCATTCATATATACATTCATACACCTTATACGATACTACAACCCATGCATTTGCCAACAATTCAGTTGCTTGAATGGCGTATATGCGTCACAATTTGTGTGAACACTCGTAGTGTTTGTCGAGAATGTTATCAACCCAGTTTTTAATCACGAGTTGTACTTAGTGATTTATACTTACTGGATTAAAAACAGTAACTTAACAATATAAATATAATCAAATTAAGAATATAAAAATGAAGAAAAACAAATAAATCAAAAAATAATTTTACTCCTTCTTATTAACTGTGATAAAAATATGGAATTTTAACGCTAAAGATGTGATCTCAGGGGCGTTTGGTTATTTATTTATTTTGTACCCTACACACAAGCAATAGTGGTCGAAATAATTATTAGGTAAAGAATAAGTTTCTCTTATGTATATAAATAATTGTATTTAATTCTTACTTATCAGAAAAGTTAAGATTTACTTACATCCCTGGAAGTGCAACCAAAATCTATGAACTTTTATTTTTAAGTTCCTAATTCCTTCATAACAAATTATATCTCTTTCTTAACTTAAAAAAAATTTATTAACGAATACTCAATAACTTTACCCAGATCATACATAATCAATAAAAAAAGGCCATGTAAGCCATTTTTATATATATCATATCCAGCAGATCGAGTTATTAATGCTCAGGAACCTAATTACTATTTTGTCAATTAATAGCTCTCACGAGCTCTGGTTTGTATGAGAATACGTGGTTAGCCTAAGTCTTCCCTATTACAAAACCTAATATTTATATTCACTAGTTTTATAGGAAGAGACATTGCATATTGTGCCATTATTAAGGATTGTTTAGATCTAGGCGCAATATGAAGGACAACAAATGTTCAAGTCCGCATAACTATAATATAATTGAAGAATAATCATCTACACACAGATTACAGCTATGGGGAACACTCAACAATTCAAGTCGAACAATTTCGCGAAGATATTGGTCAAAGGTTTATAGAATGATTTGTAAAGTCCGTTGATTTGAAGAAACAAACTGAATCATAGTGACATAGAAACTCCTATTATCAAGAATGAAATTAATAAAAGTAGTGCAAGATACCAGGTAATTGATTTATTCTATAGAAAATGAAATTGATAGTCTTCTAGGTAAATTATTATAGTTAATTTAAAATTTCTATTTCTTATAATTCTAATTTCTTAATAATTTTAAAAAAAGATTAGTTTAATTTAGTTGTGAATGTTTGGTATGAAATTTGTTTATTATTATAGATTTATAGGTAGTCTGATAAACTATCACAGAAATGTTTTCCTAAGAACCTATATCTTCTGGACGCTGAAGCCGGGCATTCACAGAGAAAATGTATTATTGTTTCTTTTTACTTTTTACATAAATATTTACTATTATTAAAATGGAAAAAAATTTGCAAATTTTGTTGTCTAACATTAAAGGAGAAGGACATTTAATTGGAAGAGAAATCTTATACATTCTAAATGAATAGAATAGATGAATGAATAGATATTGAAACAAGTACAAGTAAATAATTAAAAACAAAAGATTTTTCAAGCAATGACAATATTTATAACTTTTATAATACCTATGAATATGTATTTCAAATATAGTTATATTTTCTTACAACAGATTTAAAAGAAACTATATTGCCATTCTTAATTTGTATTATATTTAGCTTTTTTTTATTGCATTATATTTTGCATAAAAATCAAATCACACATCAGTAGACGCAGTCATGTAGATAAAGAATAGAAAAACATCTACGCAAAATTAAAGTCGAGTTCTTAAATAGATAAATATACTTGCAGTTGGTTTGCTTAAAGTAAACGAAAACTCATATATATGTATATATCTAATAATATACTTATAATTCGCAACAAATAATATGTTATTTCTTAACTTAATTAGTTGGTATAATTTAAAGTAAAGAGCTGAGCGGTCTGTTTTCAGCTAAGCATTGGATTCAAATATATATAACGAATATGTATATATAACGAATACGTATATAAAAGTGTGATTATGTATTTTTAATTATTAATGTATACATTTTCTCTGCTCAAAACTCATCAACCAGTTTTAATGTTTTTGAAATCATTAGTGACAGTTGCTGCCACACATCACATGATTATCAACCCAATAAAAATATAATCACGTGCTCTGAAAAAGTCATTTTAATACCAAATCAAAATTAATGAATAATACAAATATTAAATTATTTTCATTTTAAGTTTATAAAGAAATAAAATCACGCGAATTGCTTGATGTATTGAATTTTACTTCACGAATTAACCGAAATATACGTGCATATATAATTATATTATTAAATTATATTATTAATGCCAAATTTTTATTGTATTGATTTTATACTACTTCATAAATTAATAAATTTAAAAATATAATGTATGTATATCCGTTTTTAACTATCTAATATTGTTTTTCAAACTGTTCTTATTAGCAGGAATAAGTTTTAAATATTAACTCAATAATAAAATAGATTTGTTCCATACCTATCGATAGACAACTACTAAATTCCGAATGTATGTAGGTAGTTATATAAGATTGGTGGACCCTTCCCGATTATATAAAAATATTTGATATCACATTCCTCTTAATATTGCGGAGAGGGCTTAGGCGTATTGATGGACGTGTATTTAGACTGCGGTCTGATGTGATGGGATATAGCCTCATATAGCCTCTTTAGCTTATTAACTATTCAGATGTATATTTCTCAGATAGAATAAATTACATTACGATTTCTTAACACCGTGTAGCCCAATGTACAATATATGCATATGCTTGTATTTTAGAGAGTTAGAAGTACCAAATTTGAAAAATGACCGCTAAGTGTCCGTTGACGTGGCGACTGTAATAAAATTTGAACATTTTCTATTGACCTGTCTCTGAAACTGTTCAATTTTTAATAGTCTTTCCTTCCATACGTACTACTGAGTACGTTCCAAGGCACATTGCTGCTATACATTGTGACCGAAAAGTTTCCGGAAAATTTTAAATAAAACGCAAAATTCTTAATCTTCATCAATATTTATTTTATCTCCTTCAAAAATATCCCATTAGAAGCGATACACAATGCACGTTCCTCCATCATCAAAACATTTTTTATAGGCGCTTTCCGGTATGGCTTTGAGTTCCCTCTGCGAATTCTGTTTTACGTCTTCTATGGATTCAAAACGCGTTCCTCTGAGTGGTAATTTGAGGTTGGGAAACAGGAAAAAGTCACACGGTGCAAGATCAGGTGAATACGGTGGCTGTTCGATGGTATTTATTGAATGTTTGGCCTTAAAATCGTTGATAATGTTGAACAAATTGAGGTGAATCGGAACAAGCCGGGCGTTGACACGTCGCATACACAAATTGTCCACCAAAATCAAACGAGCCATCTCACGACCGATGCCTAGCTCTCGTGCTATCTCTCTAACACTCACATGAGGATTTTTGAACACGATTTCCTTTGCCTTTTCAATGTTTTCGTCGGTGGTAGAGGTCGAAGGTCGTCCAGAACGCGGCATGTCTTCGACGGTCGTACGACAGTCCTGAAAGGCTTTGTACCACTCATAAACTTGAGTTTTCGATAAAACTGATTCCCCATAAGCCTTTTGTAGCATTCGCAACGATTCTGCACACGAAATTTCGTTCGAAAAACAAAATTTGATGCAAACTCTTTGTTCAATATTTTTTTCCATTGTTTTTTTCGCAACGCACTACTGAGGTGAACTGGTTTCAACAGCTGCCGTAAACGAACTGTCTGACAGATCGCGCTCATTTTTGGCATAGTAATTAAGGACAGTGCTGCCAAACTACATAAACTTAAAATATCGAAAAATATACAGCGCGCGAATTTTAAATGAGAATTTCCGAAAGCTTTTCGGTCACAATGTACTTCAGAATTTTGTACTGGATTTCTTGGATCTTCATAATATTTCTGGAACTTAAACAGCTTAATAGTTGAATCCTATAAATCTCTTTTGGTTTCAGCATTTGCTTCTACAAGAGTATTTTGTTACATGTAGTCAGAGCAGATCGCTTACTCATAACCTTAAGTATATTTTTTAATTTCAATTCAAGATATTTTCTCTTCTTTATATATAGTTTCTACCAGAGTTCAGTATTCAAAGATATGCCTAACTATTTAGCGTTGTTATGCTACGGGATTTATATGCCGTTTACATGTAATAGAAGATAACATATTTTATAGTATTTAAAAATATTATAGATTGATTTGATATCGTTCAATTTTATGCAAAATTTACTTACTTTGCCAAAATAAGATCATTTTCATAGCAGTCAGACTACCAGAGAGAATAGAGATCACATTCTTATGCCAATCAATATCAGTAGCATATCGTGACGTATTCTCCAATGAACTGGATGACAACTTATTTTTTACTTGACGGATGACTGAACTGTATTTGTTTGTCAAACATGACTAAAAGATCAACTATCTAAAACTAACTATCTATATATGTTAATGTTAAAATATTTGGCCCATGTTAATTTTTCTTTTGTTTTTCTTTGATAATAAGTTCAGCTAATCTTAATATTTAACTAACTACTTTTGAAGAACGTTGTAATTAATCCATTCATTGTATATATTTCAATGTTTTGAAAGAATTTTAAAACTTCCTACAGTTTCAGGATAACATTTAAAGTATAGTTTCTACTTATATTTAAATAAATTTTATTTGTCTATTATAGTCACCTCCATTAAGTATGTTTTATAAAAAAGTTTTTCGGAAAGTAATGAACTTTTATTAATTTTTTGTAATTAATTATATTTTTGGCTGATCATACAGCTGTTTTGGAGTATTGCCAAATACCCATTATCAGCGGTCTTGGAATTATTTCTTATATTTTATTATTCATTAATAATTTTTTGAAACTGCAAGTATCAGGAATCGAACTCGTGCCCTGCCAAATTTGAAGCTCAGAGTCAGCGCAACTTAACCAACTGACCCAAAATCGTACTTGGCTTTTATATTCGCACATTTTTCTGGAGTTTTGTTACCTTACTGTGAAAGCTTTATTAACAAATTCACTCGCTGTGCTTATATTATAATGAAAACATAAACCAGCTAATAATTGAATATATTAATTATATATTTTAAATATTAATTGTTAAATTTCAATACTATTCTATTTGTAAAGGTTTTATTTGTTGCATAATTTATATGTTCTTTTTTGTGTATAGAACCTAATTTAGGAACGTCATGCTAGAGAAAGTCATGCTAATGTTACTCCAGAAGTCACTAGTATGTTCTTAAATAACAGATTATATCTAAAACACATTACTCTTCAATAAATTGAAAATTTGTTTAGGCTCAACAAATGAATATATGGTAAAACTATCTTTCGTATCTTATCAAATTATAAATATCCATAGTTGAGTTTTCTGAAGACAAACCGATCTAGTTAAAATTTATTATAAAAACTCATATTAAGTATTAAAGTAAAGTAAACCCTCTATATGGCTCCATGAAGTATATCTCTGTTATTGCAAGAGTTCAGATTCTAGACTAGTTCAATAGAATTTGAATTAAGTCAAACCATGTTGAAATGGGGTTATTTCTTATTTAATTATCGAAGGTCGAAAACACGTTATAGTTAACTCCTTATAGAAATAATTTCACGTACACATGATTATTCTAAAATTATATAAAATTAATATAGCTATCAATTTTTATCATCAAACATATCAATGTCCAAATTTTGTTAAAAAGTTTGAGTTAAAAAATTAAGTTTTAATTTTGTTACTCGTAATTACGAATGCATTTTAAGTTCGATTATATATTCCATCTTAAATAACATATGTTTGTTAGAATTATTGCTAGATTTTCTATTTAAAAATATTAAATTCAAATCGTGTCGGCGTACGTGCTATTGCATCTATCTTAGCGTAATCATCAATGGAAAATGCAGGCGAGGCGGCAATGGCACGTGTTTCTCTCGACATTCCGAGTCAGAAAAGAATACTAGCACAATATAATATATAACAAATAGTAAATAATAAACAAAGCTTAGATATTTGCTGTTATTGTTTCGTTAGAAAATAATTATTCGTATTTGTTTTATTTTTCACATTATACAACGTCCAACAATTGTGCACTTGCATTCGTTAATGTATCTAATAAATTATTTATTAATTAATATGGCACTCGTGCAGAATAAAATTAAACGTATATTTTTTTCAATTAGTTTATATCATTATCTGGCTTTTAAAGATTTACCTAACATGATATTAATATCCGTAAACAGAATTACGTAAACTGAAATGAATGAACATGTGCAAGTATTTGCCTTCATGAAGCAAATTGATTTTTCATTAGATATTCGTAGGAACGGAAAGTCTCAGAATCGAAATGTACGTTATTTTACTTGCAGTTATATAATTTAAAGAAAGTGAAATAATGTTTGATTTATTAACTGATTTTTTATTAAACTTAAGTTTAAGATAATGCACATACGAGTAGGTATGTAGATAGGTTGGAGTGGCGGCCTTGTAACCAAGAAAGTTCACTTAAGCTCAAATAATAGACTGAAAATAAAATACAAAGACTAAAAGGTCAGTATACGACGTTGAACGCCGAAAAAGGTAATGACTTCCCCATTAGGTAAAAGAAAATCAACGTGATAGTTCTATGAATTTGACTATGTCTCTAATATTACAAGATGACAGCTCGGTCAGGTCGGTATGCAAGTATGTATGTTATTAAATGAACGTAAATCATATCCTGATTTTTGTAATCTTTAGTAAGCAAATAAAATTCCACTCTTTAGTTTAATAGGAGTATATGATGTTGATATTTTATATATATGTAATTCATTAATAAAGGTTCGAAAATACTAATATTCTGTTAGTCTATTCACAATTAGCTTTAAACGCTTTTTATTCAAATATTTCTTGTTAGAAAAAGGATAAAAGATCCAGTATCTTATAAAAATTCAAACACATTGAAAAAAAAATTAACAGACGAATTTCTAAAGTTCAAGTACTTTATTAGGAAAATAAAATGTATTTTCCATATCTAGATTTAGTTTTGGAATTTCATCTAATTAATATATATTAATTATTATGTGGGTATTTTGGGGTTTTTGGTCTAATAAACTTAATATCTGATCCTCTTAACTAAGTATTCTTACTTATTTACACTTCCTTAAGATACTCTACATATTTTTTTTTGTCAAGTTCTGGACATTAAAATAATTGATTTAGTTTAGTCCTTAAATGAGTTGAAAGTCTAGCTGTTGACAATCTGAATCAAACAATAAATAGCAAAGTTAGATTCGCTTCAGGTACGCTAAATTGAGCAGAAATCATTGCAAAATTTTAAAGTTGTCTTGTAAGTTTATGTCGCAATGATTTTAGACTACTTATTAGAAAGATCACAGATCACATCACTTGCGCCAAACATTTTCCTCGTCTAAGACCCGCCGATAACAGCTAACGTTCAACTTGTTCGGATGACGACAACACCACGGAACATTTACTATGCTTTTATCTTGTACTCTCAATACTCCGACTTAAATTTGGTTGGTGGTCTTAATATCAACTCCAAACGTACTCTATTTCCACAAAATTAGCTAAAAATCATTATAAAATTAAAGGAATGGGATTCACAGTAGAATGGACCTTTACGGTTTAAGGGCTGTATATCATTTTAAAAATCATTTAAAAAAGATGATTTTAGTGGCTTAAAGTTCTAGACGGTGGCTTACAATGCTTTACACCTACTAAAAAAAAAAATGGATTTATTTTTAGATAACAATATTGGAACTATACTGTCTAGGATGTCAAGATTCATATTTAAAAAGTATAGCATAATATATTATAGCTTTCATAAATTTTATAATATTATTTTAGTTTTATTATGTAATACTAATATGGTTTTTAAAAATCTTCTTTAATCTGTGCGTGAGTATCTTCATTATAACTATCTTATATCTTTAACGGCATATTATTGTGCAATCTAGTACATTTAGATATATTGTATAAGCATATAAATGAAAGCCTATTTATATATAACACAAAATAATGCTGTAACAAGCGTTAGAGTTAAGTTAAAATATCAAGTGAGTATATTTGTATCTATAAGCCAATGTATCTAAAAGGTTTTTGCGTAGAAAATACTTAACAGTGACTTGCATAAATTAAAAATTATACAACTTTTCGATGGCGTGCAAGAAACAGTGGCAAATTGCAAAAAATATATTTTACTTTTTGCAAAAGCCAACCTAATCACCTAACCACACTTATTTATAAATGCCGTGGGTGGTATATATAACCATATTGACTGTAAGAAGATACATGCATTGCAATATTAAGTTCAACATATATTAATGGATCATAGATTTTAATTAATTATTACATATTTCAGTCTTCTTGCATATGTCAGATTGTTTTTTTTTTGTTTGTATAGAATTCTTATTTTAATGGAAGCAGACTTCTTTCATAAAGGTGGGAGTTTTGCTATAATAAAAAAGTAGTTTTTACAGGGTTTTTGAAAAAAATTTTTGCCATAAAATTCGTGGTTACTAGCTGTAAAAATTCAAAAATCATTGGGATCCTCACCAATTTTCAATGAATGGTCTTTCGTGAAGTACATAGACAAAATTTCGATGTAACTGCAGTAGTACAAATCTTACAAAATTAAAACTACAATGGATCCGGTAGCCGTTGTATGAAAGTAATCGGAATATTATGTGAAGGAACACCGCTTGAATATTTAAAATCGATTACCCAACGTTAATACTAAAGTATTGAAATCCAGAACAAACCGATAAAACTATCTAATGATAACGCAGGAAAAGAAGAATAAGACGAGATGATAAGCATACAATACAACATTTGATTTAGTATTATGGAATAAATTAACATATATATATTCTTTCTACCTGAGAAATTTTTTAGGAACTTATCTAGTGATTTGCTTTCAGCACAACGTGCTTTCAGTGATGTTATTCCGATGATCAGCTCATTACAAATGATTTTTAAAACAAAAGTAAATTAAATAGTAAGTTTGATTTTTTGAAGTTGATTATGATGGAAGAAAAAGTGTTTCTTAATAGGAACTATCGTTTTAATAGAGAGGTATTTTGAACAGTAGTCAATCACAACACCTAAATTTTATTATTTATTAGTTAATTGAACTTTTAGCTGATCATCCACCGGTTTTGAGTATTGCCAAGTACATCATCTTTAGTCTTTTTGAAAATATTTTATTATATGTTTATTTATTTATTTATATTTACATGTTGATTTATTTATTTAAAATATTTATATATTTTATATTTAATTATTTGTAAACAAATAACTCGTGCCTTAATTTTATGTTCATATATAACCCATTATTTCCCCATATTAATAGGCAGACCTCCAGTGGCGGAGCTAGACCAACTCTGCATGTCGGCGACATCAGAATTGCAAGGCCCCCTTTATAACCCAGTTGTAAAAGTAAATAAGTTACATTCACTAATACGACAAAGCATGATTGAAAGTTTTATTGCTAATCAAATTAAAATAAACACAAATTAAAATAAATGAATTTTCCTACTTTTAACCTCACTCAATTTTTTTTAAAATTATATTATAATTTGCGCCAGCTGTTATTTTTGCTTCAGTTTATAGAATTTCCAATGAAGATAGTCTTTTTTGGATCATCATACTTTTCTAGTACGTCTTAAACAATTTTAACTTTGCTTCTTTCTTTTCGTCGAAGCTATACTGACTGAAACTGTGAACATGAATCTGATTACTATATAAACATTTGAGAATACTTCGAATATGGTTAATGCCATTATCAAACCAAATTGTTCAAAATATTTATTAAGTGCTTAGAATCCACAGTCGGTAACTTTTTGCGAGGCCCCTGAGGGCGCGAGGCCGTCGCCGATCGCCGATATTGCTGACGCCTAGCGACGCCACTGCAGACCTCAAACGATGTGGGAGAAAACAATCCTTCACGAAACTAGCAAAATAGAAACTGTTGGAATTATATAAGTGCAAAACTTTAATTTTATAAGTTCTTGTGCATTTCATTTCTGTTAACTATATATTTTATATATGTTGTGTATATGATTCTAAGCATTGTATATGATGATAATAAGCATTGGCTGCGAGAGTATTTTCAAATGCTCATTTAATATTCTGTTGCCGTCTGTTTAAGGTATAAGATAGGCTATATATATAGGGTTAGGCGATTAAAGTGTTACCAACTACACAGAGGTATATTGGTCAAACTAATGTTGCTAACTATATGAAATTCATATGATTGACAGATGTTTATATTGTTTACAAGCAATCACAAGCATTTGCATTTAGATTGCGTCTAGATTGATAGAACAAATGTTATTTGAAATGGAATTCAAACGTAATAGTGTGATTGCGTTATATTTGGCTTAAAAATCACAACCAGTTCGTGAGGGGAGTTATCTCAAAATGAATAAAATCTTTGTATATCGTACCATAAATTGTTGTAATAGGCATTGTCATAAACGCTATAGTGGTGGACGACAAAAAACAGCAACATCACCTAATATGGTTCCGAAAGTGAAGGCTCAACTTAAACCAAATCAACATCGTAGTGGTAATCAAATGAACAGCGAAATAAAAATATCCCAGTGAGGCATTCGACGCATATTCCAAAATGAACTCAAGGTAAAGCCTTACAAGTACCAAAAGGTCTTACACCAAATCAACAAAAAGTTAGACTTTAAAGAGCATAGGAGTTGTTACACTTGCACGAACATGGCGAATTTCCAAATATTATGTTCTTTAATGAGAAAAACTTCCCCTTGAGTAATTCATAAACTCTCAAAATGATCGTGTTTATTTAATTGAATGCACTGCCGAAAATTTGAGACTACGAATGGCCATCCGGAGTAATTTTTCATCACAAATAATGGTATGGGCAGCTGTGACCGCCGAAGAACGCTCTCCAATCGTTTTCATCGACCCTAGTGTCAAAGTTAATGGGATTTGTTTTTGGGAAAATGTTTTGGAAGTTCCTTTAGAGCCGTGAGCATGCAAACAATTTTTTAAGCCTTTCAAGGCCATAGTCAAGATAAACAGTGCCCACATCGAGCTAGAGTGATATATTCTGAAATTATTATTATTTCCACATATTTTTGTAATTTGAATAATTAAAAAATATTTTTACCCTATAGAGATATGGTTGTTTGAATAGGTAATACTTCAATCTCTTTAACAACATATAGTAAGTCTAACTTAACAGATAGTAATCATACATGATAGTTTTAAAAGATAGCATTAAATTTTAGTTAAAAGTCTATTTGGATTTCTATAATAATTTAAATAATGTTATTATTCTTGCTGATATATATACATATATAGATAATACTTAAGTGAAGCGATGTTTCCCAAGTGAAAAACAAATGAAACGTTATATCTGCTAAATCTTTTATATAAAAATATTGTTATATACATTTATCTTATATATGAGGAAAACACAAAGTGTTTATCTATAATAAACTGTCAACAAACCATCACGAAATGATAATGTGGTTCTTCAAAATCTGTTTTATAACACATTTGCTTTAAGGGCTTCCCTTCGTTTTCGTGTGGATTTTTGTCTGCAACTGACATTTTTGTTTTCACAATTGAAAGCTTGAATTATTTTATTCTTTAATTTTGAAGTTCCAACAATTACGAGTCTCTCCATCGGCCGCATTAGAGTCGGCATGTAAATGAAATCGATACTAATGAATGCTTGTTGCATTTGTGCGCTGGTTATGACAGTTGCAATGGCAGCGTTCACCTTCAATTGTTACGCGGGCTGATTTATTGCGACACAAACAAAAACAAAAACAATAACAAAAACAAAAACAATAACGAAAAGAGAGACATAAGCTATTTATTGTACAACAAACAGAAATAGCTGCATAACAATTGATTTTGCTTAAGCAAGAATAGTAAAAACAACAAAACACAAAAACAATATAGGTGTAATTTAAGACACGTGTAGAAAAACATATTAAAACAAAGATAAAAACTTGACTGATGTAACGGCTTAAGCCAATGCCATTGCAAAGTGACTAACGAGTAAATGAAAGCTCAAATAAATATTTGCTGTGAGTGAACTTTAAAAAACAAAAACAAAATACAAAAAACAAAATGAATATTGAATAGATTTAAGCATGTGAAACGTGTTCGTTCTAGTAAACTACGTCACCACAAGCTCATTAATTATAAATAATAAATATTATTTTTCAAGACAAAACAGGAAATTTACTTAAATAATTACATTTAATAATTAGAGTTACTATTACAATTTTATATATAAAAATACACATTTATCACTTTTTAGTTGGAAAAGCTTTAAAATGGTATCACGAGGCGTATGAGCAATAATTTTCTCCAAATAACACGTTATGTTTATCAGTGCTTGACTGAATAAATTTTATTATTTAAATTTTTAATATATGAACTTGTTGTTATGATGTCTCCGACAATTAAAACGTTTTTAAAATTTTAATTTATATTATTATTGCAACAAATTGTCTCAATATTATATAAAAATTTCGATCTTATTGGATGAAATCGAATGAAATTATAAACACATAATTAAAATATGCTTAATAATTTTCTCCTTACTTATTTTTTATATACAAAAGTTATCATTTATTGTACTTAAATCAAATTCTTGATCTATAATTCACCTAGTAAATTCCTATATGAAAGAATTGTAATTAAAAAAATATATCTATCATTGAATGTGACAATTAGACAATTAAATAAAACATTGTGGTCTATAGTGTTCATAAATTACTGGTAAAAATATTTTTTGTTTCGCAGTAGGTGGAAAGCATAGACAGCCACAATGTAAGATTTTAACCCACTAAAACCATCTCTGAATAAATTATGAAAATTTTGCACCACTGACCTGACGGGCAATGTGGCAAACTTTATTGCAGTAATTAGGGGAGAGAATTGAGCTAAAGACTCTCAGATTTATCTAAGCTAGAAGGCATGGAAGTAAGGTAATTGCGAGTGGTATACATTAGTTGTAGACTCTGTGACCAGAATCATGAAGGCCACAGTTGTAAAGTGGGGCAATGGACGCATCTGTATACCTCTCATTGCAGTATGTGCTGAAATGTCGGGAGTGAGTCATGCAGCCGCGTGACCTATCACCGGGCGGATATAAGGTCGAACTAGTCAATGTAGGTAAACTGAAGTATGGGGTTTGGCAAGTGCAAGTGCGTCACACCTGCGCTTGTTGTTGGTGCAACAGAGGACATTACGATCAAAAAGTTGAATTATTTTCATTTCAGCAGACGTGAATGATTATTCCCAGTAAATATGTATCAAAAATTTGGTGCATTTACCTGTCGATGGTAACACATATTGTAGTTAAGGTTTGGTGAATTAGTGCTGTTATGCTTTATTTGCAAGGAAATAAAAAACATGTACTAACATTTAATTGCTTTTTTATGTAAATAAAATCAGAAAAGCAAATATGAATTCAGAATTTTGAATGAGTCTTCTACTTCATTCTTGGAAGGCTGATAAACAATTACATCCATTGAAGCCTCATCATCACTTTCCGTTGGGCTTAGAATTGGATCCAGTAATTTAGAACTATAGTGCTCAATAATATTGTCATCTATATGAAAGCTTGATATACAAATTTTATTGTCAAGCTTAATATAATCGTTAAGAATGGCATTGGAAGTTATTTTGTTTACTTTAAACCACGCTGCCAGCGACTGGCATTTACACAAAGAAGCAATATAAGACAGAAAAAAATTAAACATTTGGTTCGGAAAAGGGACTTCCTCTAATAGCAAAATGCATTTATACTTAAAACAAAAATTCTACTTATAGAATGCACTTTTCCATATTCCTATCGGCACGGAAAAAAATTTTTGTTCGAGTTATAGAGAAATTCGAGTTATAGAAGTTCGAGTTATGGAAGCAGAATTGTATGTAATTTGCTCTCTAAAACCTTGGTGCACTGTTTTTAGTAATTCGTGGTAGAAACGTGTTTTGTTCTATAGTTTGCGTGGTGAAATCAAAAAAACAGCTGTTAATTGACTGCAAGTCAGCAGGCAAGTTAACATCTGAATTTTAATGCAAATATGATGGAAAATTAAAATAATAATGACATAATATATATGTAAAAATTATTGGTTTCATTTTTAATTTAATTTTTGGACAACGCAGTTTCTAAAAATAGAAAATTCAAATACTCATATATGTTAAAATTGCTTTGTCTAAAAACTGGTTCCACTATCTTATACATTAAGACTGAAAAGTTTTCGGAAATTCTCATTTAAAATTCGCGCGCTGTATATTTTTCGATATTTTAAGTTTATGTAGTTTGGC
>NC_051847.1:180688176-180698177 GCF_002237135.1 Teleopsis dalmanni
GAAGTTCCTTTAGAGCCGTGAGCATGCAAACAATTTTTTAAGCCTTTCAAGGCCATAGTCAAGGTAAACGATGGTCACATCGAGTAAGAGTGATATATTCTGAAATTTTGATTATTTCCAGATATTTTTGTAGTTTGAATAATTAAAAAATATTTTTACACTAAAGAGATATGGTTGTTTGAATAGGTAATCTCTTCAATCTCTTTAACATATAGTAAGTCTAACTTAACAGATAGTAATCATACATGATAGTTTTAAAAGATAGCATTAAATTTTAGTTAAAAGTCTATTTAGATTTCTATAATAATTTAAATAATGTTATTATTCTTGCTGATATATATATATAGAGAATACTTAAGTGAAGCGATATTTCCCAAGTGAAAAACAAATGAAACGTTATATCTGCTAAATCTTTTATATAAAAATATTGTTATATACATTTATCTTATATATGAGAAAAACACAAAGTGTTTATCTATAATAAACTGTCAACAAACCATCACGAAATGATAATGTGGTTCTTCAAAATCTGTTTTATAACACCTTTGCTTTAAGGGCTTCCCTTCGCTTTCGTGTGGATTTTTGTCTGCAACTGACATTTTTTTTTTCACAATTGAAAGCTTGAATTATTTTATTCTTTAATTTTGAAGTTCCAACAATTACGAGTCTCTCCATCGGCCGCATTAGAGTCGGCATGTAAATGAAATCGATACTAATGAATGCTTGTTGCATTTGTGCGCTGGTTATGACAGTTGCAATGGCAGCGTTCACCTTCAATTGTTACGCGGGCTGATTTATTGCGACACAAACAAAAACAAAAACAATAACAAAAACAATAACGAAAAGAGAGACATAAGCTATTTATTGTACAACAAACAGAAATAGCTGCATAACAATTGATTTTGCTTAAGCAAGAATAGTAAAAACAACAAAACACAAAAACAATATAGGTGTAATTTAAGACACGTGTAGAAAAACATATTAAAACAAAGATAAAAACTTGACTGATGTAACGGCTTAAGCCAATGCCATTGCAAAGTGACTAACGAGTAAATGAAAGCTCAAATAAATATTTGCTGTGAGTGAACTTTAAAAAACAAAAACAAAATACAAAAAACAAGATGAATATTGAATAGATTTAAGCATGTGAAACGTGTTCGTTCTAGTAAACTACGTCACCACAAGCTCATTAATTATAAATAATAAATATTATTTTTCAAGACAAAACAGGAAATTTACTTAAATAATTACATTTAATAATTAGAGTTACTACTACAATTTTATATATAAAAATACACATTTATCACTTTTTAGTTGGAAAAGCTTTAAAATGGTATCACGAGGCGTATGAGCAATAATTTTCTCCAAATAACACGTTATGTTTATCAGTGCTTGACTGAATAAATTTTATTATTTAAATTTTTAATATATGAACTTGTTGTTATGATGTCTCTGACAATTAAAACGTTTTTAAAATTTTAATTTATATTATTATTGCAACAAATTGTCTCAATATTATATAAAAATTTCGATCTTATTGGATGAAATCGAATGAAATTATAAACACATAATTAAAATATGCTTAATATTTTCTCCTTACATATTTTTTATACACAAAAGTTATCATTTATTGTACTTAAATCAAATCCTTAATCTATATTTCACCTAGTAAATCCCTATATGAAAGAATTGTAGTTAAAAAAATATATCTATCATTAAACTTGTCAATTAGACAATTAAATAAAACATTGTGGTCTATAGTTTTCAAAAATTACTAGTAAAAATATTTTTTTTTCCGCAGTAGGTAGAAAGCATAGACAGCACAATGTAAGACTTTAACCCACTAAAACCATCTCTGAATAAATGAAGAAAATTTTGAACCACTGACCTGACGAGCAATGTGGCAAACTTCATTGCAGTAATTAGGGGAGAGTATTGAGCTAAAGACTCTTAGATTTATCTAAGCTAGAAGGTATTGAAGTAAGATAATTGCGAGTGGTATGCTTTAGTTGTAGACTTTGTGACTAGAATCATGAAGGCCACGGTTGTAAAGTGGAGCAATGGACGCATCTGTATACCTCTTATTGCAGTATATGACAAAGTATTGAGGAGCTTGTTACACTAGCAAGAGCTCAGAGAATAGGGTATTAGAAGTGGAAACGTCGGGATTGTGTCATGCAGCCGGGTGACCTATCACCGGGCGGATATAAGGTCGAACTAGTCAATGTAGGTAAACTGAAGTATGGGGTTTGGCAAGTGCTGGACGTCACACCTGCGCTTGTAGTTGGTGTAACAGAGGACATTACGATCAAAAAGTTGAATTATTTTCATTTCAGCAGACGTGAATGATTGTTCCCAGTGAATATTTATCAAAAATTTGGTGCATTGCCTGTCGATGGTAATACATTTGGTTTAGGTTTTGGTTAAGGTTTGGTGAATTAGTGCCGTTATTCCTTATATGCAAGGAAATAAAAAAGATGTACTAACATTTAATTGCTTTTTTATGTAAATAACATCAAAAAAGCAAATATGAATTCAGAATTTTGAATGAGTCTTCTACTTCATTTTTGGAAGGCTGATAAACAATTACATCCACCGAAGCCTCATCATCACTTTCCGTTGGGCTTAGAATTAGATCCAGTAATTTAGAACTATAGTGCTCAATAATATTGTCATCTATATGAAAGCTTAATATACAAATTTTATTGTCAAGCTTAATATAATCGTTAAAAATAGCATTGGAAGTTATTTTATTTACTTTAAACCACGCTGCCAGCGACTGGCATCTACACAAAGAAGCAATATAAGACAGAAAAAAATTAAACATTTGGTTCGGAAAAGGGACTTCCCCTAGAATGCACTTTTCAATATTCCTATCGGCACGAAAAAAATTTTTGTTCGAGTTATAGAGAAATTCGAGTTATAGAAGTTCGAGTTATGGAAGCAGAATTGTATGTAATTTGCTCTCTAAAACCTTGGTGCACTGTTTTTAGTAATTCGTGGTAGAAACCTGTTTTGTTCTATAGCTTGCGTGGTGAAATCAAAAAAACAGCTGTTAATTGACTGCAAGTCAGCAGGCAAGTTACCATCTGAATTTTAATACAAATATGATGGAAAGTTAAAATAATAATGACATAATATATATGTAAAAATTATTGGTTTCATTTTTAATTTAATTTTTGGACAACACAGTTTCTAAAAATAGAAAATTCAAATACTCATATATGTTAAAATTGCTTTGTCTAAAAAGTGGTTCTACTATCCGTTTTATTTTGAGTACATCTATATTTGTATAGAAATATTTTGAAGAATTTTGATAAAAACAAAAATTGTGGTACCGCAGAACGTATGAAAAATTAAAAATATAGTTGGCAACATATTTTTTATATATGTATATATACCCACTGCAAATAAAATACGACTATTACGACTAATACGCAAATAACATTTACATTTTTAATGTTCTCAAATAGGTATGTAATAACAATTAATACTATTATTAATCTAAAATATTTTGTTTTTATTGTTACTTAAAACATATTTTATCATATTAAGAATAATATTCAACACACCTTTCGAGGTGAAATTTCATACTGTTGCAAATGTGATGTCCAAGCACGTATTCTTTGATAATTTAGTGCAACTGGAAACGTCAAAATATGTTCTCTTAAAATTATATATCTCGTGCTCTATATTTTTATTAAATTTGATTAGGTTGAAAATTAAACAAAAAGGATATATTTATTTAACAAAATTTTAATGTAGTAAATTAATTGTGGAATATATATTAAATTTAATTAGATTTGTTAAGCAGCCGGCAAACGAAACGATGTATGTTTGTTCTTAGAAAATTATCACATGTTGTAAATTACGCAACTAAAATATATAAAACCTTTTAATGTTATGTATTAAAAACGTTTTATTTTTGTTTAAAACTAATAGAAAAAAATGGGTAATGGCTTATCAACTGTAAATATGGCAGCAGCACCAGAAATGCCGAAAAATCATACCCATTTAAAAATGGGAGATGGATCACCACCTCCTGAATGTCCAATGCATCAGAAGCAAGATGTAACGAAATCTCCAGAACCTGTTGTTAAATCGTCACCTGTTTCTGAATGTCCTGTACAGCATGGACAAGGTGATATAAATCCTCTTAATATGATGCCACCCGCTAATCAGCAACCAGCACCAGATCAGCCGTTTCCACTGCCTACAGATCGAGTAACTTCTAGTATACCAAAAGTCACGGAAGACGGTAGTGTACAGTTCTGGCAATATCCGTCTCAACAGATGTTCTGGAATGCTATGCTACGGAAAGGTTGGCGATGGAAGAATGAAGATGTAAGTCAAAAAGATATGAGTGATATCATACATATACACAATGCTAATAATGAGCAAGCTTGGAAAGAAGTACTTAAGTGGGAGGCGTTACATGCACGCGAATGTGGCAATCCTCGATTAAAAAGTTTTGGCGGCAAGGCAGCAAATTTTAGTCCCCGTGCGCGTTTCCGTAGCTGGTTAGGGTGAGTCTGAAATTAAAATATAAAGAATTGTTTGGTATATGTTACTTTCATAGATACGAATTACCTTTTGATCGTCACGATTGGATAGTTGATCGCTGTGGAAAGGATGTACGATATGTCATTGATTATTACGATGGTGGACTCGTTGATAGTGAATACAAGTTTGCTTTACTTGATGTACGTCCAGCTATGGATTCATTTGATAATGTTTGGGACCGCATGCGTGTATTTTATATGCGGTGGAAATTTATTGCGTTAGACAAATTTAGCAGTAACAATACAAATACTAGCAAACCTACTGATAACCAAAAAATTGATCAATAACTTTTGAATTACAAACAATGGCGTTCGAATACATTGCCCCTTCACCTAACAAAATTATACTGTTGAATTACATTTATTTGTTACGATAAGACTTTATTTATATTGCAACTAGTTATTTGCCACCTATGTAGTATAAAATTATAACAATAAAATTTTATGCAAAAAACATTTTTTTTTAATATTTATAACACTTATAAACGGTTAAGAAATATGTTGTTGTTGTATCCCGCCCGGATCTGCTTGTGTGACCCTTATGGGGAATGTTGAAGCCCACTTGCTACTCTTTGACGAGTGGCTCTGCGACGCAGACCTGACCGTTTTTGGAACCCTTAAGAAATTATTAACTTGCTTGATAAATATTGGTAATTGGTATACATATGTTGTTTGTATTATTTGCTTTAACTACTACTAATGGATGTATATTAATATTGTATAATATATTAATTAATATATTTATCTTTTACTTGAATCTATTTTATTGGATCTATCGTTGTGGTAGCGATCCTATATCAATGGTGTTCGTTAAGAGAACAATTCGGACACCGTTATAGTTGGAGTTAATCCAATTATAAGTTTATTATTGATTATGGTATTTTTTTCTGTTTGGACAAAAACTTCTCGGGTTTAGAGATTGCAATGTTCAGAAAAATTTAATTGCAATGATAAATATAATTATTAGTTAAAAGTAAAATACTTAATATTATATTTAAAGTACTTGCTCGATTTTCTTTATTTTTTTCTATATTTCATTTAAACATAAATTAAATAAATTTAATTTTATAATCAGCTTTAATTTTGTCACAATAAAAATAAACTCAATTAGCATTTGCCCCATTAACATCAATTACAAATATAAATAGCCACTAGCGGCAGCGTGTGCCATCAAAGTGTTTGCAGCTTGTTGTGTTTCTAAAAGTAATTGCACTTCCTTCATCCAATCGCTTGCGATTTTGCGTGAAGCACCTTGTAATAGGTTCATGTACTTCAATGCTTGTAACAGATTACCACGGTCGACAAAGTACCTAAGAAATCAAACATGTCAGTATGTTTAATTTGAAAATGAAAAAATCTGCTTACCTCGCTCTATTAAGTATATCGTATGTATCCAATTTGCTATAGTCAAATATCTTATTTTCTAATTCATCTTGAGATATAGGATCATCTGGTGTTAATATTAAAAATGATTGCAAATAAGATAAGAAATAAGTAGGTAATCCACCACCACTTTCAGGGACAAGAGCAACTTTTCGTGCAACTTTCTCAACATTTATAAATCTTTCTCTTAATGCATCTTCAGGAAAAACGCCTCGTTCTTCCGCTTCACGTGGTAAATTTTGAATAACACAAGCTACAAGTTCATCACCCTCTGTAAATAGAACAGTTTTTATTAGATATCAATTTTAGGAAATATTCTATAACTTGACACACTTACCAGCTACTTTAGAAATTGCTCTAATTTCATTTTTCAATGGGCGCAGTTTAGTTTTCCAATGAACACCTGGTTCGCCAGTTTTAACAGTTGACCACAGTGCTTGACAAGCTGCCCATAATGCTTGAGCTTGATGAGTTGCACGTTCACTATCAGCACGAACTAAAAAATAATTTATAATTTGTTTATTGTATAAATACAAATATTTTTTTAATATATAATATTCAATGTGAATCAATTATTGTAACCTATACTATTTCTTGTAAATACCTTTTAACTCATCATCAATTTCTAATAGCCGCGTGCATCAGAATTAAATTGAATTTTATTTGCTATATTTTTCAAAATTATACTTACGTTGCAATGCAGAGTCCATTCCTCGCATTTTACCCATCATTGCGGCTAATTGCAATTTATAATTTGCTCTCTCACTGGCTAGTTTATCTTCAAGTTCGCGTGAGTAATTTCGTTTTAATTCTTTTTCTCTTAAAGCTAATGCATCTTTCAGATGATCAATGTGAGCTTCAGCCTGTTGCTTCAAATGATTTCTAAGTTGTCTTTCGGATTCGGAACGAATTTGAAAAATTTTCTTCTGGTTTTCAAGCGCCAATTTACGTTTTTCCAATTCCAACTGATATTCCAATTGGGCTTTTACAGCCTCAGATGCATCGTTTCCACGAAAAGCTTCAATTGCACGTTTAAGTCGCACTTCACCATCCGTTTGTAGCCGTTGTAATTCCTTTTGATACGCTAAAACGTGCGAATAAGCATGCATAAGAAACAAATCCAGATCCTCTTTAGATAAATTAAGTTTCTTCTCAGCTAAATTAAGTCCTGGAAATAATGACTCGATCTCATTTATGAAGTAGTTGCGAGCTTTTTCCACCTATAAGAATGAAAATATATAACTTGTAATTTGATTCACTATTATATGGAAATGTATGCTAAACTTACGCTTTTCCAGTATTTTTCGGACATTGTAGCAACATCTTTAGTTTTATATAGTTCATCTTTAACAGAGTTTATATGGTCCATAAAGGTTTTTACCCTATTACGTACTATTAAAATTTGATCCTGGTTTTCCGTATCTATTGCTTTGCCCAGAGCAATTTCACATTTTTCTAAAAAAAAAACAGTTCATAATTAATTATTATAAGATTAGTAGTATTAAACTTATAAGTAATACATTCAAATCTTGATTAAAACGTTTAATTTTCAGCAATAAATTTAAATATAACATTTTTGAGGAAAGAATAAACCACCTTCGGACATCTTCTCTCATAAGTAAACTATATGTATGCTGAAATAAAAATGCTTGAAATTTTTTGAATTTGTCCGTGTCCCTAAAGATAATGTTGGAAAATTTATAAATGCATTGTTGAAGTTGTTGGGTTTTGTCATTTTATAGAATATCTTTATCTTAGATAGTAAATGATCAATTATTGGAATTGAATTATATTTATACTATAAAATAATAACTTTTGTAAGAATAAGTAAAGCATGATTATTCCAAATAAGAGTACACAAAACCAATATTTATATAACATATGTACAAATTTGTGACTTTGTTGTAACTTAGCACTGTTAATCTAAAGGAATTCACACAACTTTGAACTCGGAAATAAGGTCAGGATAGCATTTCAACTAAAATGCTAGCAATCCTTTTCTAGAAGTATTGAATCTTAATCCTACACTACGTTTCAATATAGTTGTTTTTATGATGAGCAATATATCTTATTATTGTATAATATTGTACTGTAAAATATTACGAAGTTTACTATGTTCTATTTTTTAAATGATGATAAATTAAAAGCTGAACATAAAAAAAATTTGAATTTACCAATTTTTTCTACAGCTTCACGTGCCAATTTCTCTGCATACTCAACTGCTGTATCTCGCGCGCTTGTTTTATTTCTCAACGTATTCCATAAAGTTGGATCAACTTGGTTTATAGCTTGGTCAACAATATTGCGGACATCTTCATTGAAACTAAAAAAAAATGGAGTTCATTAATTTATATATGGGATTCACATATTTATATGCATAGCAATTTACATTTTTAATATACTAATCGCTTTATTATACTCCTTAACAGCCAGTGATGCCGCCACTTCAACAGCTTTTTCTAACTCAATAATATCATCCGGTAGCTTTTCAACTGGTTTCGGTATAATTTTCTCAGGGGCAGGCACAGTTAATTTTTTTTCTTCGGCAGTAGTCTATGAGAAGAAAAACAACTAATTTAAAGTTTGTTTCAATTGATGCTTAGTATGTAAAGCATATATAAAAATATTTTTATTAAGATTACGGTTTTTTGGATTGGTGCTGCGGTTTTGGTGACTTCAACTTTTTGTTTGATTTCATCTGTTTCTGTAATATATTTAAAATTAATCTTATATAATGTTTAATATATATTTTATATATACATACGTTTGGGTGCATCTTTTTTGGAACTACTAAAGAATCCTGTCACAGTTGAGGTAGCATTAGATACTGAATTACTTATACTATCGATTTTATTATTGATGCTTTTGAAGGGATTTTCTTCTTTGAGAGCTACCTTTATTATATATTCGGATCCAGGTACTTTTTCTTCTAGCTTCTTTCGAAAATCTTTATCGTAACTGCAAATACATTCTTGTTATTGTTGTAAAATAGTGATTACAAAGCGATTACTTACTTCGCATATGTTATAGTACCACCTATTACAACAAAAGGTGACAGTATTAAAATTACTTTTCCAAAGCCGGCTTGTCTTACGTTGGGTGGTAAATCATTGCTTAAATGCCTTCGAGCTTGTTGTTGTTGTGTTTTCTGATAAATAATTTAATAAATTTTCATAGTCAATTGTAAATTGGGTATATTTTGTAATGAGATTAGGTCATATTTTTGGTTATACAAGCAATGTCAATACATAATGCCCATTGAATTGTTTGCATATAAATAGATAAGTATTTTTTTTTGTATTTATTAATATACAATTAAAATCAGAGTCAAGTAAAATATTGTTTTCAAAAATATTGAAATTTTTTTTTCAATACTTCGTTGACATATGACATAACAACCAAAAAGCTCACTTCAGTGCTAGGGGCGAAGAAGAGCACGAGTGTTTTCTTATTTGCACGTACACAATTTCTTATAACTTACCTGCAATACAGTTTGACACGATCTTCTTAGAGCTACACGGTACATTTCTTGAAATTTTGATATTTAAAAGTATTTCGGAATTTGTAAAGCCGGTTTAAAAAGTGAATATTAACGCTTTTGGAAACGACCTTTTTATCAATTCTCCAGACACAAGCACCACGGCCAGCAAAAAGCTATGACTACAAGAAAAAACAATGATGACAGTGGCACAAGCGAAATGTCAAAAATATGTTAATTTTTTCACAATCCATAAACAAATAGTAATACAAATATATACCTTAACTTATTAATATTGGTTATTAAAATTGCTTGATATGGTTTTTTGTATAACCAAAAAATAATCGTTCATGAATAATAGTAAATAATTATATCGCGCAAATTGTAAATGTTAATTCGCAGTGAACTAACAACAGTAAGCAGAAAACACTTTATTGCAATTCGTACTAAGAATTTTTGATATATATACCGGCAATATTATTTCAACTTCATTAACTCAAAAACTATAAGAAAAATATTCTTCAAGATAAATTTTTAGTTAAATAATATCCTTACTTCTAAATCAATTTCAAATAAAT
>NC_051847.1:180698277-180707876 GCF_002237135.1 Teleopsis dalmanni
TAGCCAGTTTCTTATAACGAAACATTGCCGATAATGGCATTCTCTTCCTTATCTGAAATTAGATTATATTATATAATACAAAATAATATCAACAATTTTAATAAATTTCTGTAATATATATAAAAGAAAGTAATACCACACTATTTCATTGAATAATGGAGTAGTGAAGAAAATCTGGATTTGACTATTTTTGTGTCCACCCCATCAGTTATCTGCTACTTGGAGCGTTATCACTGTCATGGCTCCATAACCATTTGCATGATTATTGAACCATATTCACAGTGTATTGTCTAGTAACAATACCCGATTACGGTGTAGGCTAGTCACCGGAAAAAACATAAAGTTTTAAGCTTACCCCTACAAAACTATAATCTATATGATGGCATACTCTACCTCTATCCGCAATTAGAACTATATGTAATTAAATGTTATAAAATAAAAATAAATAAATATAAATAAGAATCTGCGTTTCTTTTTATGTGAGACGCTACAAATATCAATAGATACTTAAGTCATTAGTCAAGTCCTCTATATATTCACACTTACGCGCTTTGTCTAGGGACTACCCAATCTCATAAGAGTGGAGAAGTATATGTGGAGAAGTAGATGTATGTCAATTCTTGGCAAGTAGTCAGCACTGACTTTGCCTATGTATAAAATAGTATAGATTTCAACCGGAAAATTAAATCTTAAAATAATATATATATTGTTTGGTATACAACCAAACAAGCTATCCTAAGTTTGAAGAAGTGTGAATGTGTATGTTCCATTTAAAAATAGTGCGCAATAATAAAGATTTCAGTATACCGTATTATCTAATAATCAATCTTTCATTAAAGCACTGGGTTCAGAATTCAAAGGATCTATATCGATTTAAAACTTTTAATGGTATAAGTAACCCGGAAAGTACTAACAAAAAATAACCAATGAATTACCCTAAAAAGAAACTGAAAACTTATTACAAATCATTTTATTGGATAAATAAATACATATAATGCAGCACATAAGAAGCAAAGACAGGTCTCAGAAGGTTATACTGAAATAGTTTAAAAAAAATCTAAACTTTTTACCTGTGGTTATACACTAAACACTTTAAGTTATATTCTTTAGAAAAAAGAAATCAACAATGGTTTATTTACTGGGCACTGCAAATAGAAAAAACAACTATATGATTTAGCCTGTCCAGAAATAAATATTCTGGAAAGTACTTCTTGAAATATATAGATGTTTAATAAATTATTGTGAAGTACTGACAAGGAGTAAAGGCAAGCACTTTGTGTTAGCATATATTCACTGCAGAGGACAAACAAAATCCCTAAAAACTTACTAAACCCGATTCAATCGAGCACCTATCATACATTTTTAATAATAATCAAAAAATTTCATGTAGTAATGGCAAATATCCAAATCTCCCAAAAAAAATTAAGTTTTAAGAGACAAGAAGTAGATCTAGCCCTAATAAATAGTTTACCTAGTAAAGAAAAAGTATAAAGAAAAATGTGAACGATACTATATATAAATCCGTTAAAAGATAACTTCTAAAGTATTTACTATAGAACACTCACACTTTAACACATAATTTTATACAAAAAACTTAAATAAATTATTTCATTTATTATAATATAAATTAAATTTTTTATATATTGAGGTTCCTTTAATAACATATATATTGTTTTATATTTCAATACTGATATAAACCATGTTTTAAGTTTTTTATTATATATTTTACTTACAATTTTTGGTACAGGGGGTGGTACTTTATGTCTAGCTAACTTCTTAAGATATTTTCTATGGACTTTCCACTCATCTTTATCCCATTTATGAATCTTAACTGGTTCCTTTGGAGGTTGAACATTAGCCAAACGGCTATATAAAGAGAAAAGACTACTACGAATAAGACGATTTAGTATATAATTACGGAATGGGTTTTCCCAAAGTTTATTCAGTGCTTTTTGTGACAAAAGTAGTTTTCTATATTATAAATGAAATGAAGAACTTAGTAATTAAACTGATAAGTTACTATTTGTAAAGAAAATAACAAACCTGACTTGGGGAAGTGCAAGCTGAGTAGTACGAGTTCTCTCCGCTTTGTCCATACGGATTAATTCAATAGGTTTTGGAAACTTACAGGCACAGGTTCGTACAAAACGCTCTGCTCTTTTTCTTAGCGGTGGTATAGCGAGTTCATGCAAACGTAGTCTCTTTGTGAAGGCCTTTTTGTGTTTATTTTCGAGTTTAGTTAGTTCACAACATAATCCTTTCATTAAGCAACGAACGTCCGTCGTAATCTCATCAACGATGGGACAGCATTCGCTACTATAAAGTGGGACAACCATTTTGAAGTTTTGCAAACTTTTTAATTTTTACAATTTTTTTGTTTGTTTTTTTTAATTTTTTTTTTCAATTTTTTTTTTTCAATTTTTTTTTAGTGCTTTTCTTCCATTAAAAATTTAGACTCAGGACTTGAAACAATTTAAAGATCAAAATGTTAACCGAACTGTACACAATTTTTTTTTATAATAATTTTGTATTAAATAAAATTTATTATATCTATTTAAAACTTCAATTCAAATTATAAATTTACTGACTTACTTGATTTAAGAATATTTTATAAATTATTACATATATAATTGATAGGTTGGAGAGAAATCCAAAATTTAAATTTGGTTAGGATGACGAGACTTTGTATGCCTCGTGTAACCATATTCACGTAAAAATAATTCCCTTTCAAAGCTATGCACAAAAACACGTACTAGAATTGTAGAAAAGTAAGGTATAAAAAACGTACTAGAATGTAGAAAAAGAAGATAACTGACAACTAATATGGTTCTTAATACATGTATGGGAAGCGAGCGTTGCACCCATACTTACCTCCTGAGTACACACTTGCGATTAATGAGTAAAAGTAGGACTGTAACTGAATAAACACTTAAGATATTTTCTTAACATTTTCATACTACTACTATATATTTTTCTTTAATAATTTTTTTTTTTTGTTTAATATTTATACAGAGGCTGTGACGATTCGTCTCTCAGTGACTAAATGTGTCTTTCTATTTCTATTAAATAAAAAATTACTCTTCAACGTTGATCTATTCTTTAGGTCAGTACTGTCCAGACCACTTACGACTACAGGCCAATACAAGTCATTGTGCATATTGGAGGGCCGCAGAAACAAGTACATACGTCCATGTTTTTTTTTTGGAAAATAATAAAAATACGAAAATAATATCAAACTTAATTTTGTTAATTTACTCATTTGAATTTATGTTTTTGGGAGACCATAAAGGGGAAAATTTGCGTAATTGTGGTAGATTAGAAACATGCTGAGGTCCGCATCTGGCGCGAAAGCCGTGCTTTGGACACCCTTGCTTTAGAAAATAAGCAATTTGTATATTATAAAAACTGTCACTTTAGAAGTCATAAAATATTAATATGAAATAATATACATACAAAAATAAATTTAATCATTTTTTTTATTCGCTATATAATTTTATTATATGATTGATAAAAAAATTATTTCGAACATATGGTCGTCATCGATGAAGTATATCCTGGAGGTTCAATTTTCTACTAATCTACAAAAATAATTAATATACGAGTACGAATAAATGAAATCATTTTTTTTATTCGCTATATAATTTTATTATATGATTGATAAAAAAATTATTTCGAACATATGGTCGTCACCCGATCAATTGAAGAAGTATATCCTAGAGGTCCGATTTTCTACTAATCTACATGTAAAACTTATACGTATAATAAATATAAAACTTTTTCGTCTTCTGTTTCAAAGTTTAATAAATTCATTTTCATACTTTTGCAAAATTTTAAGAAACGTTTTTTATTTTTAACGCAAAAATTTAAATAATAAAATTAAATGCAAATTAAAAGCTAAATTTTTATCAATGCAAACAACAATACAAAACATTTAAAAATTAAATTTAAATTAAAAAAAAATAATATCTAAATATTTTGTATTGTCACTTGAACAGAAAAAAAAATCGCAATATATATTGCAAATGAAACAATCACACAAATAATCATTATAGGAACTGAGTTTGATTCACTACTCCAGAAATCTTAATAAATATGGTATTGTTTGGGTTTTGCTAGCTCTATTAAACGCTTCGATATTTTCGCTTTAAGAGCTTTCCGCGAAATGTATGGAAGTGGTAAGTCTTTGGGAAGACTTCTAACTCTTGGTTCCGCCAAATCTATAATACGTTTACTGGGTTTTGCAGATAATGCTGATGAACTAATAACGTTAACATTTTTGCGCACATTTTGATCAGATAGCGTTACAGATGGCAGTGACAACTCCACAATACGTCTAGAAACTAAATTAAAATGTCAGGAAAAATAATTTCTAAGCGAGTATAATTTGTTTATGCTAAATTATCGAGCTTACCATTATAATGAAGAGCACTTTTTTTTACTTTAAAGGCATTAGGATTTGATTCTTGCATTAAGCTTTGTTTTGGTATAGCTAAATTCCTAATACGTTGACTTGGCTGATAATTCTGTAAAGCCCTTGTAAACTTCCATTCATTTATCGGTTCTTCCTGATGCACTTTTGGTTTGGCTAATTTTTTAGTGCGTTTCTTATTATATATTTTTTTTGTGCGCTTAAATATAAAAATTTATTCTCATATTAATTTAATTTTTAATTTATAAGAGCACAAAGAAGAATTTACCTCTACTTGTGGTGGTTTTGGTAGGGCCTTTGGTTTCGCTAAACGTTTGGTATAATCCGCATGAAACTTTAACTCTGCTTTAGATAACTGTGGCGGTTTCACTCTACAATATAAAATATTTTTCAATAAAATATATATTAATTATCTTTAGAACTTATTTCCAAAAACAATTGAAAAACAAATCAATTTAAAATTTGAGCAAAATTATTTTACTTCCATATTTATAGAGAAAGAAATAAAATTATATTTTATAGATGAATGGTTTTACGCTAAAATTATTAATGAATTATTCCCAGAGAAGGAGCGAAAAGCGTATGGTTATCCATAATATCGCCCATTAGTCAGAAAAACTGAAAGACATGCAATATATTGGGACATATTGATCTTGTTTAAATCAATACACATAATTCAGACATGTGAAACAATCTGAATTATTATATATTACTATAATACACATAATATATATACATATAACACATATAATTATATGTCTTATCATTATATAGTATATTATATGTATATTATATTATATTATATGGAATACATGTGGTTTCGTCGGTACGTAGAACTGTTGCTCGTTTAGATTTTCATGAAAATAGTGGCACTTCTATACAAGTGCCTTCGGAATCTAGACTTGTCCGCTCCCAGAACCACAAATGTTTCAAGTTCGCTGTGCTCAATAATATTTACGGAAACAAATCTCAGAATAGTTCATATCTATTATTCTATATATAATTACTATAACAAATAAATAATAATATAGAAAAAAAATTTCAACAAAACTCCATACATAGTTTATTTCATATGTATTTTGTAACTTCTTTGCAATACTATTCCACCTAACATCTTTTGTAATATACCTATTTTAAAAGACTTATTTGAAATGATCAAAACTAACTTATAGTTTCATACTTACGGTTTTTGTGGTGGTTGAACATTTCCTAAGCGACTATACACGGAAAGTAAACTTTTTCTTACTCTACGATTGACATTGCTCTTTCGGAGTGGTTCGAATTCATGAAATGCAGGAGATTTTTTCAATTCCAATAGTTTTCTTTAAAAGCAAAGACAATAATTGAATTGTTAATAGGAATATTCTTTATAGTAAACACATTTACCTCGATCTTGGTAAGGACAACTGTTCACTACGACTAAGGACAGGTTCTTCAAGTCGAACGATTCTTGTCTTATTTCTGTTAACTATATCAATATAAGGTGGTTCAAATTTGGTACTACGACATCGTGGAGATGATAAATCCCAAAGACGTCTTTTCTTCGTCACTGTATTGTCGTACCGCAACGCTAACTTCACCAAGTGTTCCAGTACTTCTGGTAACAATTTTTCACACATATCTGTCATTTTCCAAAATTTTAATGATGATGTATATTTTACTTGATTATTTGCTGAATTATTTGTATTCTTAATATATTTTGCAAAAGCATAAAACTTTTAAATTCTTGTGCTTTGAAGTATTTCTATTTTAAATAATATATTTCACTAAAAATTTTGGTTACCAAATCTGACATAAATTAAATTTTTCCGTTACTTAAATTTAAATAAATTTTAATTTAAAACATAAATACATTTTTTGATGATATTCGATAATACTTTTTATAAATAAAATAAATAATTAATTTTTAGCAAAAAATTTGTCTTTTATTATAAATTATACTTTACAGATATTTAAGGTTGCCCCATTTGGCTTCGTCTATATATAAAACTACAGATTATTTTTATTCCAGCACTCATATTTGTCAATGGCGGAAAATGGAGGAATTTTATTACTGAGCGATATTTAATTTTTTCCATTTTACAAAAAATCACCAAGGTGCATTATATCAATTATCTGCATAAAGCTGACCAAACACCTGATGAAGTCAAAACTTTTACAGCTACCGTTTAAAACTTACCAGATACACAAAATATAATTGATATTGTTTTTGAGTTGCCACCTGTTGTCAAATTAGGTATTTATCAATCCACCTAGTATGATGAGTTTCTTGGTTTATTATAAAAAATATATTATTTCAACAAATTAATAAACATTCTCACTCATTCAAAAATATTCTTTTTAAATCTCTAGGTCAGCATATAGTCTTAAATAAATCAACTCTTGAATTAAGTGCTACATATTTAAAAGCAAATACCCACCCTATTTAATATTTGTTTTCTATATATTCGTTTCAATTTCCCTATTATATGACATTATGACCTTTGCTGAAATTACTTGTGTCATCATATCCGAATAACGTATTATAGATTGCTTCAACTGACAAACAGAAACAGTCCCCAGAAAAACTCATAAAGTTCAGAGCAACCCTGTGATTTTTTTATGGAACAGATTGGTGCACAACTTTGATTCTATTAAAAAAGTGAATCATAACTGAAAGAACTCAATATTGATGTGACACACCAGTTAACCGCCAGACTAAACATTGGTCACTTTATCCTATCGTAGACCTTACAACTATGATAAGGTGTCCCTCTTCAGGAGAACACAATTGAGGCAGTTAAAAAGTTAGGCCACAATTGATAAAAAGGGGTCACAATTGATTAAACATAAAAAATGTAATCTTTGCTTGGAAGCACGTGAGAATACTAGTCACGTTCTTTATAACTCTCCAGCTTTAATTTGGGATAGGAGAATTAAGCAATTTAGCAGAAGACTTGGATCACATATTCTCATCTCTTATCTCAACTCAGGTGACATTTTGACCTGCATTTGAATAGCTGAATGTTGTGTGTTTATATAGCGTCAGTTTGTAGTAGGAACGTTAACAGATTTACAATCTCTGTTCTATTTAAAAAAGATTGTTTCAGAATACAAATCATTTTTAAAAATCAACTAACTATAAAAGTATAATGTTTAAACAAAATAATCATAGCAAATTACATTATAAAAAAAATTCGCATTCTGCACATTGACAACAAAAATGTTAATATTATTTAAATAATTCAAATGATTTTTCCATGAAAATATTTTATATTCAACTACTAGCTTTTATGGTAATGAACCACATTTGTGGTGGTGTTTAACTGCTTTGTTACAATATCTTAACTGCTCATGCTCCAGTTACCTACCACTCCGAAATAATGAGATTTAAAGCTGATAACACTTACAGATTTCATGAAATGCTGCAGACTGATGATACAACCTTCTCTGCTCGCACGCTGTGATTGCCAGGAACCGAAGGCAGTATCTTTCTATGGCTTATATTAAACTGAATAAGTTCTAGAATCTTAAACTTAAAAATTATATCTTGAAATATAATGTTTATTAATAACCTTAAATTATCAGGTTTAGCTCAGGAGTACTTTTCCAAAGTTAGCGTAATAGTTATAGTATACGTTGCTTATTTTAAAATCCTTT
This sequence comes from Teleopsis dalmanni, assembly GCF_002237135.1. Lineage (NCBI taxonomy): Eukaryota > Metazoa > Arthropoda > Insecta > Diptera > Diopsidae > Teleopsis > Teleopsis dalmanni. Next base: position 180,706,346 of record NC_051847.1, read on the forward strand.
CAGTAAATAAGCTTCAAAATTTTTTTTTGCAATAATTGCTTACATAACATTTTAAACAATTGTTTTTTTTTCTATTGAATTTTATTGTAACTTCACAATTGCTTAAATATTTTTACAATTAAATAGTTTTAAGTAACTGCATTTGTCGATTAATTTAGATTTTTGCGATTTGGCCGAAATTTATTTGGAATTAAAAAATTATATTAAAAATACACTAAAATTTTGCTAATTGCGTTAAAGTTGATATAGACATAAAACTTAATAATAAACTGGCACAAAATAAAATGTTTGGATATTAATACTTAGCAGGGACAACGGACGAACAGGTTAAAAGAGATTACTAAATGGGCGGTATGCGAATAAGCAAAAAAAATATATAAAAATTTAAAAACAACTAAATTTAGAGAACATAATAAAATATTCGCCAAATTAATACTCAGGAAAAATATGCAACTAATAGGATAAATTATAAATTAATTAAATCACTAATCAAAATTTTGACAACTGTTGAGGCTATAAATGTTGTTTTATATATAGTGGTGTAGTGTGGTGTTGCTCATTAACTACTTCACCGCAACCACTTGAAAACTTTTCAAGACTATTTATGAATAGGAAGCAGTGACCACATCTATATATCATTTGTGACTTCATATTTGATTTGCGCTCAATGTATATTGTGTATTACAGCACGGGTAAAATCTTGTGTTGTTGACTGTCCACCCAAATCTTTAGTTTTGACTTTTCCATCATTTAGAACCTTGCTAATAGCATTTGTAATCATATCACTGTAGGATTGCAAATTAACATGACGTAGTAATTTCGCGCCACACAACAACATAGCTGTTGGATTAGCGACGTTTTTACCTACAGCCTCTGAGAAAGTATGTCGTGCACCCTTTAAATTATAAATGCGATTTAGTATATCATTAGATGTATTACATATAAACTCACTGGTTCAAAAACAACTGCTTCTGCTGAATAGGATGCACCCGCTACGACACCAGCACCACCAACTAATCCAGAAGCCAAATTATCGACTATGTTACCATATAAATTTGGTGTTACCATGACGTCAAACTAGAAAAAAACGCAATCAAATAAAATTTTGTATACCAAAGATATATGCATATAATTGCATACCTGATTCGGATTTGATACTAACTGCATAGTTGTATTATCTACAATCATTTTTTCGAACTGTATACGTGGATATAATTTGGCCATTGTTTCACATGATCTCAAAAACAGTCCATCGCCCAATTTCATGATATTTGCTTTATGGATAGCAGTCACCTTCTTACGATTGTTTTTAGTGGCATAATCAAAAGCAAATTTGGCAATGCGCATTGATTTTTTAGCTGTTATAATCTTTAGGCATTCGACGATTCCATGCACAGATTCGTGCTCTAACGCAGAGTATTCACCTTCAGTTTGTTCTCGAATAATAACAGTGTCGATATCCTTATGGCGTGTTTTTACACCAGGTAAACTACGCACATGTACAACGTTCGCATAAAGATCAAGCTCATTA
>NC_051847.1:180707976-180725886 GCF_002237135.1 Teleopsis dalmanni
GACGCAAAATGAAGATAATTAAAACGCCAATAATACATACTCATGCTTCTTATATTAAAGCTGACAAATTGAAGGTACTTGAAAAAACAAAAAATAAAAAGATCAAGAAGAAGAGACCAGTTAAAATAGATGAATCGTCTTCAGAAGAAACTTTGGAATCAGAAGTTATAATTGAACCACTGTCCTCGTCCTCCAAATCTATAACCATATCTGAATCTGAAATTGGTTTTTGGAGCAATACAGTGTATGAACCCGAAAAATTAGTATTCCAAACGACAACAAAATAAGAATCAAGTTGACAGAGTTCATTATAATTAAGTAATAAAAAATTCATTTGAAGTTGGCAAAACTTTGATTTTTTTTTCAACTATATTATTATCTTGTATAAGAAATGATCTCGGAATGGATTTTTTGTTAATATCTTCATATATATTAGACAATATGATTAAACAACTTAACCCATTATACGTGGTTTGTCCTTGCGGGCTCTTTATTAAAATTACTTACATATGCTAGCATGATCCTAGATCTAGCTTAACATATAGTAAGTATTAACATAAGTTAATAACATATATATGTTATATATATGTGAAAGTTATACATTATGTTGCATGGAGATATTAGAACGGAATTACGTTAGTCGAGAAATTTTAGGTGATTCAATTATAAACTGCGTATACTTATTTAGAGATTTTCTAAAATTTTCTATGTTATTTTCTATGTTAGTTATGTTATATATGTAGGTACATATTTATATTATTTTCTCTACAGTTTTAAATTATTTATTTTTTAGTTCACTAAACATTTTTATTTTCGACTTTATCTGTTTGGATTTAAAAATAGTTATTGTGTGTACAGTTTCATTAGAATTTTTTAAAGCGTGCATATTAATTTGATCGTTTCATTTTGTTTTATTGATAACAATAATATATCTATTTCTACATGGTCTTCAACTCCTCTTATAGCGCAATCCAACATCTTTAGGAAACTGCATAACATATTGGATTAGGTCTCTGCATCACATCCACAACGACACCTAAAAATATAGTGATGATAATATTTTTCTCATTGTAAAAAACTTGAATACAACAACGATCGACAATAATTTTTATATATAGACAAATATATACATAATTATATAGACTGACAGAAAACAAATCCACTATAGGAGAATAGGAGACCTACACTAATTCAATTTAGTTCTGGTTAGTGAACGATGCTACATTGTTCATGTGAACGGATTTTTACTGCCCAAGTCAATAGTTGTTTAGATGTAATCAGAAAGATATGTTAGTTTTTAAAATATAATGCACATCCCATACAGCTGACATAACTGTTTTCTGGAGAAATAATCTTTTTTGTCATGTATTCATATTCATATATCGCATAAAATATGTGTATTATTATTTTCAATTATGAGTAATTTGAATGCATTCCTTTAATCCGCTTATAAAACTATTGATTGGTTATCCATAGTAACAGAGATCTTTGATAATAAAACGATTATATAGTTAAAATTACATGAGAGATTAATATAATATAATAACTGCATTATTATAATTAACTATATTATTTTATAACTAAAATTATTTATTTTAATTTATCACTTTCTTAAATAGATTGAAGTGAATTACCTGATTACTGTCGTTCTAATTTAGCTAGTTCTTCCATTAGGGAGTTCACTTGAAATCGTTTTTCTTGTAAAGGAAGAAATAACGAGTAGCTTCAGTTTTCAGACTTAGCTGGTCAAAAACAGTTACTGAAATAACATAACCGTACACCAAGATGTACGTCAAATTGTATGTAACTGCTATGGTTGGGAAGTAACTCATTATATCCGTACTTTTGAAGTTAGTAGTTTTCTTCTGTGGTTATAGTTTTGATATTTTTTCTTGTTTCTCTTGATTGATAAAGCATCAGCTAGAGTCTGAAGCGCTTTTAGTCAATAATAACGGTGTTTTCTTGGGGAATCTACTGTAATATGTGTTCAAGTATAAAAGTATATTTTGTAGTCCAAAATATTTTATTGATCGAGTATAGATTGTATTTGCTTAACGAGAATATTATGTGGTCATAGCATGAGCCTGTTTTTAATAAATTTTTTTAAAGCTTTTGATTCTTAGATCTTTATGTATGTCCTCTTAGGCCTGTATGCTATGTTGCTATGCTGTATCTTATAGCTAAGCTATGCTGTATGTATAGTTGTGCTATGCTATATGTTATAGTTGTGCTATGCTGTATGTTATAGCTAAGCTATGCTTTACGTTACAGCTAAGCTATGCTTTACGTTACAGCTAAGCTATGTTTTACGTTACAGCTAAGCTATGCTTTATGTTACAGCTAAGCTATGCTGTATGTTATAGCTAAGCTATGCTGTATGTTATAGCTAAGCTATGCTGTATGTTATAGCTATGCCATATGTTATACTCGTAGTTGTGCTATGCTGTATGTTATAGCTATGCTATATTGTATGTTATAGCTAAGCTATGCTATTCTATGCTATTCGTTCTAATGGTAGATGAAGCGTAATTACCATAAGCCATAAAGAAGTTTGGTTCTAATAATTTATTTTTAAAGCATCATTGTGTTATTTAAGCTAAACTAACCAAGTATTAATGGTCTGAAATAGTACTGAAAGTGATATTGCGAGCTATTTTCATATTCTTGTATATTTGATCTTACTTAGCATTTTTGTTAGCATTCATTAAGCAGGTGTCGTCTGCTAAAAGCAAATCAAAGTAGATTTTTCAAGGCAACCGGTAATCCTGAAGAACTTTGGGTTTAGTACTCATTGTAGATAAAAACTAATTTTCGACTTCAATTCAGAACTATTTTTTTGAAGAAAAAAAACTGGCTAAAAGTTTAATCGTTTTAACTTGGACATCATAATTATCGTCTACCTTATTATACTGTTAATAAAGTTGTTGTTCCATATTAAATAACGTATTTAAAATTTGTATCTATTGAGGGTCGCTTATTAACAATTTTAGACTAAGCAATTTGGTTTTCTTAACAAATGACATATGGAAGAAAAGTAGGGAGTTTTTAAAGGTTAATTTTATCAATTCAAAGACTACATTTCGAAAAGTATATTATTTGTATATTGTCATCCATAAGGAAGAGAACTACTCGCTGTGGAGCAAGTCACAGATAAAAACAATATTTTTATATTTTAAATATTTTTTTTATTTTTATATATATAGTATATATATATAGTATATATATATATTTGCCATGAGACAGTATTTTGTTTCAATGTTTTCAAAAATACTGACAATGATAGAGATAGAGTAATGCTCCAAGTTCACATCATTACAATAGTTTTAAGTATGTTACTTTTTAGATTTCTTTTACTGTTTTTAGTTTGTTTTAATTTTATTTTACAGTAGTTTTTTTTTTGTCCGTTAAATATTATTTTTTATACACAATATCCTTGTTTTTTGCTTTTGTATATTTTTAGTACATTTTTAATACAGACATAAATAAGTTGATTTATTTAAATAATTCAGCAAAATTTTTTTTGTAATTTTAATATATATAACTTAAAATAAAATTGATCTTTTTTGTTTTTGTTTTTTTTTTCATTTATTTACTTATATTATTATAAACACACACAATAAATTTTTTACTCATTTAATTTTTTTAATTCTTTTTCACCGCCTTTAATAGTTTTGAATATAAATTTTAATATGAAATAATAAAGCAAACTTCTCTATAATAATTAATAATTCTTTTTCCTTTTTGCATAATTTTTTTTATACATTTTTTGCTAAATTTATTTATTAATTTTATGTTTAAATTTTGGGAAACCCACTTAAACTGCATTTTTATAATTAGATATTTAATTTAAAATTAATTTTTACATCCAAACAATATATTGAAAAGCACAGAAATGGAATTATTTTAATATAAACACAAATATATTCTTTATGTATATATTATTAATATATATATATATGTATGTATATATATATATAAATACAATTTGTGCTTCTCTATTTTATTTATCAAATATTACATTTTTAAATAACATATATACATATGTGTTATGTATATATATAAATCAGAAAAATTTTGATTTTTAATATATCGTATACTTTTTTATATATTATTATTATGCTAGTTTTAGTACATAGATACATACAAATACGCATATTTATACATTCAAATTTTAAAATATTAATAATATATAATTTAACAAAACTAATTCTGGTAATAATCATTATAATTCCAAAAAAAACTAATAGATTTTTAATAGTTGAATGCCGTGTAATGTTTAAAGATGACTAATAATTATTTTCCAGTTGTATTCAAAAAATTTGGTCCCTGATAATTTAAATATTTTCTTTATTACAATATTTTATGCTTTAAAATTTCCGCGTTATATAAAAGGTTGCAATTCATGTCAGATTTATTTTTTTTTTTAATTTTAATAAAATGCATTAAGTGGGTTCTTGGGCCATAAATTCGTCAAGTTTACATAACTTTTTAAACAGAGTTTCTAAAAGATTTTAATTGAAAAGATATTAAAAAAAATTCAAAATTTAAAATATTTTAAAATAATAAGTAAATATTACTATTTTCATTTTTAAGTTTATTGTTGCTGTATTTGTTATTGTTGTTTTGCCAATTTATTAATGTGAAAATGGAGCAAATAATGATTCTGTTCGGTTGGATGCTGCTATGCTTTTATAGTTAATAATGACTAGAATATCTATAGAATTTGAAATATATATAAAGGGATTCAATTCTCTCAAAAATCTTTTGAAGTATAGATTTCCCCATCTGAAATAACTGACTTATTTTATTCCTCTCTCTTAATAGTAATGCAACACTGTTAATATAGATTTGAATTTATAATACTAAAGTATATATGAAATAATTATATGCCATTATTTTTTGGCATTTTCGATTGGTAAATCTGGGGTAATTTTTACAATCGGGATGTTCTTTTATTGCACATTTAGGACGTGTGCGAGTTAGGCTAAGTTGATGCTAAACCAAATGGGAGATTTTTTGGGATTTTTTGCACTGCACACATTTTGCCATTTATCAACACGTATCGACACATCAATACATTATCGACACAACTTAGAATTTCCCTCATTTAGAACGCAACTTAGCCTAACTCGCACACGACCTTAGTGCAATTTTATTTTCGATTGGTAAATCTGTTGCAAAATGTATAACACTCGAGATTAATTTATATCATTCAAAATATGAATTTTACCAGAGTAGCAAGATTACCGTTAAATGAACAGCTGTTTTATATAGTGTAATAGATAAAATATGATTGGATTCAATGTATTTGTTAAAAACATAAAGGTCTACTAACACCACCACAAAAATGTTAGATTATTCTTAAAATGTTCGATTGGACAAAAAATTTTAAAAAATCGAGAAAAATCGTTAGAATCCAGATTTAGCAATCGAAAACGCTATATTATTTAGTTAATACGGCATAATTGTTTGAAACATTATTGATATAGCATATTGTTATTATAACATATTATTAACATAACTACTATTCGCATAACATATTAAAGTTATGTTAAAACTAACAGAACTGTAAGTTTAACATTAATTATGAAACAAATTAATTCATTAAAAGGGTTTAAAGGGTTTTTATAAAGTTTAGAAACTTGGAAACCTCCTTCTTTCTTTAGATGAAGATGAAGAAAGAATAATTTATTCCTCTAAATGCAACGCATTATACCTAAAGGCACACATATATTACTACTAAATTCTAGGTTCCCATAATTTATTTACGGTTTGAGATTACTTAAAGAAAGTAATATAAACTTTCATTACTTTCAATATCTAGTTCTAAATTGATATCCTTCACAGTGTTGTGAATAAAATATAGATCTATACGTTTATCTGTAGCTACATGTTTATAAAGCCGTAAAATAGTAGTTTTAGATCATGTTTTTAATATGTTAGTTTTTATTTCATGTAGGTATTTCTACATAAATTCCGTACATGTTTCGAAGTTAGTGTTTAATCTTATCAAGGTGAATAAGGAACTTCCTTTTTTTAGATGTTCACACACCACAATGATAAATATATTATTAATAGACCAGTAAACAAAAGAAGCAGTCCCAATGCTTGGAATTATTTTGTGGCTTTGGAAGAAGCATGTTTTTCCACTTCTTCAGTTACGAGTGGAGAAACAGATAGGTCTATACTGGCACAAATTACCAGGGAAATCATAACAGAAATCGCTTATAGGGATTTTCAACCAAATACAATTTAGAAATTTTAAGCAACTTAAAAATTAATGCAAGAATTTTGACTCTGTAGGTTGAATTATCACCTAACAACACTAGGTACTCACGCTAATGCAACCTAAAAGTTGTGTAGGAAAGGGAAGAGAAGAGAGATACTTAGAGTTTGTTTGACACTGATGTATAACCGAAAGAATTGTCTAGGTAGACATCTTATGTAAGATGAAGTAATAAGAGCCGGTAAAGTAGGTTTAATATTAAAAATTATCAAGAAAATTGGAGAATATGGAAAAAATCCCTTAACTCAATAATAATAAATAATCAATCATTTCCAAACAATTTCGAATATACATATATACACTGAACGACATCACGAACTGATATAATGATGTCCAACTGTTTTTTAATAAATTATTATAAAGTCGAATATACGACTTTTTAAAAGAAAATTAAGTATAATTAGTAGTTTATTTTTTTGGTATTGATTTTGTGATTAAGACTCGTTTCTTTTTCTAAATTACAGTGATTTATCTTATAAAAATGGTTTGCCTTCCTCGTTAAATAATTGACTTATTATTGTATTTCGTTCCTAAAAGTATGCAATTAGTTAAAATTAAATATTTCTGATAGGGAATACTTTTTTTTTCAAGCAATACTAATATTTTTATAGTAAAAGCGTAGTACTTTTACAAAACGGAGGAAAAACTAAAATTATGTATTATACTTTGAGTATGTCTGGAACCATATATATAAATTCCCCTAACAGTAAAATATTCATTACAAAGTTCAATGACATAGCATTATAATTGCATATAAATATAGTTGGAACTCTCTAGCGAAGTCCTACTTAAACGAAGTAGTGAATTTTTTTGAAAATAATTATGTTATGGGTGGCTTGGTAATAAGCTTAACTGGGTATTCATTTATTTAGCATATGAATAAGTAAATCTTAATATTTTAGAAGAAAATAGTTTTACATTTTTAAAGAATAGTATAGTATATTAATATATATTATTGTTGTTATTTCAGGGGAACAGTTAAATATCAAATTTTATTTGAATATTTTTATATTATGTTATTTTATATGAAGAATGGCCACACACTTCTACAGGTAATAGTGATAGTGTAAACTTACAGTAATTGTCTCATTATTCCCTTTTCAAACTAGTGTGTATGCTATTTAAGAGACGAGCGTATGGAGAGACTCATTCAAATGGGGGTTTTTGAAAAATAATTTAAAGCGTATATGAAAAAAATCAATTTCTTAAATTGTATAAAATAAAAATGGACTCAAATAATAAATAAAATGGTAGGATGTTGAACCACAGCATCATAAACAATCATAATCAAGTCTATGGATATTAATTAAATGAAGTATTCATTGTACACCCTCAAACTGAATTCTTAATTTAATTTAAAAAAAAGAATTGCTAAATATTTAATATATGAGAACTACGAAATGCTTATTGAAAATTATTCTATTCCATTCTTAAGTCAGTATTAAGTTAATATATATGGTAGTATAAACTACATCTATAACAAATTGTTTTAAAGCATAGGCATTGGCTATATTAAGGGCTTCCTGTGTATGACACCGACAGAATCATATATTTACTTTGGACTATTGCATTGTAATTATTTTTATTTAACTGTTTTTTAATTACTATTGTTATATAATGTAGTTTTTTTGTAATAAGTAAAACGTTTGCCTTTTAATTTATTTTTACTATTGTGTACATATTTGCTTATATTGTGAATTAAATAACTGTAATTGAAATGTAAATGTGAAATAACTGCAATAAATATTATCTTATATTAATATTTATGTCATATAATATAATATAATATAATATTATATCGATCGCCTCATTTTTCTTTCAATAATGTAAATCGTGTTATATATAATGTGGAGCTTTTTAGATAAAATATCTAATATCTCAAAAAAGAAAAAATAAAGAGAAAAAAACAAAATTATTTTTAACTAAAATATTTATTTATAATTTATTACTGAATTTTCGCATATATTGTATATATATATATATTATTTTAGTTTTATATAATTATTAATAAGTTTGTATGCATAAGTAAAAAATTAAAAAAAACATAACGAAAAATAATAATAAAAAATTATATTTATATATTTTAAAATAAAAGTATTAAATACGAACAATTTTTTCCACTAATTTTAACTTAAAATAAAATTATTATAATATAAAAATTATATGTAATTTTATTAATATTAATTATTTTTATATAATTGTTTTGCTTACATAAATTTAATATATTGATTTTTTTTTAAATTTAAACGTAAATTTGTTTAACTTACAATAATAAATTTAACGCATATTTATTTGATTTTTTTCAAAAACAAAATATGTTAAACATAATATAATTTCTTTTTTGTATATATAATTAAAAATTTGTTTTATAAACAATTTCTAAACAAATTCATGTTTTAATATAATTCTTATTTATTATTTCTTATGAATTAAATATCCAATTTAGTAATTCAATTTTTTTTTAATTTTAATTAATTTAGCAATGCTTGTGTGTGCATTTTTATATTTATGTTTATATAATTGTTTTTGTTTTTTTTTTGTTTTTAGAAATATTTATTTAAACAATGTTATATGCTATAATATAACGCTTACGGGCTATTGCTTTTATTTAATTTTAATTTGTTTTTCATGGGACCTAAATTTGTAATTAAATAAATGTATATTTTTTTTTCTGTATTTTATATTTATGTTTATATGTATTTTTATATTTAATTTTTTTTATAGTATACCAAAAATCTAAATATTGTACTTGCGTCAGTTTATTCGCTTAATTTTAATTTATTTTATTTTTATTTTTGACAATTTTAAAACATACATTTATTTCATATGAATTAGTTTATTTTTATTCTATTATTATTGGTTATTAAGTTTTTTTAAAAACGAGAAACACTGCTTCTGAGAAAACTATTTCAATTTGCTTTTACTTTTTATTGGAGTTAAAATATAAAGTGATAAAATATTTTTTAAATTAATTTGATTTTTTTTTTATTGATACATTTTGTTTTGTTTAGTAAACTATAAATTTGTTTTTTTTCTTTTTTGTTAAATACATAATGAATGTATTTGATTGATTTATACTTTTGCTTTAGTATATTAGATACTTATTGCTATTGTAATGCTATTGTAATTTAATTGTAATTAGTTTTTAATAAATTTATTTTTGAATGAATTTATGACTTAACTATTGTTGTTGGTTTTTGTTGTATTTGTCTCGTATTACATATCAATAATTATATTATATATATAAAAATCAAATAAATATCTTAACATTTTATAGAAGCTAAACAAAAAAAAGAAGTAGTACATATTAACAAATAACATAGATTTTATTAACAAATCAATTAATAATTTTCTTTTTTTTATAAATATTAAAATAAATTTTTATATTATATATATTATTCAGTTTTCTCAATTGGAACCGATTTTGTTTATATAAAAAATACATGAAAATAGAAAATTAAACGAAAATAACAAAGAAGAATATTTTTATATCGTTTCAATACCCTTGAACATGAATAAAACATATTTTGGGGTCTATTGTTTGTGTGTGTGTGTTTGTGAGTGGGTGTGGTTCGATTTTGTGGTTATGGTTGTGGTTATGGCTATGGCTATGGCTATGGCTATGGATTATGATTATGGTCAGTTACTATTGTTAAGATTTTTATTTTTATATATTTTTTGTTATTAACTATTGTAATTTTATTGTTGTTGCTGTGGTTTGACTATTGCAAACTATTATTAAAAGAGCGGGAATGATAGTTAATAATTATTTATTGTAGAGCGTAAATGCTAGGGTAAGAGAATTAGTTAGGAGAGTTAATAATTGTTTGGATATAGGGCTATAAGGAAATTGTTGTTTAGGCTATTGTTAATATTTAAAATCTTATACTGTTTTTATATTAATTAATTTTATTGATTTAACTATTGTTTTTGTATTGGATAATAATAAAAGTATTTTTATGCTATTTTGTTTTGTATTAGTAATAAAAATACTAATTAAAAAATAATTTATTTATTAATACATTTTGCATACATTTTTTATTGTAAGAAAAGAGAATATTAGAATTTTGTATAGCATAAAATCTTAAAGAAATTTCCTTTTATAGAAGTATTAAAATGAAAGTAACTAATTTTAATATCTAATGGTTTTTATTTCTGGAAAAATAAATTTTTAAACAGATTTTTAAAATAACTTTCAAAGAGAAAAATTTATATATAAATTTTAAAACGGAAAAATGTTTTTCTTTTTTTCTTTTTTAATCAAGAAATTAATTTTAGAAAGGGTGAATAATTATTGGTAGTTACTGATATAAAATTAACTTCAATGCTGTTTGATGTATAAGTATTAGAATGCAATATGAAATAATATTTAACTCATTCATTTAGCAAACTGCTGCTTTATTTTCAAAATTGCATATAAGTGCTGTAAGGAAGCACAATTATTAGTAGTTACTGGTAAGAAATTAATTTCAATGCAGTTTAAAAAATTTTTTTTTTTCAAATTTGCACATGTGCTGTAATGAAGCATAATTATTAATAGTTACTGGTACGAGACTATATGAAGCACTATTGAAATTCGTAATAATTGGCCTTATATTTTTCGTTAATACATTTTTATTGAATTTTAAACAAATTCATTTAATATGATTTCATTGTATATTAAAAAAAATTAATATAATTATAGATACTAATTGTAATAAAGCATTTCTCGCATATTCGTAAGAAGTATGCGTAATCATACAAACAAAGAAATCAGATCATTGCAATACGTTTAGGAATAGGCTTCCAAAATATAGGGTAGAGTAGTATATAGAGTAAACACCAAATCGAATAAACTAATATTAACTATTAGTTAACTAGCCTTCAGAATTGATAGATTACTACTTCTCCAATTTCTTATATTAGGTTTTTGTGTTTGATTAAACAAAATGATGGCTCTTTGAACCGAAAAGTTTTATTTTTTCCATTTCATTAATAAATGTATTGTGGTTAGTGATGTTATTTCTATAAGATTTTATGCCATTTTAGCAAAATTGAAATACAATCGACTGTAGGCGTGGAAAACGATTTATTAATTTTTTTTTTAATTTTTTAATAAAATACTTTTTTCCATATTAGTTGACATGTATATATATATAGACTTTATAAATATTATGTATATATATATATCTATCTATATATATATTTATACATAAAAGTGTGTTTTCTGTTTATAACTTGGCTATTGTTGTTGTAATGTGATGTTATAATGTATGTTAATCTGGGCTATTGTTTTTTCTGAATATTTTAAAAGATTTTAATAATAGTTGTTGTTATAGTTTTGTGGGCTGGGGGGAGTATATACTATTGTTTTTTTTTATTTGCTTGTGGTTGTTGCTATTGTTATGCATTTATTCATCATTCTACGGTATAAAAATTTTTGTATTTTATTTTCATGTTTCAATTTAGAGCGCAAATTTTTTTCTCTAAATTAATTTTATAAATAAAATAAATGTAAATAAATTATTTATTTTTATAATAAAAATTTATTGAAAAATTTTTGTTAAATCATAAATTGTGTTTTGATGTATGCTAAATGCCTCCAAAATTTTTATTCTAGTATTTAATAATTAATATGATTTTAATTTTTAATTTTTCATACAATTTTTGTTTTAATTAAATTAAAATTGGATTTGTTTCTCGTTTTTATTTTACATTTAGTTTTTTTTTCGAAAATAAATTTTAATATAACTTTAATTTTAATTTTTATTTTGCTAATTTTTTTTTTAACATAATAAAATATTTAATATTTACAACGAAATGTTCTTTATTTTTATTAATTTTCTCACATGTTTCTGTTTCTTTTATTTTTAAGCAAAAAGTTTTAAAGTCGTTAACATAAAAATTATTTAAAATATATATTTAAAAGTAAGGATATATATATGTGTGTATATATGTATAAAAGTAATAGATTTTTTTCACATTTGGTACTAGAGGTCATTGCAACGTTTTTTGTTTCTATTTTTTTTTTAATATAACATATTAAAAAAGTATGTAAAAAAGAATATAATAATATAAATGATATTCGTTTGTAAAAAATAAAGAAAATAAATCTACCGCACATGTATATTTATGAATATAAAAAAATATGTAAATATATATATATATATTTAAAACTTTTGATTTCCTTAATACGCTCATTTATTTCATTAACGAAATTTAAGTTTGTAGAAAAATATTTTTATACCTTAAAAACATATAAATTTTTATATTATTTTTTGTAAATCAACTAATACAATTTTTATTTAAGGATTTCAGGTATATTTAAAAAAAACAATTGCACTATAAAGAAGTTTTTTCAATTAAATTCAATTCAATTGATACTATATTTACAAGCAGCCCTCCTCCCACAACTTTTACTACTTAAGATTTCCATATTCAACTAATGCTATACGATATAACTTAATATTTGTTTTTTTTAACATATTTCTAAATATTACCCCATTTTTTTTAAAAAATGCAACTAATACTAAATAATTAAACTTAACTATTATATCGAAATTAACTTATAATTATTATCTCCAAACTAATAAATAAGTATAATAATGATGTCATACAGCAAAAATGCAGTGAAATGCTAATTTTTGCTTTCTTATGAAATAAATCTATTAATTCTAAATTATATATGGTAAATTTAATTAATAATTATTTATTCATAATAATAATAATAATAATAATAATAATGATTTCAACAACATATCAACTACGTATTTCTTAATTACTTTTCTGTTGCCATTATGCTTCTTTTTCTATTCTTGAACCATTTCTTTGACCATTCCTAAATACAGTAAATTTAATTTCTATTTTTTTAATTAATATTTTTATAATTAATTTGTATTTAAATTTGTTTACTTTTAAAAAAATAGTATAAAATATGGTAGTCAATCTTTTTTCTCTCCGAAAATAAAAACACGTACCTGAGGGATTTTATATATGCATACATTTTTTTACAAACAATTTTACATCTCATACATTCAACCTAAGCGTCAACTCAATATAACCATTAATTAATCTATATAGATCATAGGCTGCTAATTGGCAAATATAATTACTTGAACCAAAGAGAAAATTCGTATTTGTTCTCTGTACCCTCCGCAAGAACCTCTTGACGTAACCCATTTCAGGTTGCCAATACTATACTCGTACATTCTTAACCGTCTTGTTTTGTGATGCTTTTAAGTCAATAATAGTTTAAATGCTATAAAAATTCTATTCAAATTAAAATAAATAATTAAATATTAATAAAATTTCATTGGACAAGAAATCTAAAACCGAATTTATTAAAACTCTTTTGCAAGAGTCATAAAACCTTTATAAGCGTCAAGGAAAGATCTTATTTTGGAAAAAGGAAAATATAAGGAAGAATATTAAAAATAAGGCAGTATATGGGAATGGTGAGAAATTGGCAGTAATTGAATTTTCTATAAAATATTTCTGATTTAAGATAAATTTAAATTAAATTCTTTTAAATTAGGTATTCTAATAACAACTTCAAAAAAATTGAAATAAATATCTTTTTTTTTAAAAATGTTTGAAGAATAAGTTATTTTTTACTTTTCTTAAGAAAATAATTAAATTTTTTTTAAATATATAATTTGTCTTTTTATAAGGACTAAAATTGTTTGATATGAATGTGATTTATTTTTAGGTTAGATCAATGTGTTTTTATGTGGACGATTGTTAAGGGATATTGGACAGTTTTTTTCAAGATGGACGATTCATAAAGAGGCCAATTTGAAATTTAACGTTGTTAATTTTGGAACAACGTTGACCAGGAGAAAAATTAATTCTTTCTAACTTTAAAAGAACTAACAAGTTATTTTTTAAAGTACAGTACATGAGCAAATAATAAAAAAAAGATATAGTTTGTATCTTTTGATCTTGTGTATTTCATGTACTACAAAAAAAGTTTGCGAATGATAAAATACTTAGATTATTTCGTGTACTATTTATTTCATAATTTTGCCTTCTCACTTCTTTTCCTTACATTTCTTATAGACTTTACCTATTGTTGGCTGCTAAGTTTAGATTAACAAATTCGGTTTATAATGAAGTATTTCGATATGAACATAATATCTTCCATCAAATCATTAAATAAAAATATATAAAAAAGATTGGCGTTTCCATTACAGTTAAAAAATTTTAATAAATATTTATGTTAACATAAAGGGTAATTAGATGACAATCCGTGCCGAGGTTCATTTAATACCTCTATTGATGTGAAAAAGGTAAAACTTAATTAAATGTATTGAATTATACAAAATTTTTTAACTTTTTAAAAATGTTGTAAATTAAATATTAATAAACAAAAGTTATGAAAGCTACGTTCACTAATTAAGTTCGTTAAAAAATTTTACTAAATAAGCTAAAAACGTTCTTTAAAATAAACTAATAAAGTTATGGGAAGTATGAAATTAATTTTTCAATAATTTGATTATATGGCAACCTCTTACTATTTTAAAATCTGAGCAATATATTTTATAATATAGAAAACTGTGGCTGTAATGTCTTTCTACAAAAATACTTTATGAAGTACTGTACCTTTTGTTGTAAACTAAATTTAATTTTAATTCTGTTGCTTTTGTTTTAATAAAAAAAGTAAGAAAATCATATATAAAAAAATATGATAAAATGGAGTAAACAGTATTAAATTTCAAAAAATTAAATTAATTAATTTTATATAAAATTATTTTGTAATTTTCTAATATCAGTTGCAAAATTTCTTCTAATTATTATTATTAATTTTGATTTTCTAATTATTGTTATATTCTTTATGTGTACTGCAAATGTGTTTTCAATTTAATTTTAAATTTTCCCTATTTTTTGCGTAATTTTTATCAATAAGTTTTGTTTAATTTTTTTAAATATTTTTCATTATAACGAACATTTCACTTATTCAATTTTATTTTAATTTTTTTACCAAGTTTTAAGTAATTGCACTTTTAAATTTTACTAAAATTTTTTTACATTGTTTGTTGGAAATTTAAATATTAATGTTTTTTTCATTTTTGTATATTTAAAATAATGTTTTGTTTAAATATTTTGTATAAACATTTATAAAAAAAAACATTTCGCAAAGCTTTTTCTTATGATTTCTTGATTCTTCTCAGATCTTTTTTATTTTATTTGATTTATACGGATTTGTGGTTTCAAGTGTTCAGAAGTTGATATAATTTTGTATATGTATTTATATATATATATGTATATATGTATGATTTTTGTCTTCTTCACATTCTTTTCTCATATTTTTTTCTTATTCTTAAAAATAATTCCAAAATAGATTTATAAAGATTTATATGTTCGACATATGTTTTTTTTTAAATAATTTTTATAAATTGTCACATATTTTAAACGATTATTTCCTTTTGCTATACGACAATAATATTAATTGTTTTTTAACATTTCCGTTAATTTATATATTTAAATATTTTATATATATAAATATATAATAATAACTCAGCAGTATACATAATGTTAATTATAATTTTATTGTTTCATTATTTATCCGATCCGATTTGTTTAAACATTTCATTTTAATGCAGTGTTATATAGTATGTTTTGTTTTTTTTTATATTTTTGTTCTTCAGAAAATATTCATCAAAATTTTGGATTATAAATCACAGATAGTGTCTAATGTTATATATAATAATAATATATATTTTGTATATTTGAAATACAATAAAATTATTAATAATAAATATGTTCATTTATAAATTGTTCTTTAATGTTTTACCTTGAAGATTTTTATACATTTTATTAAATGTTATTATAATTCAATTTTAATTTTTGAATTTTTTTTTTTTGTCAAATATTTCAAATATATTTATACCAAACTTTAATTTTTTATAATATTTTTTATATAATTTACGACATTTATTCTTCAAAATTATTAACCCAATGTATAATTTCATATTTTGATTTAAGTCAAATTTACAACATTTATAATAATTAGTTATTACATGAAAGAGAAATAATATATATGATTCTTTTATGTTTTTACTTTTAATAATTTCTGCTAAATTGTTTCTTTTAATATATTTTTTTTTTGATTTTAAATATATTAATTTTACTTTTGACACTTACTAACTAGCACACAAAATATTAAGGTACATTAAATATTTTATTTTTAAATAGAAATACATAATTTTTTATAATAATCCATTAATTAAATTTTATTTTTGTTTCTGCCAAAATATCGCATACATTATTTTTTACATTTAGTGGGTAAGGGTTTTCAAATAGTGGGATAGTCGTGTGTTGAGGTTTAGAGCTTAGTAGAGAATGTGTTTTTATTTTGTAAAATTTTATATAAACGCTAGTGTATATATATAAATATAAATTTAAAATCAGAAGTTTTTCTAGAAAGATTTTATTTTTTACAATAATTTTTATTTTTTTTTTAATACAAAAATGATGATGTTTTTGAGGTATACGCGACGTAAAGACACACACATAGATAATATTAAATATATGATATTTTTAATATGTTTAATAAAATTGTATATATATGGTTGTTATAAAAAGCGTCAATTTTATGCCAAATATTTATGTTTCGCTATATATATAAACACCAAACATCAATTTTTATTTAATTTTTTTTTGTCTTTCAATGTATTATAATATAAATATTTCATGGAATGTGATTTTTTAGTATTTCTTTGTGTTTAAAATTATTTTATTATTTGATTTTGATTCGTTTTATATTGAATAAGGTTTCTAAATATTTTTTATTTAAAAATTAAATTTTGTTCTATTAAGTCATTATTTTTAGAATAAATTATATTAATTTTGAATTTATTTTGTTTTATTTAAAAAAAATATATTATATTACAGAATTTTTTAATTTTTATTTTATACACTTGGTAATTTTCATTATAAGTTTAATAATTATAATTTCTTATGTTAATTATTACTGAAATTTATTTAATGATTTTATTTCATTACTTTCATAATTTGAGTGATCATTACTTCGTGAAATATTTATAAGTATTATAAGATTAATAATTATAATTTCTTATATTAATTTCTATTATTATTATTTTGTTATTATACATTAGTATATAATAATTGTTATTGAAATTTATTTAATGGTTTTGTTATAGATTATATTTTCATTTTTTTTAATTGGCAATTTCTGCTTATTTTTTGTTATTGCATTTTTATTGTTATATTATTAATTAATGGTTTTCTTCAATTTGTAATTGGCTTTTTATATTTATAGTATTATTGCAAACCTTATTTAAATATTATATAAAATTATATTAACGCTTTTTTTCCGTTACGTTTATTTACATTGATATTATTTTGTATTAAAAATTATTAATTAATTTTTATTAAATTAATTTAATAATAATTTTAATTTTTAATGTAATTTATTTATTTAAATTGTTATTAAAATTTGTAATTTTATTTTCAAAAGTGAAAACAAAAAATATAGTCAAATGACTAATAATTTCTTCGTAAAAAATTAATAATTTGTAAAAAAGAAAAAGAAAAGTTGAAATAAAAAAAACTGCAAATATTTTAATATATATATTTTTTCTGATTTTTATATTAAAATTTGTCTATAGATATCGGATAATATT
>NC_051847.1:180725986-180743939 GCF_002237135.1 Teleopsis dalmanni
AATACTTTTACAAAAAAATAATAAATTAAATTATTCAGAAGTAAATACTAAAAAGTGAAGAGTAAAAAAAAATTATTATTATAGAAATATATAATAATTACATATTTTTATAAAAGAATTTAATTTGAAAATAATTATAATATTAAATAAAGTAAATTGGAAGTAATAAACAAAAAATATCAAGTATAGCACAAAATAAAATATTATGCATAAATATAATATTATTAATATTAAATATATTAAAAATATTAAATAATTTTTTTATATAAAAAAATTCAATTTGAGAATAACTATAATTTTGTTATTGTAGTTTATTATGGTACTGTTTAAATTTGTTATTGTTTTTGTATTAGTTGTTGTTGTTATTGCTTTGAATCGGGTTCGTAACTGCTTTGCTTGCTTATTGGTTTATATTGTATTGTAATATAAAATACTGGTATATATCATTCTCTCTGTTTTCTATGGAAATTATTGTAATTGTAGTAGTACATATGTAGTAGTATATATGAGTTTAGTATTGTAGTTTGATATTCAGTTGATTTATTTTATTGTTGTTGTATTTCAGATTTTTAGCCATTTTTACACACTGTAATTTGTATTGTTTTTGTTTTTGTTTTTTATTTTTTATTTTGGTTTTTAATGAAGAACTTAATTTTGCATAGATAAAATTAAAAATTTAGTAGAATATTCTTTAGTTGGTTTCGTATAAATTTGCTATGTTATAAGTATTTGAATTATTGTTTATATATATTATAATATTGCGAAATTTACAATATTTACTGTTTGTTTTCTTATATTGATTTTGTACAAGTGCCTATTTGTCGATTGTCAAAAAATGAAACAGAAGAAGAGAAAGTAAAAATAAATTTAATTCATTTACTATACATTTTACATTTTACATATTATATATATTTATTATATATATGCATTTAAAAATGCATTTATATATAATATATCTATCCATTTATTTATATTTTACTTTTAGAATTTTATTTAAAAAAAATTTATTTTTATTTTTATTTTTACTAGTAGCAGTTTTATGTTATATATTCTCATATATTATATATACTTTTCTCTGTGATTTTTTTCTTAAGTTTACACACACGTACATATAAATGGTTAGAATAGTATTATTAAGAGTTTTTGCTTTCTTTTACATTATAAATAAATTTCCCATTTATAATTAATATTTTTTTTATATGTTGTAAATTATGTAGAAACTGTACATTGTATTGAATTGATTTTTGTGATGTAGCACTACAAAATGATATATACATATTTGTAGATTTTTTTAATTTTCTTACTTTTTTCGCTAAAAACTGACTAAACGCGCACATTAAACATTGCATCTTCTATAGCTTATTGTCCCATAATTTAACCACAATTTCGTTCTGATTTCTACGCGCATATCTCTTAATAAAAATTGAAACTCTCTCTGAGTTTCGTCCCTCTGATAACCTTAACCCTGCTGTTACACTTATTAAACTGTTGTGAACTTACGTCATACGAATTGTGTTAGTTGATTTAGTAAAAAGCTGACATTTGAGTTGAACTATATAAATCTCTACATCACGATAAGTCATATATGCTTACGCCATATTGTAATTTTCTCTATAAGTTCTCCTCCGTCTCCCGTTCAGCTTTGATTTGCGCCAACTTCTCGTGCAAAATTGAGGTCGTATTTGAGTTTGTCTTATCTACGTCATCGGGTATCTCTGACTTTAATGTAGCACTGCCATTTAAATCAATCGCCATTTTGTTATTGCTATTGTTGTTGTGACTTTGATTAAGTATCATCAACTCACTTTTCAAACTGCTTGCATCGGAGTCTCTGGAAGTCATACGACTTCGTTGTTGTCGCTTTATTGCATTCTCGCCTACCATCAAACCGCCATTACCACTAAGATTTTTACTTTTGTTGTTATTGTGTTCGGGTACGTCTTCAGTGCCGCTTTGCGAAGCTGTATCGTCGTCATCGCTGCTCTGCATAGGGCTTGAGCGTTCACGTTTGATATTGCTAAATGATAGAGGACTACCTGTACGTTTATTCGATCCGCAACCACTATAATCATTTTGTCGATTATTGGTAAAAGGTAATGGAGTTTTGTTGATCAGTAATTGATCAAGTAATACATTCGAAGGAGTCTGACCACTTTTGCGGTCCAAAGTCTGACGAATAATATCATCAAGTATATTCGAAGTGTCATTAACATTAGTACCGTCGTAAAGACCATGATGGTTTTGGCCCAACATAGGGCTGGCAATTGGACTGGGACTATTGGCACTAGTGGCAGTGCTACTGCCATTGCCACTTGCTACTGCAGCACGCATTGCCTCCTCCTGATAGAGAGTTTTAAATAAATCAGATTTCACAGCGGCCGCATTGCCACTTTGCGCATTGCGGTTAAAGTCCATTTGCATTTGGTTGAAAGCTGTTGTTGTATGTGGCCAATGAACGAATGGAGCCCCATATTGTAGTTGTGCTGCCATACTAGGATCGAGCATGGGCATTTTCATGCCATTTGTGAAGGCTGACACATTTGAGAAAGCTGTTGCATTCGAGCTATTACTTTTGAGTGCATTACTGAGCTTAGAGTTGGTGCCAGCAGCATTAGATTTTATTTTGTCCAAATTATTTAGACCGGGAATGTTAGAGTTTGATTTTGAAGTGCTTGCGCTGCTGGTACTATCAAGTCCTGGTTGTGGTTTCGGTTCACGCTTACGTGGTCGCATTAAATGTCGCTCTTTTACTTTGTATTCGAGCGTGGAATGTGGCACACCATAATAGCTTCCAGCGCGATGTACCGACATTTCACCGCGTTGTACCGCCTTCACAGCTTCCGTAAGACTGTCACGATCGTAATTACGGTATTTGCCACGTTTTGGCCGTGTGCCTTTACCGGCTGCTAGTGCTGCTGCATCCTGGCGACTTAGATGCATAGCAGAATGATGTTGATGATGCGGATGTGATGGAACATGTTGCAAATGTGGATGCGGTTGGTGATGTGGATGTGTGTTATGTGACGAAGCGCTCACTGCTGCCAACAAATTTGGTGCTGTGCCAAAACGCGAGGTATCAGTACCACCAATATTCTTTACAACAGAAATACTAGGCTTTTTATATTCACTATTTCCACTGTTACTGTTGCGTTCGGCGTCAGATGCCAATACCAACATAGATGCAGCCGCTGCAGCATGTGCATCTTTATTGGCTTGTTCATTCATAGTGCGGTGTATACTATTGGCAATAACATCGCGTATTGTCATTGCTGGGGGCGATTGAGAATCGGGTGTACCATGATTGCGTGCGTGCATCATAGCTGGGATGTTAGGATTTTGACGATTTGTGGCCACAGCGGTGCTATTGCCACTAGCTGCTGCCACAGCAGCTGCTAGCATAGAACTAGCAATATGCGGCGATACCGCAGAGTGTGGACTATCACCGTTACGGGCATTGACATTATTGTTATTATTGTTGTTGCAATGCAACGATGGTGAACTTGAGACTCTAGCATTTACAGCAGCACTGCTGGAATTTGTAGTGCCTGCAATTGGTTTGTAGGACGGAATTTTCAATATATTCGACGGATCATCGCATAACTCATTGGGATCCAATGAAGAGCTAGTCTCAGGTGTTTCAGACTTTGGTAGTCGATGCGAAAATTGTGTTACATGTTGTTGTTGTTGTTGCTGCTGTTGCTGTAACAACTGCTGTAGTAGTAAACGTTGATCCAAAATATTCGTGCTGCCATTGTTCATAACCGCATTATCACCAGCCGTTACACTCAAAACCGATCTAATCGCTGTAAACAAATCACTTACGGTCATTGTATCCAATTGTGGACGAGTTGAGATCAGTAATGCTTGTAGAAGCATATTAACATCCAATAACAATGGTTGCGGTTGCGGTGATGCTTGGGACTGTGGTATACTCAATGGTGAGCTGGTTTGTCTTTTCAAACCATCTGATGGCATGGATGGCAATTTAGGTGATGCATTTGTTGTGAGCATGTCTCTTCCTCTGCTAATATCAGATAACTCTGCTCCATTATTTTCACTGAACTTAGGCAAATAACTTGATACACGCTCTAAGCCTTTTGGTATATCATCAGCTAGCGTTTCTGGTTGTGGTGTTGAGGCGTTACTGTCTTCACCTTCATCACCGGACATTTTATCGTCCATTTCCAGGGTACTAGTGCGGTTTGATTCTGTTGTCATTTTGCTAACCTTGTTACGCAAAGTTGAGCGAGGAACGCAATATTGGGCAGCAGCTCGGCGAGTACCCAATTTGCCAGTTAAGATATCTTGTAGTGCATTATTTAAGTCCTCATCGCTATAGGTGCGTCTGGCTGTTGGTGTGGGCGTGGCACGTGATGATTTTGTTCTACAAATAGAAAACATTTTTAAATCTTTTGTAACATTTCAATTTACTTATAATATTATAGTTAAAAAATGATAATTCATACAAGAGAATGAATTGAATAAGAAATAAGAATTTGCTAAATTTGTTGGTGGAGTATAGATCCTAATTTCTCTGTTGAATCATAAGGTCATACCTTAAATGTTTTCATTCATATTGAAAAGTAAAAATGATAAGTCACACTTATGCAATATACATTATCATTTCTTTTTTTTACATTAAGATAAGATTAAATGTTTTTTTTTTGTTTTTTTTTTAATTTACAATTTGTTCTGAATTTCCAAATTCATTGATTTCTCATTTGTGTCTGCTAAGACCCCCAAAGCTTTGCCGCTTTGTCTGTTATATTTATTTATTTTTTGATTGATGTCACAATTTCGTTGATTACTTAAGTAATATTTTTATTATTGTGGAACGTACTTATATATATATTTATGTTTTATTGTGTGCAAATAAATTTGTGAAATTCTTTGAAATTTTTTTCTTTTGTATTTTATTGAAATTGAACTGATAACTTCAACTGGCAATGAGGGTTCGTTGTGCTAATTTTTGCATAATATTTTTGATATTCGTCATTTTGGCGTCATTTCGACATGAATTGATAAAATATTTTTAATTTATTGCAAACGAAAAAATAAAAAACCTTATGCAAAATTTACGTAGTCCGTAATTTTGTTACTCGCATTTTTTTTCTTTTGTTGAAGACAAAGTACAATTCTAATTATGTCGAAAAAGCTATATAAACTCTCAAATTCATTTAGTTTTTGTGTACATAACATAGACTAATTTTGTAACTTTTTTCTTCATATACAAACTATATACAATACTATATTATATAATAAAATATATTAAAAATTATTTTTAAATTTTAATTGTTTAAAAACACTGTTTCTTTATTTTATTCTTTTGATATTGAAAATATTTGAATGGAGATTTTGTACAGAATTTGTTTCAATTTTTTCTTATTTCTAATTTTTTGTTACCTGGTACTTTGGTTGCTTTAATATTAAAAATGTTTGCGTATTGATTTCTTTAGAAAGTAAAAAGCGTAACGGCACTTTTATTTGCCAATTATTTTTCTACTGCTAACATTTTCGTTCTTGCTGTCGTTCTTGGTTGTGTTCTTTTAATTTGTTCTTTTACTATAAGTATGTATTGCTATATGTTTGGGACTACTTTGTCGGACTTAAAATATATATGTATCTATTTGTACTGTATGCAGTGTTTTTGATTATCTACAAAATATTTAAATAATATCAGTAAACCAATGAAGTTCGTATATTATCTTTGAGATTGTTTTGATATAAGCGCTTTTGGACTAATGTGGAAACCATCATTAGCAAGCGTTGTTGAAAACGTTAGATAAACCTTATCTTTTTACGAAGTCACGGAAAATAAAATATATAGAAATATATTCTTGAAAGCCGAGATTAGGCGAAAGTACAACAAAAAGAGAGCGCTGAACACTAATTCAGAATTGCACTCTATTATATCAAATTCACCTGAATCATTTATTGTTAAAATTAAATGCAGTACTTGTTATAGTGGACTAACCAATTGTTCACAGTCACTTTAGAGTAGGTGTGCTGTAGACACTAACTTAGGATTCCTCAAGCAAGGAAAATACTAGTTATTATTCCATATTCTCATGTTAAAGGGTTACCAGTAGTGTGTGTTTGTTTTTTAATTATTAGTAAACAATGTGCATCGTTCTATTGGTGTCTAATATATGTCTGTTGGAGGCATATATTATAATATAAATATTATAACTATAATTATTATATGTCATTATATTTTATATAGTCATTATATTTTAATTATAATTATTAATATATATAATGTCATTTTTCCTTAAAGAAAAAAGCTAATTTTGAACAAAGTTTTAATTTTTTATTAAGGATTCCAAGAGATTTTCTAATTTTCTATAGATAGATAGACTTTTTAATGGATATTACAATAAATCAGTTGTGTGACGTGAATATCCAATTCTTAAAATATGAGTTCCAATATAATCTACGCAATATATACAATTTGCAACCTTACTTATATAAGTTTATAGTATTTGATTATCCTTACAGTATTATACAAGTTAATTTAAACAAATTTTTGGGTTTTTATAACAGACTCGGAAAAATTTTCTAATTTACAAAAGAGAGTTATATATTTTTTTAAAAGATATTACAAAGAGTTTCTTGTGTGAAGTGGAATCCAAATTCTAAAGATCTATTCATCAGTATAACCTATGGCCTCCTTTGATTATTTTCAATTCTTATTATTAATATAATTATATTAACTTACTCTTGTACTAACTTATTAGCTTCTTTCAGATATTTTTCATACTTGTTTTAAACAACAAATTATATGTCATATTAGTGATTAAATTTATTTCTGATATTTCGACATAAACAAAATTTTCTTTTGTCTTGCACATAAGTAGATATCACTGAAATCACTTTGATTTTATTTTATTTTTTTTTGTTGGTCAATTGTCATAAGTATTTACGACTTTTAAACCTTTTTGACGTTTGTTTGCAGTTGACAGCTGTTCCAACAATACATTTCAGTTTGTTCCGAATTACTTAAATAGCTGCTTCTGCAACATTAACCAACACCAAGTCTTATACAATTAATGCACTTTCTACAGGCAAGAGTTACACAAACTTTTTGGGGTAAAGGACACATATATACAAATTTTCTATGTGCTTCCATTTGGACTTCCCCAACCATTTGTTTGGGTTGATAATATCGCATTCGAACAAAGAAGCCAAATCATTTTTTCTAGAGTTGGCTTTCTTCCGGGCTGACAATGAGTGCTTTTTAAACGTCTGCTGCAGTCAGTGTCAGCAAAGAAAGGATCCATTTTTTGATTTTTTTGGGTTTTATGTTTTATTTTTTATTTCAGTATTTTTAGTTGTTTTTTTTGCTTTAGTTATTATTGTGAAAATTTCCTTTGGAGACAAAAGATGACAAGCGACAAGATATCCAACATGTTTTTGAAGTTCATTAGACGAATTTCAAAATAATTTTCACCAGGTGAAGTTGGTCTGAGTGCCGGGATGTGTTATTTATGTATGCATGTTATGCAGTAGAGTTTGATAAAGATACTTTGATCTAACTTAGCTTACTTGGGCTGGCTTGGGCTGACTTGGGCTGGCTTGGACTGACTTGGGTGGCTTTAGGTAGTTGCAAAAAATTAAAAATATTATGTAAAAATTTACTATGTTCTCATTTTTTGTTTTTTTAATGTGCTTTGTTGGGCACACCGGAAGCAAATGTGCAGCAAGACAAAAATATGCACAAAAACTGAAAATGAAAATTCTAAAAGAACAAAAAAATCACGTTTCGTATTTAGTAACGGAAACGCAGCTTCTTTATGCAAGCGAACCGGAAAGGGACCATTTTTCTTGTGCTTTGTTTTTGTCTGGAAAATGTCTGAAAATGTAAAAACATTCAAAAAAAAAATAATACACAAAAGTACGTAGAAAAAAATCACAAAAAAAAGCAGATGAAGTGCATGTTGACAACAAAAACAAAAAAATATTTAAGTAATGTAGAAAAAAAATTGGGGAAAATAAAAAAAAAATGGAAAATTGTAAAAAATGTGGCAAGGACAGACGAAAAGTTGCTTGACTTATCAGACGAGGAGTTGGACTGGGTACAATATTTCGCAGACAGGTAAGGAAGACATAGCACCTGAAAAAGGTATATACCAGCCACCAGCTTGTTACGTATTCACCAGCTGCGCTTGCAGGAGTTGGGTATTCTGTAGATGTTTTTGCTGCACAATTTTAAATGCAACGTCAGTGTTGCATTCGCTTTTATTTTGTTTTTGTCATTAAAATAATTTTTTGGAAGCAATTTGAAGTCATTTTTTGTGACACGAAAAGTTGATGCTGGGTTTTTGTTTGAGATTCTATTTTTTTCCGCATTTCAGACAAATTTATAATTGCGAAAAAAAAAATATAATAACAAAAACAACAATAACAACAGTAACTTTGTTTAAAATGCATAAGTAATTTCAATGTCGCTTACTGATTATGAGTCATTTACCTTTTTTTGATGTTGCAACAGCGAATTGCAATTTGTGTGCTTTGTACTGCCTGCAATTGCAATTGCAGTTGCAGTTGCATTTCAGTTTGGTATGGGAGAAAGAGCACGCATAGGGATTTTGCAATTTTTGGTTATTTGGGTTGATATTTTTTTCAATTTCCTGAATTTTTTGTACTTTATTTCGTTTGTAGTTACAAAAAGGGTTGATTTTATAAAGTCGGCTTTGTTGTTGCAATTACAAATGCAACTGCATTGTTATTGCAGCAACTCAAACTGCTATTTTGATTTTAATCATTATAAATTATTGGGCGGTTTTTTCGTGTACACCGTAAAAGTGCATTGATAAGTTTTAAAAAATAAAAAAAATATTTCTTTTTTGTTTAATTAAAAACTTTGATTTTGGAAGGGAAAGTGTGCATCTTGTTTCCGAACCATTGTTGTTAATAAGAGTTAAAATAAGATAAATTAAATTTTTCAATATCTGTTGAAGATTCTTTTATCAGTTGAGTTGTTATCTAGCTAAATGTCATATGCAGTTCATGCGTTTTTAATTTCCGTTTTGGCTTGGATGCCATAATTTTCAAAAAATTGTAAGAATCATTTATTTAATATAGAAACCAATATATTATCTGAAACAGGGCTATCCAAAGCACGGCCCACAGGCCGCGTGCAGCCCTCATTTTTTTATTTGTACGGTCCGCGACGTGTTTTTAATCTACCACAATAAGGCAAATTTTCTTTTGATATACTGGTATAACTACATTATTTTATTTTTATGGTAAATCAAATAAATGAAATTAAATTAATAAAACTAAATTTTGAATTATAACCGTATTTTTATTTCTGTCGAAAATAACTATCAACGTATGTACATTTGTTTCTGCGGACCTCCAATCTGTACAGTGATTTCTGTTGGCCCGCGATCGCATCTGATCTGGACAGGATGCTCCCGTTACCTGTGCTGTTGTATGGCGCAGAATCATTTTTGTAAAATTTTTTGTTTTCTGCAAGTTGACGACGACTACCGCATTCATGAGCTATACAAACTTTACCTTGATAATTCAACGAATTTACCTCCAACGATTTTGCTGACCTAATCATGTCATGAGAATAGCTGACGATGCTCTTGAGAAAAAATTATTTGAGCGGTAGATAGAAAAATAAACAAAAGGTAGACCATATCTTTAGTGAAGTGATCGAATTGAGAAAGCACTATTCGCAGCAGAGTTGCCTGGAGAGAAGTGCTGCTGAACTTTGGTTTGTTTGGTTTGCACTGAAAGTAAGAGACTGGAGAAGACACGCACTTATCAGAGGCACTCGATAACGGTTTGTTATCGTCAATGAAGTAAGTAAGTATGTATAGGCTTAATGCTAAACTTAAAAGGATAGTCATATATCAATTTTTTCATTTGTTTTGGCGTCCAGACTTCCAGTCGTCAATATCTCAGACTGGAACTTCGTTACCTACATAGGCGCATATCTATCTTAGTGGTTATAAACCCATGCCGTCAGTACATCGTCACTAGTAATACCCGGACAACAGCAATAGTTTTAACAGCAAAAAAAAAACCAAAATAACATAAATAAACGATGACATTATGTGTAAAACATAATTAAAAACATATTTTAACTGTATTCGCTTCTTAAAGTGCGGTGCAGATTATCATATTTGAATGTTAATCAAAAAAGAAAATCTAAGAATGACACTAAAAATGATAGTCTGCCTGTACCTTTGAATGACACGCAACCAATATGTTGACGTGGTCACTAAAATTTTAGTGAGCACATCATGCATCTTTTCGCCAACATGTTGTGAATGATAGCCTGTCACCCAAAAACTTGCACTTGCATTCGTCATTCAAAAGCACATTTTTGCATGGTTGCATTAACACACTTACAGCATGCAAACGCACTTACAGCGTGCGTAAACACTCTTATTCTTCAAAAATTTTACTTAAATGACAAGTCTAAAATGTGAGCACGTTCGGTTGATAAAATAAATTTGAGCAAGAGATAAATTTGAGCGCAACTTGAATGACATTCAAAAATGATAGTCTGCACCGCGCTTAAGAATACATCCCATAATATGATATCTTGATATTTTGAATTAATAAGAGAGATAAGTAAAGTACTGTCTTTCTCACTCTTAAGATTTATAAGAGAAGAATATGATTATAATTGATAGTATTAAAGTGAAAGGAAAGGAAAAATTTAACTTTCAATGTGATTGCATTTTGTTAAGTTTTGTTGAAATAATATCTTTTGTTTAACGGCTGACTGAAGTACAGCGGTTGCATGCAATAATGGACCCCTCCATTTTCTAATTAATTTCATGTTTATAATTGAGGAAGTAAAATGTAATTAATTTAATAATAAATTTTAATATAAATTTATATGAATTAAAATAAAAGAATACAGCTCTTGAACGGTCGGTTAGAATACCTTTAAGAATCGACCTGAAACAGTTTACGCCCTTTGCACGGTATCTTACCCAAAACGAGAAAGCCTTTTATTCATTTGTTTTTTTTTGTTTTTTGTTTTTTTTTTTTTGTTATACCCATTTTCGTGCTTTTTTATTTTCATTGCTTGCTGCAACAAACATTGCGTGCGTTGCATTTGCATACTGTATTACCCCACCTCCTGTTGTATTTAATTTTTTTCTGCGTTTTTAATTTTAATTTTAATTTCTTTTTTTTTTTTTTTGTTTATTCCTACAATTTTTTGTTTTTTCGTGGACTCCGAATGCAATTTCGTTAAAAAATGCATACAATTTTGTGTTTGCATGCAGTTCGTATGCATGCGTGTGTGTTTGGGTGCGTGCGTGTATGCGTATTTGTGAATGTAGTGTGCGTGTGCTTTTGAATGTGTGCGACGTTGCGTTGCATTTTTCGGAAGATATGCAATTTTTCTGTTAAAATGGTGCTTTTTATTTTTTCGTTTTTCTATCTCGCTCATTTAGGCCATTTTTCACATTGACTACGGGTATTGTGCGCTCGCTCGGTTACACCGCAAACGCCCATTGAAATGACAAAATATGAAAAATGCTATGAAAGTGCACGCGTGACGTTTATTACGGGCGGATTTTTTCATTTTTTCATTTTTCCATATAACATATATATATATATATATTCATACACAAATCTATACATAATTATATTGTATATTTATATAATATGTGTGTTTGTTTGTATGTGTATGTGTGTTGAACAAAATTTCGTAAACGAAAGTCAAAATGAAAATTACAAAAATTACAAAAAATATGACAAAAAAACACAAAAAACAAAAAAACAAAAACAGTAAAAAAATGCAAAAAGGTTATGGTAAAAGTGCATAGGAAAAAACGTAAAAAAAGCGATCGATATGATGCACTCATTTCTGTCTGGTGCGCAGTGTGAAGAGCATGGTATTCCCCTTCACCCAACAACATTGCTTTGCAATACAGACCCTCGAACAACCCAGTTTCAAAGTGAGGTGCTCCACTAGGGTACGACAAAAAAATACAAAAATACAAAAATAAAAAAATTAAAATGGAAAAATTGAAAAATAATGTAAAAACAAAAAATACACACAAAAAAGGAGAAATAATAAACGCTCGAAAAACCAAATTTGCAACGTCAGATTTTTTGTGAAGAGGTTTTTGATTGTGTCCTCGTTGAAAAAACAAAAAAAAAAACACGAGAATTTGCTTGCAGCGATACAGTAATGCACGTGTAGGCGGGGGTTGTATCAATGGGTGAGGGAGTTAGCTGTTGGGTAAGGGTTGGCTGCCCTTTAAGTAGCAGGGCGGTAATAATTTGTAAAGATGCATGCAATTTTAAGAAGCTATCGTTGACTAAACTGAAGACGACATAGCAGAGAAAGCACCGAAAGCAGAAATGCATAGACTTGTGTTAATGAAAAGATTGATATTAAAATAAAAAGAAAATATATTTTTAAGATATCAAATTACGAGTTAAATTTATAAGTACAATTACTTAAATAAAATATTATGCATTCATGCACTCTCGACTGTAGACTACAGACTGCAGACTGCAAAATGCAAAATGCAGATACCCAGATACCTTCAATGGACTGTTTGACGAAAAGTTGACAAGTTAATTACTATTTTGTCATTTGTTTGAAATAAAAATTTCTTTAGATATCCTGAGTGTTTCAGTTTTTTTTTGTCTTATTAAAATATAATTAAAAAGATGCAAAATTTGTTTTATAGCTGTAAGCACATTTTTTCGACTGTAATTTGTTCATTAATTTAAATATTTTCAGTTTTAATAATCTGAAAGTTTCGAATAGTCAAAGTAATATAAATGAGTAGTAACATAATAATGTACATAACAAAATAATATTCTAACTGTATTTAGCTTAATTATATTTGTTTATGTATTTAAAATTAAAGTAGCTTTTAAATGAAGAAAAACCCTTTACCTTTATTTAATCAAATAATTAAAACAGTCAATGGAAATTATATCATTATTAGTGGACCTAATTTTATGCTCATATATTCACCAATCATCACATGTGCAAATCAAAAATTAGTTAACGATATTGAAATCTCTAATTATACATATGAAATGGGTAATTTGTTATTTCACATAATCAAGTTAAATAAATTTAAAACGCATAAATTTCAAATATATGTACAGTTTATTTTCTGTACATAGTTTTTGCATTTGCATTGTTGGTTTTTGCTTTCTTGTGTTTCTCTACTCAATCAACTCTTAATTTGAGTTAGTGAAAACAGTAAAATAATAATGATTGGCGAATAAGATTCTTATATGTCTTGAAAATTGCTGTAAAAAACCACTGCATAACAATTTTAATTATAAGAAAATAAATATGATTGAAGGATTGAACGAAAATAGAAAAATTATTTTGGATTCATAACAATGAAATATCATTTTATTTTTCTGTACATAGTGCATTTTTGCTTTTTTCACAGTTGTGTTCCTCCAATTACCCAGTCCTGATCGTGATTTAGTACAAAAAATAATAATAATTATGATTGGCGAATAAAACTACCATTAGTCTTGAAAATTGCAGTCAAAAACTCTGTTTAATTATTTTTAATTAGAATAAAATAAATAAAGAAAATAAATTAGAATAAGCAGCAGTACAAAATAAAAGGGAAGAAAATAAATTAAATATTTTTGGAAAATACATAAAACATATAAAACATCGTCACATCTAGTGACTAAACACTGTTGTAAGGAAGAGTTGTGAATATGGGCAAACTAAGGGAGAGAGAATATGGGACGCTGAACACTACTCAAAAACAGTTTGCTTAAAGGAATGGCCATCTTTATTACTAAACGTAACAGATCAATGGCAAAAGTGTTGAGCATTTGACAGTTTAATCGCTTAGTATTATTATTAAAAGAAGGGATCGTACATTGCGACCTAAAAGATCTATTGTGCCCACATTAATCGGTTATACAAGTTTAGTTTAGTGATCTTTTTAAGTGGTAAAAACAGGTGCATAAGTGAAAAAAAAATTTAAGAGCAAATAATTAAAAGAATAAGTAAAAAAGAATAAAAGGGTATAAGAATAAGAAAATTAAGGAAATCTAAAAAAAATTTCAATAAATGAAAAAATTGCAAAAGTCAAAAGTAATAAAAAAAATTGGAAGATAATTAAAAAAAAAATAAAAACAGTGGAGTAGAAATGATTAAAATTATAATAAATAGTTAAAAGCAAAAAAAAAATTAAACAAAAGTATCGAAAGTAAATTGGAAGAGAATAAAAAAAGATATAAAGATAGTAGATTAAACAAAAGTATAAAGATAAAAATTAAGAATTTGAAATGTAGAAAATTAAAAATAATAAAAGATATTTTAGAATGAAAAACAAACTTCCAAACAGAAAAAAGAAAATTAAATAATTTTTAAATCGTATATATAGTATTAACACAGAGAGAGATTATAGTGATTATAGAAATGACCAGATAAGAATTTATAAAGATGATTAAAAGTCCTATCACCATTTACTAAATTAACTAGGTCAATAATTGAAAATAACCTTTTGATCATTGTGAATATTTTTAGTTTGCATTGAAATGTAATCGAAAAGTAACCACTAACAAATTACATTTTAATTTAAATTTATTTTAATCTTAAAGGTCAAGTAAAACCTATTATTTCAATTACGTATACATTCGAAGCTCAAATTATTTCAAAATGTATATTAAAACAAGCAACAGTTTAAGTACCAGCTTAAGCAATAAAAAAGTGGAGAGTTAGTCAAAAACCAATATAATAAAAAACTACCAGCTAACAGCACTTAAAAACTCATTAATAATTATATAATTGATATGAAAAGTAATAATAAAAAAAGAAGAATTTGTAAAAAGTAAATACAATAAGAAAAAGTACCAACTAATAGCATTTAAAAATTTCATGAATTTCATAACTGATGCGAAAAATATTAATGAAAAAAAATTTTTTTTAATTAATTGTAATTACATTTTAGATATAAACATTTGATATTTAGAAGAAAAGAAAAAATAATGAAAACTTAGAGTGCAAGTTTTTTATAAAAGTATACCTTAGCCCCAACAAGTATATCTTGATTCTAGTCTTTCTCACATGAGAATATTGCGAACGATTTTTTAACTGTTCTTTACATCCTACATTTTAAATATTTTAACATTTACATTTAAAAAGCTGCATACTGTAACCGGAATAGGAACCTCATCAGGAGCCTAGCCAATATTGTGCATAATAATTAAACTTAACTGGACTTAACTAAACACTAGACAATTAACCTAAGATCAGAATTGGGAAAGGATAAGAGAGATAGAAAGATAGGAGAAATAAAATTAATAACCCTTAGTAACATAAAAAGGACATTAGTTGGGCACAGTGAAGAGTACTGTTATTATTTCAGAGTAAAAGATTTGCTCAATATTTTGACTCAGATTCAGGAAACTGCTATACTAAAAACATACATAGTTTTTTTTATATACCTAGGTTTCAAAAAAATCAAAAACAATAATTATATTTGAAACTAAATTACTACAGCTATAGTTACTAGTTCATAAATTGTGGGTGACATATGTATAGAAGTCTAGAAATATAGAAAACAAGAGAAAAATAACTATTTTCATCAAATTTTTCTTATATATTAGCTCAACAAAATGGTTTGCTGGGTATTAATTTTGAAATATGTTTTGGAAAACCCTATTTTTCAGGAGGTATATAAAAAATATAATACTACTATAGCAAATATATTGAGCTAAAAGACGATAAAGCTGAAAAAGTTATTAAAAAATAAGTAAAAATTCAATTCTTCACATTTATTATTGACTTATCAAACATCCCTCGTATATACACACTATTTAACGTTTTCGTACCTTGCATGCTTGCAATTTGGTGCATCTTAATAAACAAAATATAAATATGAGGAAAAAATCTTAAATAATTTTTTTTTGTTTTTAAACGAACAACAACAATGTGTCTCATGACGCGACGACACAGAAATGAATGCATATTTTATTTTTACGACGGCAGTACGTAAAAAAAATATCAAAAATAAGAACAATTACAAAGACGACGAGCATAACAATTTAACAAGAGGTGCTTCCACATAAAACATGCTCCAAACAAACTGAGATACGAAGTATTAAAGATATAAAAGCATACAACCACACACAAAGCACACTGGTGTGTGTATTTGTGTGTGTTTGTGTCTGAATTCACTGCTATTAAACACAACAGCAGCAGTCATCATGAAGGACTTGAGGTGATTGCGTTGGCATGTATTTGTAAAAAATGTGCTAGACTAAAGGATCAAGGCGTGACTTTACAAAAAAAAAGTAAAAAAGAATTTAATAACAAATAAAATCAAAAAAAAAAGAGAAATTGTTCATAAAAGTATATACAAAATACTGCCAAAAAAATAATAAACAAAAAGTGAGGCACTGATTTATGCAAATTACACATACATGTACAG
Organism: Teleopsis dalmanni; assembly: GCF_002237135.1. Classification (NCBI taxonomy): domain Eukaryota; kingdom Metazoa; phylum Arthropoda; class Insecta; order Diptera; family Diopsidae; genus Teleopsis; species Teleopsis dalmanni. Next base: position 180,742,402 of record NC_051847.1, read on the forward strand.
TACTCATACATTTAATGAGTGAAGGCTTCAGTTGGCAGATTGGTCTACCTTTTCGTCGGGTGCAAATGAGAAGAGCGCAACGGAAGTGTTTACATTGCAAACAACATCCTGCTGAAATGTAGCAAGATTAAAAGCGGGAGTTAAGCATTTTAATAAATTGAAATGCACTGCATTGATAAAAAACACAAAATTTTTAACAAAAATCAAAAAAAATAAAATAAAATAAAATAAAAAAAACGAAAATACTTAAAATCATAAAATGGCAAATAAAAGTAAGAAATAAATTGCTAACATTTTTGTTCTAGAGTAATTTGTTACAAAACACTTAACGCTTTTTGGCTTTCACATATCTTCCGCAAAAAATGAGAAACAAAAAAAAAATTATAAAACACGTGAAGGAAGTTGACAACAGCACGAAAACATTTGTTGGCAACTTTTTCAAATGTTCTTAGCGCAATAGGAACATCTATTCAAATGTTGCAATTAAAAGTGTTTATATGCATTTTTTTTAAATTTTTTGCTTCTGGTTAAGTACTTTTGAAGAATGTAAAAAATAAAAATTTGGTTTCATTATTATACGAAATTCATAGATATCCTCCTACCCACATCCTGCGGCACTTGACAACTTTTGGGCGTATATTAAACGTGCGTCGTCTGAAATTTATTCCGCTGTGCAGTGTGGCATTTATGAGTATGCACTGCAGTCAGTTTAGGAGCAGTTGGAGTTGAAGCTGAAGTTGCAATTGCAGTTAGTCAACAACGATTTACCTTTTCCGGTAATATTCGGTAATAAATGTAATGTGGTGACGGTGACGCTGACGCTGACGCTGACGGTGATATCTATAAGCAGCAACAAAAATAATGACAACAAAAAATGGCAATACATTTACTAGTATTTACTAGTATTGGCAATACATGTATCTTATATTGACTTTCGTTAAACAACAAAGAGTAATGTTGTTGTTGCTTTTGCTTCGTTTCGCTTTAAGTGTAGTATGCGTTTAGTGTAGGTCCTGTTGTTGTTTTTGCATTGCTTCGCTTCCCTTTAAATGTAGTATGCGGACAATGTCAGACGTGTTGTTGTTGTTGTTTTTGCTTTGCTTCGTTTAAAGTATAGTACGCGGACAATGTCGGACCTGTTGTTGTTTTGAATGCTGCTATTGTTGTAGTACATCCTGAAGTGCAATTATCTGTTGTATTGTTCTCATGGATTTATTTTATTTTTTTATATAATTCAATTTTTTTTGGTTAAATATTATTTTACATATAATTTATTTTTTTTTATTATTTAATTGCAATTTTTTATATAATTTTTTTTTTTTGTATTGTTGGATTTGCGCAAAATCGTACTTTTATTTTAATTTTGCAATGTTTGGTTCTGCTTTTGACAAACATTTTTATTTATAAATTTAATTGGCTGAGATTGATTTCAAATTATTGTATTTATACATCATATTTATATATATATACGCATAAATACAAGTATGTATATATTTATGTTAATATATTCATAAATTTTTTTAAAAACAATAAAATAT
>NC_051847.1:180744039-180961367 GCF_002237135.1 Teleopsis dalmanni
GTAGAAAAAGTGGTCTTCGAAGACATTGTCTTCAAGACGGTCTTTGATACCGCGTCCGCATGTTCAAGCAAATTTGCAAAATAATTGCTCAAAACATGAATGTAAATACTTTTTCTTTGCTTTCACTCTCATTTTTAGTGTTCATAGCAACGTATTTGAATTTTGCCTCAGATGACGCTATGTTTTATAAATGAAGTGACGCAATAATTTTGAAGTGTAGTAAATAAACATTTGTGAAATAAATATTAAAAAAATCAAAATGAATAAAGAAACAAAATCATTAAACTATCAAATATTAAAAAAAAGAAATTAAATCAAAACAAATTAAATATTGACTTAGTTCCTGGAAAATATATTGATATTAATATTGAAGACAATAATTCCAGTGAAAGTTGTTTAAGAAACGAAACAAAGGATGTTGAAAATAAAAAAACTAAAAACACTTGTGAAAAATTAGCTGTTATATTTAAAAAACACAGGATTAACAGGCGTTGTGGTAATGATATTTTAGAACACTTAAGATCAGAATGTTTAATTGTACCAAAATCCTTTTCAACGCTTTTGAAAACATATAAAACTTCAACAATTGATGATAGCGAAATGCTATAAATTATTTTATATTAGTTTTAGTTAATTTTAGATATGCTAAGTTAAATTAAGTTAATTATTTAAATTAATTTCCATTATGTTTACTAGTTTTTACTAGTTTATTATTAATATCTTAATAAAATTTATAATAATTTATAATAAAATTTATAATTTATTTTTAAAACTTTTAATTTTGAATGTAATGTAAGAAATTATTATATAAAATAAATAAAAGTACAAAATACAACAATTTCTTTCTACTTATTTAAAGAGAAAATTGAAATTCATTTAAAATTTAAAGAGTGCAATAAAAGAGTAGAAATAAAAAAAGGGTGAAAAAATTATATGAGTACTGCACTAAGAGCGCACAACTTTCTGTCGAATGCGTCCGTTATGCAAGACATGGTCTTCGAGACGGTCTTCGAGACATGTACGCAAAAATTCATTGAAGACATTTGGCTAATTTGTATGAAAGTGTCTTCGAAGACCGTCATACATTTGGATCGATCGGTCTTCATGTATGTATCCATGTCTTGAAGACGTCTTCGATGACGGATCGATCCGTTTTCTACTGGGTAGCGTAGCTGTAGCAGTTCCAGTATAAAGTTTAGTTATTGGTGCCGCAACATATTTTGCAAGTATTCAAATTTATTTTGCCATTAAAAAATATAGATTAAATTTATACAAATGTAGAGTTCCTTATATCTAGGAACACAATTCATCATCTTCAAACCTGGTAGGAATAGTGTCATGCCAGTAGTGACATTGGTCTTACAGTTTTTTCATTGTGGACCTCTACGAGTTGGTGATGGCTACTGCATCCGAAAGAGCTATTTGCTGTACGAGTTTTAACACGACGTCCATAAAATTCAGTGAATGAACATTCACGGACTTTAATGGTTTGATCATGTCGTGAGAATAGATCAAATGTTGCAGTAAAAAGGGTTGTTGTAGTCGTCATTGGAGGAAGAAGGCATGGCGGTTGACTATATTTTCGGTGGAGTGATCGAGTTGAGGAAGAAATAACCACATTAACCGAACTTGATCTGAGAGACTGAAGAAGTTGGGCACACATCAGAAGTGCCTAGAGAGACAAACTCATCAATCAATGTTTCATATCTATTTGTAGGCGATATTAATTTTAGGTTGTTGAATTTGTGTAGTATGGGTAGTACATGAAAGATATTGTCATTTCAGTAAACTTAAAGGCTATATATCTGCTTATAAGCTAAGTAAATTCACATACATATATATAACTTATTAATTGTTGTTTAAGTAAATCATAAATTTTTTTAATATTATTATATATATTTTTTTGCAATATTTTATTAATATTACTTTGAATAGAGATAATATTTAAAAATTCCTTCCGCCTTAATGCCTTTAGAAGTTAATATTTTTGAGCTATTATGTTTGAGATGGTAATTTATGCTAGTATATATATGTATATATATGTATAACATAAGTGCCTTTATAATTATATTTGTATGTATGACATATGCAGATACGAAAGCAATTCTTCATTACGTAGTCATGCAGGCACTTACGTAATTTGAGAACCTTTTGGCATGCATGCAGAACATCACAAAATTCAAAAGCCTAAACGGACGAGCCGACTTTGGGGCTTCCTTCATTAAGGTAGGTTCTTTTAACTTACAAAAGAAAAAATTTTAATATACTTACATATATGTGTATATATATATGTATATAAATAAACTATAGAATGGCAAAAAAATGCTTAAGAAGCGTAGATTGCAAGGGACAGCAGCGACGGTTTTTTACATGTTTTAGTTTTTTTACTTACATTTCAGTAAAACAATTTTTTTTTGGCTCTTATGTGCTTCTGTGCTTTGTACTGTAATTTTTTTTTGGCTGTAGAATAGAGACCGAAACTTGATGAATTGGGAATTAATTCCTTTGACATCGTTTTAATGCTAAAGTAAGCGCACACATACGAGAAAGCACGCTGCAAAAATTTCTTGCCAAATGACAAATGACGACACAAAAGCCCTAACATGCAAATTACGTTGCTTATCTGTTAAGTTTCTGTTTTATATAAACTCTTTTGTTTTTAATTTCTTTTTCTCGCCTTTTTTGTTTTTGCTTTTTGTTTGTTTGTTGCTTTTTTTGTTTGGATTATATATTTTTGTTGTTATTATGTTTTTAGTTAATTTTGCTTTTATATTATTTTTTATTTTTTGGCATTTGATATCTCTCATGTTTGAGTGCCTGAATCGTCGTCGCTTTGTTGTTTCCTTTGTGTATCTCCTACATTTGTTACTACCTTTTTTTGTACGTTTTTATGCATATTTACCTACTTTTTTTCTTCTCTTTTTTTGGCACCCTCTGCATGTGTCAAATGCTGGTCGTTGCACCTTCTGCTACTTCAAATTATTTGTATGCTTTGCTTTGTTTTTGCAAATCATTAAAGCATATTCTTGTGAGAGTATGTGTTTATGTGTGCGTGCATTTACTGCTTTACACATACATATATATACACATTTGAAAGTGTAATTTGAGGGTTCTCTTCACTGTAGCAGGTGCTGTACGCTTGTCTCACAAAGAAGAATTGCCTGTGGTTAATAAAGTTTTTGTGGGATAGGTCAATAATTCGTATGTTCCTATGTAAAGAAATTTGGTATTTCGTGCAATTCTGACGCAGAGTCGTCGTTTCTTAGTTAGCTTATTTGACTTATTTTCGTTTACTTTGCAAAATTGAAAAACAAAAATATGAAAAAAAAAAAAAATAAACCTGACAGTGAAATCCTAAGTAGCTTTCAATGACTTTGAAGCCTTATTATGAAAATCGGTCATCAACTTTATGTCAACTTTCGTTCGGTCATCAAAAATATCTGCTGCAGTAATTAACGTTCTCGTTGACATTCATAGACTCAGATATTTTTCGCCGGTAATATCTGTTGGTTAAATTTCAAATTTTTTACGAAAACTTCTACAGTCAACTACACCCACTCCCGCTTCCACTCCAACTCCAACTCCCACTCCCACTCATACTCAATCCTTATCTTTTGGTGCGCTCTAGTAAAGTTCAGTGGAATTCAGTTCAGTCTATTAGGAGTTTGTCAATTTCAAGCTGTCGAGCTTGAAATTTTGTTTCGAGCATTATTTTACTGCTGCAAAACGGAAAAGTATATAATTACAAAACGAAAGCAAAGAAATGCGAATTTGAAAAGGAATTCAATAGAAAGAAACAACATATTCAGTCGTTTATAGAGAATTTATGCCTAATAGCAATGTTGGTTTTGTCTAAACCCCTAACCACTTGTTTTTCTAATGAAGGACTTTAAGTGACGTTTCACATTTCTTTTTATGTCTATGTGTATGTTCTCCTTTTTTGATTTTATGTACTCCTAGATTCTTTAGGGTTTCCTGTCTAATATCACCATGAGACTGACATGACGAAAAGTTCGGTTTTTTCGTTTCATATCGCACTTTTTTCTTTTTTTTTTTTGTTAACTTGAAATATATTCATGCTTACTGAGGTTTTTGTGAAGTCACTTGAGATTCAAGTGACTTTTTTTTTTTGTGTGACAATGATGTCTGACAACTTGCTTACCAGCTTACCAGCAGTTGAGACGAAATTTGCTTACGTAGATGTTGTTCAGCACTTGTAATGTATCAAAAGTTTGGTTACAACTTTTTAAAGGAATATGCAAAAGCATAAAAAAAAGGTGTCGAAAAAAAAAATTCAAGAATATTGAGAGAAGTATACCCACCTATTTGAATTGGAAAAAAAAATAGACATTTTTATACCTTACATCGTCAGGTCTGGTGGCAGGTCAGCAGATAAATTTTCGCTGACCACAATTAGCGATTTGTCGTCATTATACTATCACAATTTTCCTTAAAACCCTTAGCATATAAAATACAAATTGTGTGGATTTAATATACTTCTAGTCAAGAAGTATGATTTCTGTAGTCAAGAAAGTATTTCTCTAAAAAAATTCTTCTGGATGCCCGAGCAGAGAAGTTAGAAACCTATTTCCCTAAGAATGCATCTAGGAAAAAACCAGTCGGACAAAACCGTCTGCTCTTTCATTCCCTTCAATGTTCTTATGTTCAGGACCACAGATGATAGTAATATCATATAACCGATTAAGCTAAACAATTGCATCTTCACATTAGTTAATTAGCATTGATTTGATGATGAAGGATTGAAGGGATTAAATATCGGTTGGTTGTCAATAAACTATAGCTGGTTCGCCTCTCTAATCATTAAAGCTTTAGCTGAAATAACCGTGACCTGATAAGGTGGCCTAACGGAGTAGTTTATGTCTGCAGATAGCGCTAAAATTTCCTCTGCTATCCGGCAGTCCATTTTTGAAAACTGTAAAAGCTGATATATCATATATCATATATCATGATATATCATAGAAGTTTGCTTCTTCTTTTCCATCAGTTTCTAGCCAGAAATAATATCTGGAAATTTTATTAAAGCGATGTCATCCTATAGAGACAGTCTAGAATTGTTTCTACAATAAAGCTATATCCAATACGTTTTACACAGATGTTTGTCGTTTTCATTCGGACGGCGTTGTTGTAGCAATACTTACAAAATGAAAATCAATGGGTAGCAAGTGCAGCTTGCTATGCTTAGGCATGCAAAGAAGTCTTTCTAAGTGTTTCTTTATCGCCAACGCAAGCTGTTCTCTGAATTCTGCTTAGTTTTTGAATATTATAGCTTTTATTCAGTGCTGGACACCAAACTACAGCACCATAAGTGAGTATTGGACGCAAAATGGTTGTGTATATCCTATGCGTATTATTAGGATGAATGCTCTAATTCTTGCCGAAAATTCTTTTTCAAGAATACAAAGTTACGTAAACCCTTCTAAAGTCGACACTAGATTTATCTGAAAAGCCTTTACTTACAGGTTAGAACTATTTACGTGATATAAGAGGTAATATCAAAAAAAATCTTGGTTATGTATGGGTTAGTTAAAAAACTTTTCGCATAATAATACCCGTTATATGCTATTATTGTACATAATATATAGAAGTCTTGTATTAATTTTAACGAAATAATGGGTTTCGATAGCAGATGGGTTACCCTGCTAGATTAAATTATATGGTAAGCAATAAATCAAGAAGAAATTATGCTAAAAGTGTTCTTTTCGCACCATATAAGTTAATAATAGTATACATACTTTTTTGTTTTTTTTTTGTTTTGCTCATTAAAACATAATTTAACTCGATTAAGCTGTATTTATTAATCACTGTCCGTGAACCAAAAAAAAGTTAATGAACGTTGGCAATAGAAATAATTAAAAAAGTTTGAGAAAATTAAATGCAAAACCTTTAAAGGTTAAGAAAAGAAAAATTATTCCAAATGAAGTCATGCATTGTTCCTAAGAGCCAATACATATAAATTTATTAACCTTTTCTCAAAAAATATATATTAACGTCTTTAATTTTTGTTTATTTTTTGCCAAATTTTGGTAACAAAATTTTTAGTTAAGGACTTGAAATATTATGCTCATGTTCAGGCACAACTTCTGTGTCTCGATTATAATTATAACTATATCCTATATACACAGATGTCGGTTCGAAACTTAAATTATTTTCTTCTCGGTGTATTTTACGCATTTTAAAAAAAATCATACCAGTTAGAAGGGAATCTGAGCCAGCTTGATGTTTTCGTCCGACGCGTTCTAAACACAATTTATCTGCTATATGTTGTAGACCTCCTTTCAGGTTTTTATTAAATTTCAATAAATGTTTTATATCGTATATATTTGGAAAATATGTTTTCAGTAACTCAAAAAATTCCTTCTCATCTTCTGGTAGATCCTGATTTGTTAAAAGTCTTAACAGATAACCGAAGTCATAACCAGAATGAAAACTTAAAAAATTTACTTCCTCCATTAACACAACACCTGAAACCATGAGAAGTTCTGCAAATGCAGTGGGATCTATACCTTCTTTTCTATGTCTTTGGAATTGTATACCTGATCTTCTTAATAAGTCTATCGAATCTCTTGCATAGGTGTCGTGTTCCAAATTAAATTGAAAATTGAACTGCCAAGTCGAATATTTCGTTGGACTATTCCCAGAATCGTTCATAAATGTCAACCCTAACTGTATAATTTGCAGAAGATTAACATTACAACGCAAACTTTGGTAATGAAAGTTTGAATTGTTATTTGTAAAGTTGCCTATCGGTGATGCAACAACTCCAGGAAATTCAGTATCGACAGCGATGTAATTGTAATCCTGTACGATTTGACGTATCTCCTTGAACTCGTCTTCCAGGTTAGACCGCCACACTTCACGTATGCCAAACTGTTCGTTGCTGTAATCAGCAATTTCGTCACTTTCCAAATCCTCCGAGTTTTCCAACATAACATAAGTTTTTATTTGTGAATTATTCATGGTTATATCTTTAAGTATAAAGTAAGGTCTCCTTAGGAATATAACCATTACAAAAACCTTTTGCGATTTAAATTTTTTTGTTGGAAGAAAAAAATTTTGTTTATATATGACAATTTGGAATATTATTTTTTGAACAAAAATTATTTTATTGATACTAATATTTTTACTTGTTTATATATTATGACTGTTTTTTCAATGTTTCACAATCAAATGATAACTTAAAGAAAACAATGCTAGCATCATATATATGGTATTATTGGAAATTATCGGATAGACTTAAAAGTTAGGATCATATATACTAATGGTTAAGTTTGAAATTGTGTTTTTGAACGTTTTAATATATGAAATAAAAAATTAAAGAAAATATTAACTTTTTAAGAAGTTATCAACAAGGCAATAATAAACAAATATAATACGAAAATAATAGAAAATACTTAGGTCTAACTTTTGACAGAAGATAAACTTCGCTAAAGAATATTGGGGTCAAAAACTGACTTGTAATATAATAATAAATACTCTCAAACCAATACAATATAATACAAGGAAGGTATGATAAAATGAACTTTAAAATATCGGGACTTTAAATCATATGAATCGGAACTTTAAACAAGAAAAGTTATTTTCAATATACCATATATAAGATTAATTCTATGGTTGTAAGATTAGTTGTTTAAACATCCCCTAATAAAAATGTCAACAGTAGTAGTCACCTACTTCAGTCTCGTACATTACGCGGGGTAGTGTTTCCTCGACTTGATTATTTCGTTAGAGATAAATCCGTTTTTCAGAAAAAAATTACATTTTAGATTTGTTTCACCGTTCATAGATTACGATTCAATCCTAATATAAAATGTCAATGTTTTCATAAAAATATTTTTGGTTTTAACTTGATTTGCTAAGTCGAAGAATAAGTCGTAATGATACCTGATATTTAAGACAAAACTCTCGTGTAAATACAGTATTACTCAAGAGAATGAGGCAAGAGAGAAGCGAGAGTAAGTAGAACGAGAGAGTAGGAAGGAAGGAGAGAAAGAGGGTCTAGAATAATATGAGAGAAGATTGAGGATGTTAATAGAATCGCTACTTTATAATTATTTTTTATCAGTGTAAATGTACAATTCCAAACTTCAGTTAGTTAGTTAGTTGTGGTGGAGGGAGGACTGAATGCTCGTCAATTACCTAAGGAAGCCGTTTTGAATCCACAAATCCTCGTACTAATGAATAGTAAAGAAACGATCAAGCAAGAACCAGTCAGAGATATTTATAAAGCCAAGAAGAAGCCTGGACACAGACACAGCAGGTGTTCTGGTGTCCTTTTTTCGATAGCTGGTAGACACGCAATGCAGGAGTTGTCACAGGGTAAGTCAAGTCTAAATCCATGCCGTCCTATGGTCCAGTGCCCTGTAAAGACAGGTATTAACCTAGATACCTCTGATATGCTCCTGTGATTTAAACTTAAAGTTTACGTAAAAAATAAAAAAATAATTCAGAATTTTAATTTAAGTAGTTAATATATAATAAATAAATATTTAAGTTCTTAACTCAAAATTTTAAAGACAAAAGTGGCGACATCTTCTCATTGTGGTTTTTATAATATTTCATATAGATTATATTTCAACAAGTTTAAAACTCCACCACATTTGTATATTTATTTGATTTCTTATTTTTTAATAAGTAATTATAGTTTTATTTTTTGCATTCAATAACTTCAGTGCGCGTCTTCTTTTTATTTGCATTTTAATTTTGTTCAATGTGCACATATGGGAGGAACCAACTACACATTGTAATTGTTTTTTGTACTTTTTTGTGGATAAATCTTTGGAGTAGAAATTCGAAACTCTCATTACTCAAAAGTTGACAGTTATTATTCGCAATTTGTGTGATTTTTGTGCTGCTTCAAGTGCGCTCATATCACGACACACACACACATACCTATATACACACATACGAGTTCACACAATCCCTTTGTAGTGGAGTTTATACGAGTGTTTGTGTGCGCTCGTCCATTTCGTATGAGTATAAGCATATGCTACTTTTTTCTTTCATTTAAATAATGCGCTTTTCTTTTTATTTTATTTTATTTTTAAACATTTCGCTTCATTGTTTTTATTGTAAAATGTTTTGTTTTGAGGTTTGGGTTTTTTTCTTTTCTTTTTATATTATTTGTTTTTATATATTTTTGCTTTTATGTCGTTTATATACGTAATCAGTAGTACTTGGACGTATTTGTTTATTGCTGAATGTGCCCCGAACCTACGATAACCGAAAATGCAATGGGCCAGGTTCATTGACCTTGCGTGCTGTTGTTGAATTGACTTCCACATGTATGAATACGACACCAACAATAATAACACAACAATATTCGCCGTGCTTACGGGTTAAGCGGTGGTGTAAGTTTTTTGTTTTTTTTTTGTGTGTTTCATTGCTGCTTCTACGCATACATAATGTTTGTGTAATTTTGTTTTTGCGCATTTAAGTGTGTAAAATACTCAAATTTAATGTTTGCATTATGTTGGATTTGCTTCTTTTCTTTATTTTGGTTTTTGCTATTTGGAATTCAAATTTGACTCATGCTACTTACTAAATTCAATAAACAAAGCAATAAAAGAACTTTACGCGCAACGATTGCGCTTCCCCCCATTTCCTGCTTGTACGTGTGCTTAGTTATGACAAAAACAATGTGAAGTTAGCTTTGTACATTGGACGTTTTTTGGTTTCCGCTCTGGTTAGGGTTAAGGGTTAATAAGTGCGTCTTTTGATGTTTTTGTTTTTGTTTTTGCTTTTGTTTTTAGATACAAAATTTAACAACGGAAAAGCTTCAATTGCAGAATTCACTTAATCCCCATTTATGTATCTTAAGTATTGTTGTATCATGCGACTTTATGTTAGAATTTTGAAAAATATTTTAAATGTGTAGGCAACTTTTCTGATGAAGAGATATTTAACATTTAATAAAGATTTAGAAGAAAACAAAAAATATATTAAACTAATTGAAAAAAAGCAAACGTGTATTAAGTTTTTAAAAAGAATTTTGTTTTATTCAGATGTTAACTCTCAGATGATCATTGTCGATGCTATTAACTAGTAATTTTTTTTATTCAAGTTCCAATAGTTACAGAGATACATGAACGTAAACGAAACATTTAATTATAACAACTTCTATATCTCAAAAAGGTTCATTTAAATATCTATTGTCGTCTATTATAGCTATTTAATGTATTTAATGATGTATTTAATCAGTTACAATTGAAAATTAAAAACTCAGCGAGTGAATCCATAATTCGATACCTTTCTACTATAGCTATTTAAATGCATTAGTTGATGTTGAAAATAAAAAACTCAGCGAGTAAATTAATAACTCGATACTCGTCAACCATAGCTAATTAAATAAATCGGTTTGAAATGAAAATAAAAACTCAGCGAGATCATCCATATCTGGATCGCCACATTATCTAAACAATATATTCGAATGGATAACGAGGTTAAGTAAGATTAGAGCGGAGGCACAAATCATACTTTAACTTGAATAATGGTACGTTGGATACCACTTATTGTCTTTGTTCATGTGCAAACCAGAAAGACTCCCAAAAGGACAGCACTAGTCAGCGTACAGACAACGTTCAAAGGTAAGACTCTCACATACAAAAAAAAGTGCACTAAACGGACAAATTTATAAACCCGGTCACGTCTCTCATACGCAGGATGACTACTCTATTAGTTCTGTAAGAACAGTGGCTTCAAAGATTTGAAATCTTTTCATAACCAATGTTAGACACTGACATATGATATGAAGTACAGTTTCTTTCCCATCCACAAAACCACAACCACGAAAAAATTCATTATAGCGTAAATTAAGTGTCATGACATATCTTCCTAGTACGCAAGGACATGTTAACACCGTACTATAGTGCTGAGCAATATATACCTTAGTTGAAATAGCTGATTGGTGCTTTTTTGTCCAGTTTGGACCAGGTCGATCTTGAGATGTTACAATAAGGTTTATCCATAATTTTGTTTAGGTATACTGGGATACTTTTTTTTGCTTATACTGGGATGAATTAAAGCTATCATGGTAAACCCACCTTCCTTGTAGTTGCTCGAGATATCCCGGTGTCCAGGTACCCTTGTGAGTTGGGTACTGACACGCCTATCTAGATCGTTGATAGAGTCCCGGCTTATCAGACCATTAAGAATGTGGCTGTAGCATCTACCAAAGATTTGACAGCAGTTTGGCTATTCGAGAAGATAATGATATTTACATCGAGGATCTTGTTACCTCAGACCCATTTTGTTACGTAAATTGAAGTTGCTATATAACGTATAAGACAAAAATAATTGGTTTATGCTAATTATACATAGAATAGAATACGATATATTACTTTATTCAGTAATAGTATGTAAATCAATCCATGGATTACATTTCGATTTAACCAAAACCAGGGTAGAGAAATGTTAAACGGTTTAAATTGATCTGAACTCAAGGATTTTAAAGCAACTTAAATATTTGATAGTTTATATATTTTCCTTTTAAATATGTTATTTATTTTGATAAAAGTTTTAGGTTCCCTAATAGCGTTAACCATCGTTAAAAATATCCTGCAATGCTCATAGAGTTTATAAAAAATAGATTTAGTTTATCCGATAAAAGTCTAATGCTTACATCACTGACTATTTTTGAGCCGTGAGTAAAAACGGTTAGACCCTCTTTTAGTGAAGAACCTACTAACAGCCAGGTGTCTTTAAATGAAAACCTCGACATGTAAGTTTAGTAGTAGATTAAGAGCTAAGCCAATCAGGACATATTTTAGAGATTAATAGCTTATGACATCTCATTAGTAGCTGTTAAAAATTTATCTATTTATTCAAATATGAATCGAATAGTCCATATGTAAAAGTAAAAATAACATTCGTATTTTACATATTATATGCATATAATATTTTATTGAATTTTGAATATCTAAAAGATGGATGCTTAATAAAAATTTGTAATAAAAACGACGTAGAGAAGCATTAATAAAAAAATTTAATTACAATATGTGCTGCCTGCAGCTGCATAAGATGTAACCTAATGTGTCTGCGCGCAATAATTCAATTTTTTTTGTTGCTCATATGCAAAATCCGATTTGGCTTCATTGAAGCTGATGATGAACGAACGTTTCAGCAGCAAAATTAAAAAGATAAAATGCGAAAATAAAAACTCGAAATTAATAAAGCTAAAAAATTTCAGATCAAATTTATTCATGCAAGCAACCGAAAGAATTGAAGCGTTCCATAAACCAAACCAAACCAAACCGAACCAAACCAAGCAAAATCGACCAATCGCCTAATAAACAGGGACTGGCTGTGAAATAGACAAATAAATGTATCTGCCCGTAACGAAACGATGAAGTAACTTGTAAAATGAGAAGAATGGCAAAGTAGAAGTTTAAGGTCTCGAAACTAACGAAATAAAAAGACATGTTAATAGACGTATAGACGTACATATGAGAGCATACGAAGCATGTGAAGCTACCAGCAAAGATGCTCGAAAACTATGATTTTTTGCAGTTTCCAGCTTATGCGGTAGTGCAGTAGACTTGCGGCAGCATCTACATTTTCTAAACCAAAAGTCAATAGTGCAGAGACGATACAAAATTAATAATGGGAAAAAATTTTATTTATTAAATCGAAAATAAGTCGAAAAACCATAGAAGAAGTAGAAAAATGCACTGCGACGAGTACCCGTACTCGTATCTGCAGCTGAAAACTCATTCGAAATATGAGATATGACGACCGAAAGACGTCAATAAAAAATGATTTTGCTGCTCCATATTAATTCCCTCGTGTGTTGCTATCTGTGATGTTTCTTCCAGTACATATCCGCATGATGTTTGCGGGGAGATGAAAATGTATACAACATTTAAGCTATATTCGCCACAAACGCACTTGAGATATGAAAATAAAAAGTCTGAAATCAGAAACTTCAAAAATCAAATTACACAAATGGCAAAATTAAAACATGAAGAAAAAATATCTTCTATAGATGAAGTTCAAATGAAGAACAAGTACGAGATAATGATACTGAAAATTAAAGTGATAATTATCATTAGTAAAACGTTTAGGTTAATGTATCGTATAAAAAAGAATCTATCGGCACTGTGGGATTGTTTCGAAATCAACTTCAAGTCACATTAAATATGTTACGTACAAATTATTTTAGTGTTGATTCAGTTAGATTATATCAGTATAATAGATTATATGAATATAATAGGTAACCTTAACGGAATAAGCATGAGTGGTTGAAAACAGGGTGAATGGGCATAAGACTAGAGAAATGGTATGCCTTGGTTAAGAAAGCACTGATTCACCAATGATTGCAATGCTAAGAAAGACCAAAATTATTTGAAATACGGAGACCTATGAACACGCTTAAATAAACACTGGACTTCTAATGGTTGTAACGCTGAAGAAGAAGATGATTTGAAATACGAATACTTACGAATACGCTTAAGGAAGCACTACATAATCAATGTCTATTATACTATAAAAAAAGATGATTTGAAATACGTATTCCTACGAGAACACTTAATGAAGCATTGAATGTGCAATCATTATAATGCTACGAAGAAATAAGATGTTTTGCAACAAGCACACACGGATGCGCTTAATGAAGCACTAGATTATTAATGACTGTAATACTAAGAAAGACTAAAATGATTTAAAATACATCGACGAATACGCTTAAGGAGCCATGGGACCTCCAATGGATGTAATGCTGAGGAAGAAGAAGATCATTGTAAATACGGATGCCTTAAAATACAGCTAAGGAAGGACTGATTCCCCAATGATTTTAATGCTGAGAAAGAAGAAGAGGATTTGAAATGCAGATACATTCGAATACGCTTAAGAGGGCTTTGGATCACTAATGACTCTAATACTTAAAAAGAAGAAGATGATTTCAACTTCCAAGACATGCCTAGAAATTTTAAAGTTTGTTTTGAACAAGTAAAAGGTTAATGGTATTATATAAAATTAGTATTATAGCAATTTACAAAATGCATTATTACTTATAATCTTCTAGTAGTTATATGCAAACTGACAGTCTATAAGATTATGGAGTAATCTATAAACTTTCGAGAAGAAAAGTTTTTTATAAGTAACAGTGTAAAGGAATCTAAAAAATTATCAAGTTTGAACCGTCAAAATTTCCGAACTCATTAAAATATTGTTTTGTGTTACATATATATATATATGGCGCACCTATCGAAGTTAGGAATTCAATCCAACTAAGACTGCAGATGTGTTTGAGAGTGCCCGACAGTGATGCACAAGCGGAGAGTATTTCATGAATCATAAGGATTTAAGACTAGAAAAGATAGGCTTTGTACTGTCTTTCATTAAAGAAATCGGACTTGGAGAAACACTCTAATCCGACTAAGGGGCACAATAGATCTTTTAGGTCGCAGTGCACGATCGCTTCTTAATAATAATAATAATAATATATATATGTACTCGTATATATGTTCGAGCTTATACATATATATATAAGTCCGAAGTGTTTCCTCGTACATGTGACTCTTTGATTGTCTGTATCTTAGTACATATTGCAAATGTACCAAACGATGATCTTTCAAGATTAAAGCGATTTGAAACAAATTCCCTGTATATACATTTATTTGCAAAAATATTCTTAATATTAAATTTAAATTTTTTATAAATTTGTGCCATTGTACAATTAAATGTTTTTATTGAATTATTCTAAAAATCAAAAAAAAAAAATTTGAACTTATATGTGTACAGTGTTCATACATGTGTCGGTACTTGAACAGAAAATGGATTAACGAATGTTTGGGTTGTGTGGATTTCAAGGAACTATGAAAGCAATAATAAAATTGTATCGTGTTTACCTTTATGAGTTCGCATGTCTGTTTCGATATCATGTAAAATACTTGTAACCCAACATTACCAACATTGCCGAATGTGAGCCATTCGAAGTTGTCACATGGGCTGTCATTAAACTGTCACTTGATTGTCGCATGCATTCGGGTGTTATTAATTGTGAAGCCTTAAAGGTGAAAGCGACATTATTGTAAAGATGCTTATTTGCTCACTTAAGTTCAAGTCTAGAATATATTTTTATAGAAAATTGAAAAAAAATTATAATTCAGTTCAATAAATCGTTCGTGCTTCATTTTGTCATCAATTTGACAATTGTTAAGTTTATTTCATAATAATGTTAGATGTTTAAAGATTTAGAATAAAAAATCTAAATAAAATTGTAATTATAATTGTTTTTGTTATTGTATGGTTATAAAATGCTATAGCCATTCACGGTCTCAAGTAATCAGCACGGGTAACCGCTTAACACAATAACATACGATAATATCATGATAATATTTAATTGTTATTACGTTATTCTATGTTTTGTTACTTGGTTACTAAATATTTTATATTATATTATTTAAATCTGTAGAATGATCAATAATAATACAAACTGCATCGTTTCTGCATAAACTAAATAATTATTTTTTGATATTTTGTATATTTAAGATTACAAGAGTATTGTCATTTTTGTAAACTGATTCTTTAGACATAGTTTTTTTCTTGTAAGTAAACTTCCTTTGTTAACATTTATTATATTCATATAATATTAAATTTAAGTGGAACTCATATTTTAATTCATATATACTAAGTGGATTTATAATTACCAGACTTTAAAATAGGTGGCAACGCCAGAACAAAATCAATTATATTTTGTATATCTAACAAGTTTTAAATGACAGCTGTGAAAGTTTCGACTTCATTAAATGTTTGGTTAGCTTTTTGCAAATAATTGAAATAGTGGAACTTGGTGATTTTTTATATAGTACTATAAATCACTTTTATAAACTACAGAAGTGCTCAAAAATCGGGTGGGAGATATGTATGTAATATGGGTGCCTGGGCACAATAGATCAAAGGAAACGGTAGGTATGTCGAATAAACCAGCTTGAAAATTGTTTTTGTCCTGAGCACAGACAGAAATGATATGGAAATACCTGTCTTCATCCATCATTAGCAGAGAAGTGATCGATACTTGGTATGAAAATATCAAGAAATCTACTCAAATAATCAAGAGAGAACATATCTGAAATGGTAACTAGTATAACCGATCAAAGACGATTTGGTTATCATTTTCTTACGAATATTCCCTTCTATGAATATTGTAGAAATTATAAAAAGAGAAGAAAAAAAAACTCTTGGAACCATTTACAATACTGATTTATTGTGGATATTATTTCTTTATTTCAAAATAATAATAATAAAATCATGAAGTCCTAAGCAGAATTTCTTAAATTTAAGGCGCACTTTGTGTAATGTAATGTATAAGTAATGCATAAGATAGTACATTGCATTGATAAAAATCAAGGTATTTTTTACGAATAGAGATCCAGTTATATTATATAATATAAGCCACTATTTGGAGTATTGTTTGATCTCCGAAGAATTGTTATGGACCCACTCATAGAACCTTATAGTAATTAAATTTATAGCATTTTTAGTCGACGCTTAGCAAACGCATGGCAAAATCTTTATGCAATTTTTTTCTAATTGGACCATTGTCCAATACAAATCAAATAGTACAGTTCGAACAAATTTTTGAATTATTTTTCTAATTGATTAAGTCCATTAATATGACTTTTCTTTTTTAAGCATATTACAAAAGAACAAGTGCTTATTTTAAAAATAACATAAAAAACAACATGCTGGGTTATTTAGTCCAATCTTTTTGAAACCGCTTAACTAATAAGCAGCTCAAATCGTATGGTTGCCAAGACTAAAAATTCGTCTATTGCGAAAGATTTTTGGAAGTACATACGTTATTTACAGTTAACTGTCAACGAATGATTTCGTAATTATTCGTATTTCGTGTCGGCATTGTTCGTAACAAGTATGTTATTTTTTCTATTTATTATTTTACTGTTAAAAGGCACGAAAACTTATATTTTATTCAGAATCATGTAAAAAAAATAATCTCAGCAATAATTGTAAAGAATTATTAATCATGATCGAAATTTTAACATTAAATTTTATTATTATTTATTTTGCATATCACCATTTTGTCCAGAGTTACCATCGAAAGCAGCTTTTTTTATTTTTTCTTTTGTGACACGCTTACAAAGAAAAGATCTAGTACCATTTTATATATATAATTACTAGATATTATTTAAATTATTATATAAATAATTAGTTATTACATTTTAATACAAATTCGACTTCAAATTCACAAATGTTGTAACGTAATTTTTATTTAAAAGAGGTTTTTTCGAACAGTAGTGAAATACAACAACAAAAATTTATTTTTTATATTATTTTAATTAATTGAATTTTTGGCTGACCATACAGCTGTTTCGAGTATTGCCAAATACCCATCATCAGTGGTCCTGGAAATAATTCTTGTATTTAATTATTCGTAAATAATTATTTTTTTAAAATGCAAGTACCAGGAATCGAACTCGGGTCCTGCCAAATGTGAAGCTCAGAATCAGCGCACCTTAACCAACTGATCCAATAATTTTTTTTTTAAATCACTTTCGCTTTCATCTATATTGTAATATATTTGTATATAACTTTTTGCCGCTATTTTTTTTTTGTAAATAACTATTAATATTAATAATTAACTATTTTTAGGTAACTGTTAATAATTTAGAATAATTATTATTTTTGGTCAGTTTATATTTTAAGATTACATTTAATTGCACCGAGATGCTTGTTCTTTTTTTTTCATAAACTAATTGGAATTGACCAATGAATATAAATTATTAGAAATTATTTTAAAAGTTAAAACAAATGATATTTTAGGATTCTATACCGAAACATTGTACATAAAACCGAAAAAATATTTTTACCATAAACGTTCTGTTTTATGTTCGAGGACCTTAAGCTAAATCAGATTCAAATGAATTTTTCTTGTGTTTTTTTATCTACAATTATAATTGCAAACAACTCGATATATAATATATCAAATATATAAATATCAAATAATATCTTTTTACAGTTTAGTCATTTGAAATATTTAAAATAATAAGGAACTATTTAATAACGCACACTCCATTATTCGTATGATTTTATTTACATTTAATGAAATTAATTTTAAAAGCTACAATTATTTCGAAAATAAAAATATAACATTTAGTAATATATTTAAATTAGTTTTAAATAATGTTTAGCCTACATAAATATTATATATACATATGTATGTCGAACATGCATTCCCAATGACCCACTGACAACTAAAACTGCCATTAGTGCAACCACCAAATAATGTCAGTCACATACACAACCCATTAAATTAGACACAAATCTATAACGACTAACCTAACACATTGCAAACCAGCGGCAGGCGGCAGGCAGCAGGCAACATGCAGGAGGCAACCGGCAACATAAAATCATTTGGCATAGAAACCAACTAAACACCCAACCACCATTCGTTATTTTCGTGGCTGGTCCAATGAAACACATTCCGACAGCAACAATAATAACAACACATGACGGCAACATCAGCCGTGGCAGCAGCAGCAGCAACAACAACAACAGCAGTAATAACGACAAAGCAATTTGCATTAGAAAAGCCAAACGGCGGGCGCTACATTCTCATACATCTATGTATGTATGAATGTAAATATAATTATACAAATATATTCGCGTACTACCAGATACATGTGTAGGCTTGTGGCTTACGGGCAAGAGTAATCAGAAACTTGCAACTGGCAAAATAGCGAGAGTCGAATCAGTATTTACATCTAAACGTATTCGCACTGTTGGTGCCACATTTTCCGCGATTTTCCGCAATTTTCAATGCCAATGTCAGCACAAATTCGTTGCGAATTCAACAAATGCGTTCGTATGCGTTAGAATGTAATACCAAAAAAAAAAGAACAACAACAATTGTAACAACACAAACAACAACAATTACAAGATAAAGCTACTCTATATTGAAATCAAATCAAAAATAGCAAACATACACATACATACTAATATATACTCAGCTATACAGCAACGTAGAGAAGTAAGTGTTGCCACGGTTATGACCAAAAGTGCAACTAACCGCACTCAGGGTCGAGGTATGGCGTACGTTCAAAATTTTATTTGGCCAAATGCCAGAACAAATCGGCAACGAATCCAATGCAGCAGATGAGCGTCGAATGTACTAACAAACGAGCAATTGAACGGGAACATAAACACGCAAACACACATACACACGTTCGAAACTGCGATGCAAATATTATTGCCGCTGTTGCTGCCGTTCATCCTTATTGCTGGGTATGTACGTGTGTATGTGTATGTGATGCATGGTCCATGCAGCTTAAAATTGAGCAGTGGGAGGCAAAATAGCAGCGTCACAGTTTTAGAATGTGCAGCCAAAGTTGCTGAAAGCGAAAGTAGAAAGTTTCCCATGTGCCATGGTTTGTGCAGAAGCACAGCAGAAGCAGAAGCACCGGCATGAATTCCACGATCTCGTGCAAATATTTTTGGCGCGCGATTTTCGACGTCAATTTTGTTTTTATTGTTGTTTTATTGTTGCTTTAGTTTTGTTTTTTTTTTTTTGAGTGTTTTCCAACACATTTGAATGTGTAGCCTGTTGGCGGCCAAATTGTTGCCTCGCACATTTTCGTCAAATTTTATATGCTGCTTTGGAAGCAAATGCCTTCAGCATTTTTGGCAGAATTCCCATTTTGAGTCATAAACTCGTTAATTTGGCGGTCAATGTTGTTTGAAATTATACGCATAATAAAGGGAAGACATTTATGGAACAGTCAATGCCATGAATATTTACATCCACTAGAATAATTAGAGTTGCCACATATAAACATAATAGGGAAGGACATTTTTGGTAGAGTCGGTGCCAGTGAATATTCGTAGACAGTAAATGGATTAGCTACGTGTTCTCATTTTAAATCAAATTGAAGTGCGTCGAAAGCAGCCCATGAAAAAGTTTTCGAATATTAGGAACTATTTGAAACCAAAAAAAAAATATAATACAAAAATTTACATAAAAAAATAATGAAATATAAGTATATAAAAGAGAAAGGAATTTCAAGTTAGTTTTATGGTAAGGTTGAGTTTCAAGCCCAACGGGATTTTCCGCAAAAATGTTTATTTTCTTTTAATTAGGTGTTTTATTAGGGGAGAGTAGAGTCTTGAGCCTCTGGAAGCGAGTACACGAGGGAATATGTCTGATTACATTTAACTTCCAAAATGTCAAAGTAACCTTTTTCGTCCTAAATATAAATTTTAGCACAATCTCCATGTGGCACCCTAGGAAATTTACCCCCAAGAATTAGTAGTTGTGTTGTGCATAGGATTTTGGATCCGTCACGTAAAATCAGTCGGTAGTGAAGGATGTTGAGTCAAACCGAAATTTATTGAGGGGATTTTATAATAATTTAAGTAAGTTTTATTACACTGTTTAAACATTTATTAAACTTTTCAATTTATGACAACCACAATAATGTTGAATTGATTCACAAAGTGTTTCTTTTGCTTTTCAAGTTCATGAGCAGAGTTCATCTTTACGAATTTTAGTCTGTCAAAATTAATTAAGTGTGACAAGCATCAAAAATTATTGCACCAAAAATAGACTGCAAGTGTGATATGAGCCATAGGTCTATCAACAGTCTAACAATATAAGCTATACGTATTATCCACTCTTTAGTATTTAGTTTGCCATAATCGTAATGTTTAATCCTACTCAAAAAAACTTAGAGATTTTAGAAAGAAAGGTCAGCTATCGTACATACTACTTAAACAATTTAATAATGCTAAAATGGATTTCTAAGACATTAATGTTACTATTTTCAATAAATTAATCTCAGTTAGTAGAAATTTAAGCAAAAGATTTTTATTTATCATAAAATCTCAATGCAAAGTTTAAGTAAATGATTTTAAAGTTCAATAATCTAAACAGTAAAAAGTAATCAGGAGTTTATAGTGCTACATCCTTATATAATAAACAATTACAATTTCTATAAGATTCTTAAAGCATCGAATTTAAGGCGGTAATACATTGATTGCTGAAAAGCAAATATATATATCTCATATTGTACCTCCTGTCAATCCATGTTAGTTAATTTACGATCATTTTTTGCGACAGACATATAGGAAGATGGCTCATATTTCCTCAGCAGTCAGGTCGAGAGCTGCATGGCTTTTATAATCTAAATGTGGACTGACTTCGTACATAGGAGTATATTAAGTATCTACGTTAATATCTGTCCAAACGGGAAACACGACTTTAGGATTGCATGGAGTCAGGTTTGACCTGCCTTGTCGAATCTCTTCTAGTTTATGCTTACTGGGCTTTGAGGTGGAGACACTGAAGCTTTTATTATATCTATGCCCAGGCTTGTCCAAAACTAAATTAAAACTATTCAACCTATTCTCTAACGAATTCAGCGATATTTCTAACATTGGTATTGGTTAAATACATGCATTTATCAATGTGTCTGGCTGCTTCTAATATGCCCATCTTTCCCACAATGTTGAGGAATATGGATGACTCAAAACGGTGTTCTCAGCTAATTGAAGATGATGCTATCGTCATTCACTTCACCTACCTACCAAACTGGTATAATTTTTGGAAGATAATCAAGGTAATATTAATTTATGAATTCCTTTTAATCATTATTTTTAGTCTTTCGATGAATTTGAAATTTCTTCTCATGTAAAAGTCAAATGTAAAACATAAAAGTCATGCATAAAAGCTTTATCTGCAAAAAAAAAATAAGTAAATAAACTAATCTACAATTTTTAAGTCTTTATTTTTCTTTTACAAAAAAAAAACAATTCATGTTAACCAATTTGCTGTCAACCAACGAATTAATCAGAAACATTTTCTTTTAAGTGGCAGAGAACATGTTCAATAAGAATTTTATTGCTGCAGCAATTAACAGCTGAAGAAATACCTGTTAAAACAATTAACACCATCAAGAGCGACGCACACACATACACACACACATAAACAGAACGACATAAATTTTCATGAATTCACTTGGGAGGGTAGCAGTAAGCATAAGCAAATGTTATATTGCGAGTCACGACTGTAAATTCAAATGCAAAAAAAAAACACACATGAAATTCTAAACCAGAATTCATGGCAAAAAATGAAGAAAATCCATGCTAGCGTAACCCGTACACCCGCGTAACGTCACACAAACGAATATTGTCAAACGTTTTGACATATTGCATACTTACATTCAAACATACGAACATGTACTCGTATTCGTCGTATGTGACGACTGCCAATTTACCGAAAAATGAAACATTCTAACGTTTTCTGCACACTTTCACAAAAAGTTGTTTTTGCATTTTTCAGTTAGTGCCGGTTTTTTTTTTGTTTTTCTACTGTTATTATTCTTACGTTGTTGCTGTTGTTGTTGTTGGTATTGTTGTAGTAGTTGAAAATTACGACTTCAATAAGGTTAATGTCCTCCAAAACATAATGTAACGAAAAAATGTAAAAGTAGAAAAGCTCTTCACTCCACTCTATGTGCCACTCTACTGTACTTCATTCCATGCCACTCCACAACAGACCCAGACAGCCAGGCAGGCGGAAAGACAAACGTGCAGGCGGTTACACAAAAAGAAGCTTAAACAACAACAACAAAGTGTAAGTGTAAGGGTTTTTTTCTAGTCAAAAACATATGAAGGCGAATACAATTTGGAGCTCACGACGACTACGATGATGACGACTACGTTGACATAGACGACAACGAAAATGACGACAAGTTGCAACAATAGCAGTGAGTCGACATAACCACTTGACGCTTCCGCAGCATGAATAGCAGAGCCAAAGTAAACGAGCATAAAGTAAAGCATATTAGCAGTAGCATATATGATTTTTTTGCGTATGTGTATATGTGTGTGTGTTTATAAGTTTATGTAAATACGTCTGTATGTAGAAGTTATGTTTTAGCATTTTTTAAAATTACATATTTTGAGGTATTTTAACGCATTTGGGATTTATGTCGTGCAGTTTTTTTTTTATAGCTTAAACATTTGATATATTTTGGGCTGCGGATTACAGTGTGCTTCGAAAAAATACATACAAAAAACGTGCAGTTCTTGCGGGAGTATGTGTTGCATGCTTCAATAGTTTAGAATTGCATAGAAAGCCAGCCTAAGGGAGTTTCGAGATTTTGAATACGAACTGGAATTATTAACTGCAACCAGACATTTGACTTGCTGTTTTGTGAAACATACGCGCAATTATGCGTGCATAGATAACAGTGCTCAGACACAATACAGGGTAATATACATAAAGGTTTTTCATTTCATAAAAGTGCAATATTAATGGTTTCTTGTAAAGTTAATGTAAATTAAAATTTTCTTAATTGTGGAAAAAATTTTAATTTAGAATTTTTTTTTTACAAACCAAACAAAAAATTGTTTAAATTTCTTAAATTTTATTAATTGGAAATATTATTATGTTGAGGCTAACTGAGTCAGTTTAGTTTGAGTCACTTTTACTCTCTATTAGCTGCGAGGTTTCTTCTAACCTCTCTCTATATTTTGACTGGATTATTGTTTAGCACTTCATCAGACTAAGCAATAATTGACCTCATATTTGCATACCCCCTCGACTTTGACTGGATTATTTTTTATCACTTCATTAGACTAAGCAATAACTGACCTCATATTTGCATATACCCGAGGAGTCATTCTGAGATTCGATAATGCGGTGTTGGTGGGCCTATCAATTTTCGTAAATAATTTCAGGGCTTTGTCCTTTATGTATTTTTTGATCGCATCAATCTTGAGGGTTCTCAGGATGTCATTCGTCCTAATGTATCTTGGTACCTTGAAAATATATGAATATATTTTCTTATACAAACAAAAATAATAATACTAATAGTTAATAATTAATAATTTTATTAATTGAAAATATATAAATATATTTTTACAAAAAACCTATCAGCATTGCAAATAACATTCGAATTCAGATTTTTAATATTTTCAGAGAACAATGCTATACTTTTATTTTATACATTTTTATACATTTTTATACTACTCCCTCAACTATTTATTTCAAATTTTCTTTACCTATTTTAAGTTATTTATTTTAAAATTTCTTTTATATACAATGATCAATTTTAAAACATTAACTGCCTTATAATACCCTACATTACTCTACATACTACTACTATTTACTAAAATGTGACCGGTAGTAGTGTTATGTTTGTTGCCTACTAACTTGAAGTTTTCATAAACTTTAAGAAAACCAAGCATCTAATGTGTATTGCCTGCCACTTGCAACTTGTCGCAAATATCGTCAACATGTTGAAATGTATGCCATAGCTTAAGTATGTATATCAACACTATTCAAACACTTCTATGCTTATGTCTGTACTACATGTAAGTATATGTTTCATCTTTTTATTTATGCTTCACAAACTAATGTTTTCATATACATATGTACAACGAGTGTGTACCTGACCTAGACCAAAGTTGATTACGTTGACGCGTCACATTTTTAAATTTTCATGCTGATAACATGTTTTTGTTGTGTTGTTGTTGATGACGTTGCAGTTGATGAAAGTTGAATTATGTGCAAATGATGCAGCTACATAATTGTTAGGCAAATTTTTTTTCCTATCACATATATATTTTATAATTTAAAATTAGTAACCAACAACAAAACACACAAAAAAATAAGCAAACAAAAAACAGATTATAGCGATAGCGCTAATGTTGAATATTTTATTCTAAAATGTATGCAGCAACAAAAACAACATAACATGCATATAAACATTTCATTGTTGTTGATATTTTCGTTTCGGTTGCCAAAAATTTTAAGCATATTTAGCTTTCGTTGGTTATTAAAGTTTTTGATTGAATTATTTTTGGCTTTCAGAAAGAAAGAAGAGTGAGGAAACTTGTTGTTGTTTCTAATGCTTTTTTTTTTATCAACGTTGCGTTGATTGTTGGTAATTGCTTTGTATTTTGTTGAATATAAATTTATTTATTTACATATTTCTAATAAGAATAATATCAGTTCAGAATTTTGTGGTATTTATTTGATTAATTTTTATATTTATAGTTTACTGACCTTAACCCATCAAGTTTAATAAAGAAAATAAAATAAATTTTTGTTAATTTTTTTTTGTGAAAACTGACGCGTCTTTGACGAAAAAAAAAACAATTTAAAAGTTAGAAGGGTTTCAATAAAAATTAAAAGACAACAACAAACATTTTAGTTAATTTATTGAAATTAACCATACAATGCTGTTTAGAGTTGTTTTGGGAAAGATTCGAATTTTTTTAATTAAGTGCTTAAGTTTTTTAATATCTCATCTACCTCCTCATATTTTTTGGAATTGTAGATGTAATAATAAGCTTTCAAAAAAAAATAAAATAAATATAGAAAATAAAATAAAATTTCAATTTTTGATATCTAAAGAAAAATTTTTAACTTTAATTTTATATATGCATATTACTTCACATATTTGGGAACTGATGAGCTTTTATGTAATTTATAATTTAAGTAGCTTAAAAAACAAAAATGTTATAAATAAAATAAACTTTAATTTTTAAAAAAAAATATTTTAATTGGAAATATGAAATTCAACTTCTTTAATTTCAATTTTAGATCTTTAAACTGTTTGGAACTAAAGAGGTTTTACGTAATCCATAACTTATGGAGTTTAAAGAAGTCGAAGGTTTATTTGGACAATTAAATTATATTATGAAGAGATAATGTTAAGAGTAGCAAACCACAAAATTAAATCCGGAAACCGTCCTTTTATGTTGAGCCCAAAACTTTTAAAATCATTAGAATGATAGTAAATTAAAGTCCTTCACTTAACTTAGACGTCGTTTAGGAATTAGAAATTGATTTTGAAAATATAATAAAAATAGTAGGTTTAAAATATCCATCTATCTTTTTCAAACTATAAACTTATGAATTATTTTCATTTAAACAAATAGATTAAATGTGATTCCGTGTGCAAGAAATAAGTGTAAATATTAATAACAAAGTCATAAAAATCGTAAAAAAATTGTGAATATAACAAGAAATTATCCATCTCCATCTTTAGTATCATAAAATTCTCCACTCATTTTTCATTCTACTTAAAAACCATACAATTTTTTATTGTTTTAATAATTCCTGAACACTAATTAATTAGAAAAAGTAGTCGTAAAACGTTTAAGATTGTGAAACTGATATGCAATCCATTGGTTAAAGATCATTAAAATCATATGTGCACAAAAAAAAAAAAATTAACAAAAAAAAAATTAAATAAAGAAACATTAAATATTTTCAGCAAAATCGCACTGATGATATATTTCTTGGATAAACATTAAAGTGATGAAAATATAATAAAAGTGCATAAAATATATATACAAAAACACAAAAGTACGAAAGTAAGAAAAAAATTGTTGCGACGTCTGGCAATTCACACTGGAATACTTAAGCCCCAACTCATAAATGCACCTCAACAAAACCAGCGAAAACTGAAAATAACACCGGATGAAATGGGCGAAATGGGAGGGAGGGAGACTCAGCGGCGGTGGAAAGTTGCAAATGGCAAGTGGCACTACATACGCAGCCGACGCAAGGAATTATGCAAAAGTGGAGCATGTTAAGTTGCATAAATGATATAAAAATTGCAACAAAAAAATGAATTATAAAATGTAGGAAATCACAATTTAAGAAAATTTAAGTTTTATGTTGGAAATAATGAAGAAAATATAGTTTTGATTATATTTAAGGTTAATTGTTTTAAATGGAGATGAAAAGTATATTTTAACTAAAACTATTGTTTTTAGACTATATATTGATATAAGCCCTTTGATTTGGATAGGTCAGATCATTTACGATTGACATGTTCTTAGTAGACCATTCGCTACATGTAGACTGGAGTACTTTCCAAAGAAATGTCTTGTATCATCTTCGTAATGATCATTTTTTCATAGACATTTCTTTTTCGCTTACATAAATTTCAACAACAGGTTAAAGTCCCTAAGTCATGTCTTATATCTGTTTCGGAATAGTCATTGCTTCACATAAATCACTTTGCTTGGTTAAGCAAAACGCAACAGAGGCCCTCCATAGTAAAGTCCAATAAACTTTAAAGACTTGCAAATACGACAATCATAATTACTATATATATCAGTCTAACACTGGACACGCACGATCTCATTCCTGATTTTCAAATTTCTTTTGAGTCTACGAGTAGAGGCACTCTTTATGCCGCTAAGTCTGATGTCTTTTATGTATCCAAATAAAACTTACATGGCTATATAAAATGATGTTGAGTTACATCATCTGTTCCATTAGAATTGGTAAGAATCGTTCCAAACCGTTCGATACTAAAGAAGGTTCAACGAAAAATCACTTTTGTTAACACATATTACTTGACAAATAAAATTCATATTCTACAAGTCTATCTCATGTCTATGTTGCTGCATTGGACAAACGCTGGGAATATAAACATCAGTGCTTAAAAACTCTTTGGAAAATCTGTGGTTCTTTACACGTTGGCAACGAGTATCAAGTATATCTTCAGCAGCCAGATTAAGAGCTATATGGACTATATACATCAAATGCATCACCTCTGACTTCGTAATCGAAATCATCTAAAATAATATTGGTATAACGTGACAGTTGACTGTTGGTCGGCATGGATTCAGGCTTAAAGGAGACATTGGAATACATGTCCAGACATGCTTATAAATAGAATAAACTTATTGTGCGTATATTTTTTATACTTACTTACTTACTTAGTTGGCTAGCCAGCTCGATTAGTATTTTGCTGTAATCAGTTGGTAGTACCAAGATCTTTCGTCTAAAAATGCTGGCGTTCGCATTTTTCACCAGCAGGTGCCAAATCAAATACCTTTCTAGCTGGATAATTTCCTTTCATTCGCACGATATTACCAAGCCAGTAAAGCTGCTGAATTGTTATGTGCTTAATTATAACAATAATGCTGTAAAGCTAGTACAGCTCATGATCCGATCTAATTTGATACTCTTTATTAAGGGATAGGAAACCATAGATTTTCCGAAGAATTGTTCTCCCGCATTTATCAATGTATATGGCTCGTTCGAATATGTCAAACTTTCTATTTACAATTACGAAAAATGTGGAATCAAAACGACTATCCTAACTATTTTAAGAGGTATTGAGCCTCCTCCTAGGAAGAGTATGCTGTTTGCTCTAATAAAGTTATATGTATGTTGAACCTTTTTTTGAGTCAGCGCAACTGGGCACTTTTACTCTTTGATAGCTGGAGGTACTACAGGGTCCCACCTATCTCATTGACTAATTTATGTATTGCCTATAAGCTTCATGATTATTCAGTGATTGATCTAAGATCTGCGTACCTCCCCGTGGGGAGAGTGATTACAGCTGATTATAATTAGACAGGACTGAGTCTGCGAATTGGTCACATGACGGGAGATATGAATCTGCTGTTAGTTCTAATTAAGTTATATGATAATTAATATCCATAAAAAACATAACTTCTCAGTTTTTCTAGTATTAAAATTATTAATACACTAATCTTCGAATATCTTGAATTTTCATACGTCACAAATTTTTATAAATTATAGTCAACTATTTCCAAGAGAGGCCACTTCATAAGAAATCTCTTCAAACATTTAATTATTTAAACTCATTAAATAGCAAATTAATTTAAATTTTAATTAAACATTTTGTCTTCGGAATAATTTTATACAATTTATGCTTCAATTAATTATTGTGCATTATTTTGTGTATATATAAACTTGTCAGTTGCGAGACTGGCAATTGACGTTTATTCAACACACAACAGAATGCCCAGTCAAATATACAAAACCGTAATAAGAGGAAGCAAAAAAAAAAACAAAAACAAAAATTATAAAACAATTACAAAGTAAAATCCGAAAATAAAAAGGAAATTAAATGCAAACAAAATTTAAAAATATCTCATAAAATCCCTGACCAAGGCCAAACAATTTTTGGCTGGGGCAGTTCCTTAACTGTGCTGCGTTGTGTGTGTGTTGTGTATTGGCAGTGGTCATTGGCATTGCACTCGTTCTGTGCAGCAGTTCAGCGCTTATTTAAAAAATATCGGAAAAAAGCTACAATTTTGGTGCGGTTCGTTTGTTTCTTATGACAGCCACAAAACAAAAAATCAAAATAAAAAATTAAAAAACAAAAAAAGTAAGTAAAAAGATGCAATAAGTAAAAAAGTGAAAAACTACAAAATCATCAACATCATCAGCTCAGCAGCTACGCTGTCCAGACTGGCGTTCATTGAACCGTCGATAAAGATGACTACGGCGGACTGGTGCAATACGAGCAGCGAGTAAAATGCGTACAGGGGCGAAGTGCTCCAACTACGACACAACGTATGGCATCAATTTTATTTTCGCTATTGGTTAGTTAATATCATACTCATTGGTCGATCGTAGGGCAGGGTTGGGCAGGGCGAGGGCACTATGCGTGCAGACAAAAGCAGTGATGAAGTGCACAACAGCAACAACAATAACGTTTATTTTAACGACAAAAATCATAAGCATAGCCAAAACCAAAACCAAAACTGAAACCGAAACCAAATTCAAAAATGCATGGCAAGCAAAACATTAAGAAAAATTCAAAACAAAAAAAAAATGGCGTACATATAAATAAGAAAAAAAAAACAATAATAATAAAACTTTATGCACATAAATATTCCTGATAGTCGTTGGTTGACGTCTGACGTCTGATTTCTGATTTCTGACCAAAGACAAACGGTTCTTAGTTAGGACATTCATATTAAAGTGTGTAGTGTGTAGGGTGCAGAGCATTAAAACATGAAGAGAATTAGATTCATACGCATTTTAAGTATTTTTTGGAATAAAAAATTATTTATTATTTATACCAAATTTTTTAGTCTACTTAATTTAAATAGTAAATTAAATCTAAAGAATATGAAAAAAAACAGAAAAGGGCACTGGTTTGTAAGGATTTAGGGTAGTACGACAACGGTAGATTATTTATGCTAGCAACTGAACTCTAAAAAATTGACGAAGGCTCTCATTAAGAATTTTCTCATATCAATGTAATTAATTTTGGAATTATTTTTTAGTTTGTAAAATATTTAATTTAAGTGGTAGAAAAAAATAGATGATTACATTGATTTCAGACAAATAATAGATGTATTCATCCTCTCCACAGTGCGACAAAAAAGAACAAGTCCCTAATTTGTACGCAAAACAACAACGTCGCTCTCTTGGTCTAAAAGACAACTTATGCAATCTCTAATCAAAAAAAAAGATATCAAGGCGATCAGTGATCAGTGACCCTTCATTAGAAATTTTAACGAATATTCCAGTCATCTGTCATAAGTTGCTTAAAAAAAGAAATTCGAACAAAATTAAAAAGTTTCATAAATTTTAAAATTGTGAAATTTAAAATTCTTGTCTTCAGAGCTGCCAAATACACCTAAAATATGTGTTATTTTTACTCCTATCAAAATTTCTTAGCATAATTTATTTAAATAGTAGATTTAATCTGAAGTATAGAAAAGAATATAAAACACAAGAGTATTGGCTAGCAATAATGTGAACTGAACTCAATCGAATACAACAAGGTTCCCGTTAAGAATATTAACAGATGGACTTTTTCCATTGATATCAACATAAATATCTATATCAATATCTAATAGTAATAGTGGCTTTATATAGATTAATGAAAGTTAATTTTTAAGCAAGTAAATATAAATTTTCTCGGCTTAATTTTAATTAAAATTGAAAAGATCAGTAGTCCTTATATTGTCAATGAAATCATTCCGAACTTTTTCAGTATCTCAGTATTTCAGTATGGCTATATTTTCTCTATTCGTAATTTAAATTCCACTGCTTATTTTCGAATTAGAGATAATTACCAATCTATTTCAAAAATCTCGCTCAAAAATAGATAGTGGTGTAGGCAGTAAAATTTTCTTCGAGGGACTTAATAAATTAATTTTTTTATAGCCTTCTTAATCATTAGAGTATTTTTCATAGGTAATCGCTATAGCTTGTATGAAAGTGGATAATATATTTAAGAGGCTTATATAGCTTTCAAGTCTTTCAAGTTTGGTCCAGTTTAAAACCAGCACGTTTTTTGAGTTTCTAGTTATTGGAATATTATCGGCAACAGCAAGCCAAACGAGCTAGCCAGACGTGGTGATTTATGTAAATATTCGGAATACATGAAGGATCTGTGTTTACAGCTGACATTATGAAAATAGTTGTTGCATTCTTACTATGTTGAGCAATTTAATACAAGATCAAAAGACTCAACGATATGTATATTTCTGTAAAAAATTGGACGCGTTCTATTAACAAAAACCCAGCTAATATATTGAGTTGTCCCTAAAAGATATCAATTTTATTGTATTAGGTTTTAGGTACCCGATTAAGTATCAATGCCAGACTATTGGGTCACCCGCATAATTATTTCTGCCTAAATTCTGGAGAGATTGTAAAAGTAATCATAGATTTTAATATATTACAATTAAAAGTATTCCAAATTATTTCTTTAATAAAAGAATTATAAATTATTTTATGTGTTACTGTCTTCTTGAGGATCTTTGCCAACACCAGTACGACTCTCAAAAGAGCATTCCAAGCTTTGCCAAAGGTTCAAGCTGGTTTTTAAACCTTCGAATGCTATGTTTATAGGAATAAACATATTGCAAAGAAATAAAGAGTACATATTATGCTTTAGTGTGAATATCAACCATTTATACTTTGAATATATTTCAAAGTATATATATAATAATACATAATATATTATAATACAAAACATGTATATGATATATATATAATATATAACATATAATATATATATAATAGTATAATACATATATATAATTTATTTAATATATATATATTAGTGAAATGCTGCCGTTAGCACAGTTTTGCATTTAATATAAAAAACTTGGTATATGTCTAGAAGTTGTAGTGTTGAAGAAGAAGAAGAAAAGTACAACGGATTAAATCAACAAATACTTCACCTTAAAATAGGTGAAAGACTGATAACGAATTGTTAAACTTTTATTTTCTAGATTCTTCCCTCACTGTAATTGCCCTGTATTACTTGGTTTTTTGCCTTGGCTTAGGTAATTCTACTTTATTGACGCTAATCAGATCGGTCGAGGTAAATATGCATGAGACGCAGTATTAAGCTACCTTAACATAAGTATAGTCATATTTTCTTCTTATGACTATTTTATTCTTACTCTTATTTTTATTTTTATTTTTTCGCTTTTAATTTAATTTACGAGCACTTTAAGTTTTGATAAGAAAGTTTGCTAAAATAAGAAAATGAATTTGTTTACATGCATTCCGCATTTTCAACTGTACAAGCGATAAAATAACACTTTTGTTAATTTTAAGTAAATACAGCCAAACGCACAGACACACAGATACACAGATACATAGATACACATGTGCAATTATGTGTGCATTGTGCTGTACAAAATATTGCGAATTCAAAGAAATGCACAATTTTTATCTTTGCAAAATATTCTAAAAAAAGTAATCAAAACTGAAATTTATCACTGAACACTTATGAATTTCGCTGCTGCAACTGGAACCCAAGTTTGTTGCACCCGAACGAGGGATTTTCGCTATATCAGAAACTGAGGCAAAAAGTGAATTTATTTTGTTGACTTTATATTTTACATTTAAGTATATAAGTACTTATGTCTAAGTATAGTTAAATGTGTACATATGTAGGTATTTGTATATAATTTTAAAAAAGTTTATTTTTCGATTACAGATACTTTTCTGCTTTTACTTTTTCAATTAATGACTTTACCTACCTCAACGCATTTTTTCTTACGTTTTTTAGTTTTTTAGTTAAGTCATTTTGACGTACTGTCGCGGTACTGTCATTTTGATAGGGCAGTGAGGTAGGGGTCCGGCGTGGTTGTTTACTTGACGCTTGGTTTATTTGTAAAATTTATTAATTTACTTCCAGTTAGCAAAGTTTACTCAGTGATAATTTGGTTTATAAACATTTTATTTCTACATTTATCTTTCGTATTTCTTCCACTCAATTATGAAAACAAAATTATTATTTCAAAAGTAACTAAGATAAAAAATAATTTAAAAATTTTATTAAAAGCAGCATTTAGTTGGTTACTCAATCAAATTGTTTTCAATTTCATTGAAATTATTTTTAATATAATTAATGTATAATTAATAGAAATAAAAATTCTATCCTTTTTCTTATTCTTATAATATTATAAGGTTATTTGAGAATTTAGAATAACCTAGCCGGATTGAAGATTCCAATAATGACTACTGTCGATGTTACGATTTGGGAAAGGAAGAAGAAAATGCCGTTTATTTTTTCCGTCACATTAAAATTATTTTCTTAAAGAGGTTTCGAAAAGTAGTGAACTACAACAACAAAAAGTATTTTAAAATTATTTTAAGTACTTGAACTTTTAGAGAAGATCATAAAACATAAAAATAACAGTTCGTTTCTTTGTCTAATTAAGATCTTTGACTAACCGAATCAAAATAAGATTCTTTTCAATGATTACAGTTTATGTTTCAGTGTAGGAATGGAAGAGAAAAAATGTCACTTATCTGCTCCGTCACGGACTGCTACACTTTTTCATGCCAAATGCGTGATAGTATAAGGCTTAAGTTAAAATACTGTCTCTGTTTTGGATTAGACATAGATTCAGAAATCTCCAAGGTGCGTATAAATAATGTAACTTGGTTTATCAATATAAAACAATTGTGCCCTAATCCAAAAAATTGATCCCATGAAAATATAAACATGTGCTGGAGCTTTAAAATTGTTCATTGGTGTTACAACCAGCCGAAATGAATCCTTGTTTTCTATGGATTAGGTTTGACTGGTATCTAGTGTCTATTCTATTCTAATGACCATGTTACAGTTCAGAGGAAGAAAATGCCATTTATCTGCTCTGTCACTGGTCAATACTCTTCAGAAGTCGAACGATGACCATCGCCTCCCATTTCCATAATTGCTTATTCGAAATCATCAGTGTGCATATTTACAATATTATTTAGCTTAACAAAACAAAATAAACATGTCCTCGTGTAGAAGAAGGACCCTATCGAAAATTTTTAGTGTCAACCAGAGCTTGAATTGATATTGTTGGCCTAAATACAAACACCATCAGTGCGGTTTTTTCTGACTAATAAAAACAAGCCAAACTAATGGGTCTTTTGTTAAATGAGGAAAAAAGGAAGTAGTTTCCAATAACAAACAAATTTTATGAGCGTCTTGGGACTATATCAATATTCACAACTAGAAGTTTGAAGTTATGAAAGAATTTATTCATTTGGGAACCAGCATAATGTCAGTCTAGAGATTCAACGAGGAATCACTGTAGCCAACGTATGTTACTTTAGGCAAATAAGATAGAAAACTTTCTCCTGATATTAAAAAACAACGTCTACGAGTCTCTTATTATATCTGTCCTGCTATATGGTGCAAAAAACTTATACAATAACCAACAGTGA
Source organism: Teleopsis dalmanni (assembly GCF_002237135.1). Lineage (NCBI taxonomy): Eukaryota > Metazoa > Arthropoda > Insecta > Diptera > Diopsidae > Teleopsis > Teleopsis dalmanni. The sequence continues at coordinate 180,778,499 of NC_051847.1, forward strand.
TGAGAAGGTGTTAGGAGCATTAGAGAAAAAAATTATTTCGAAGATATATGGTCCGTTATGTGTTGACAACCAGTATCGCATAAGATGGAACGATGAGCTGTACAAGCTATACCGCTAGGAGTTACGAACATTCAAGAGAACTGTTCTTCTGAAAATTTATGGTCGCTTATACATTAACAACAACTCAGAACGTATTAGTATGTGATTTTATATAGTATATTAATCACTACATGCTTAGCGAAACATATACTGGGTGCTTTTAATTTATTTTGAATAAATGTGCGAAATGATTGAATAAATTTATTTCAAAAGAAAAAAAATTATTTTATCTTTTAAAGAAATATAAGAGTCATAAGCAAACAGTTAATATTAAAAAAATAATTCAGTTCTCTTTGCAGATTGAGACCAATTTGTAGTTCAAAACAATTATAAAGGAATGAGTACTTGAATTTCTTATAAATATTTAATCAACTATTTATTAATTTTTTATTAATTCGATTTTTAAATAATCATAATGGCAATATATTACGAATGCATTTCATTTCATTTACTATGCGGAATGTACTTTGGACAACTTTGTGCTAAAATTAAATTATCGCCTTTACAGAATCTTTCAGTCTTCATTATATTTTTGAACTGTAGCCTCAAGTTTTGTGAACCTTTTGTTGTTATTTTTTGTTTTGCATTTTTTTTTTTTTGGTTAAAAATCAAAAGCAAAAACAAATCAAAAAGTCATAATATGAATATATTTTTATTTGGTTTACTTTAATTCTTTTTCTTCAACAGTTTTGGACGCACACACAAACGGCTTAAACACTCTTCTCAACTCTTCTCTTCTCTTCTGTACTCTTCTGTGCTGCTCCACTGAGGCTTGGTCGTCTATCTTGCCTGTGAATACGTCAATTCGCAAATCAAATGAAGTGCAATGAATTTATTTTTTTCGGACTGTTGTTGTTGTGCTTCAGTCAAGGCCTAACAAAATCAGACGAGGAACTTTCATGTACGAATTGTTAAGTACACACAACGTAAGTATACGGGTTTCTTGGGGGGTGTATTCGGGTTGTAGTAGGTCTGGACTCGATTCACAATATTATTTATATTGGGGCAGTCGCAGTGTTTTTGCAATGCAGTGCGTATGTTTAACTTTTGATATGTTTTTGTACATGTGCGTGCGTGTGTATGTGTGTGTTTATTTGACTTTTTATTCTTTATTTTCGTTAATGTCTCTTGTTGTTGTTTTTTGTTTTTTTTTGTTGAGTTTTGTGTTTGCTTTACTTGGCGTTGTTGTCAGTTGTTTACATTTCAGATATGGGCAATTCGTGGAGTTCAGCTTAATACGCAGTTTATGAGGACTTTTACATTTCAATTCAGTTAATTTTATTTAGTTTTTACTTTTTCTTGTTTTTTTTCTTTTTTTTGGTGTACATATGTATACTTTTTCTGATTATTTTTTGTGCTATTATTCACTTTTTCACTTTATTTCAACAGTTTGAAGAGTTGAAGGCGTTTGAAGTTTATTTACCTTTTTGAATATTTTTGTACAAAATAAAAAAAATTTTGGCAAATAGAGTTCCAAAGGAAGATTGTTGTAAATTTTGTGCTGACATACAAAACAAATATAGATGCTTCACTCCTTAAGGCTTTGACTAAGAAAATCCTTACTTTTGGTATCTATTTACTCACATCACTTCATGACTAGGTTAGTTTAGGTCTTAAGGATCTTAAGATCTTGGTGATCTTAAGTATTCACTTACACCTATTGGTACATCGTGTTGTCCTTCAAGAACTCAAAACTTTAAATATCACCATATAACTTTCTGGTCCTGGAGTTAACCTAGATCGTCAAAAAAAGGAAGTCCACAGTTAAACTAATTTATAATTATTTTAATAAAGAAATAAATTGGAATTCTTTTAATTGCTTTAGATTTGTCTTTTTAAATTTCAAAATATTTTCCATAAAATAGACCAGGTGGATTTATAAAAGAAAAAGTTTGACGTAATAGGCCTGAATCCATGCATATGCAGTAACAAAACAGATGTGAACCATTTTCAACGTCCTCTCCACAATTGTGATCGGAAACGGTAGATTCAAATTTCTAGCATTGTTTCTTAATCGGCTGCGACCTAAATGAACTAAAAGACTAATATCTTTACGGGACATCCCAATGAGATTGCTGGATATTTTATTAAAAAAATGCGGTCTACTTCCCATCCCCTTTCTCTTCCCCTCACACTTAGCACAGAAGTAATTCAAAAAAGGTTTGCATGATGTCAACGATATGCTCCGACTTTTTAGCTGTTTCGAATGATTACTTGAAGTTTTTCTGTCTTGCAGTTGCTGAACTATGATCGGAAATCTAGAGAAAAGAAATATTAAACTGATTTGGAATCTCATTTAGAGATGTGTAGTTGTCAAAAACCTCCTTGGATGTAAATTAAACTAAACTCAGAAATATTAAAGCAATATATTTGATAGTGGTTGTTAGTACTAGGCTTTAGTTTTAAAAGTTACTTCAATTTTGCTAATGTTCCATTATTAATATTTAAATTTGATATTAGTATTAAAATATAAAAAAAAAGATCTTTTTCCATGATCTCTCTTTTCAATGCGCCACTATTTCATAATATGTCGTATAAATGGACTTGGTTCATATTTTTTAATATCTGTTAATTTAGAAAATAACATATGTGCTGTCAATATATTAAAAAATTACTGTAGATGTAATATATATTTAAGTTATATAATTTCTAATATTCCAAATGTTTTTATTGAATTTTGTCGATTTAAATACGATTCTTATTGTTTATATTGACTAACAGATGTTTTCGTAGTATTTGCGCTTAAAAGCTGGAAAGGTGTACTTCGTGCAGTTTTTTCTTTGTCAGCTGTAATAGATAACCCAATATCAAACCGTAATTGTGAAATAACAGATTTTATCTTTATTTTGTAAATAAATATTTTGAATAGTTTCAATGTAAAATAGTGCAAAACATATTTATAAACTATTGTATATTTGCGTATCAAATCCGACATAAATTTGTCTACTTATAAATGATAAAATATGTTAATATGTTAACAATATATTAATTTATATTTGAGAATTTTATAATGTCTATAATGCCAATTTAAATCAAAAACAAAAAAAAATTATAAAATCCGCAAAAAATATATTCTGATTAAAAAAAAAGTATTATAAAATATAGATTACAACAGAATATATACATATATGAAATACTGATGACGCATAATCGCATATAATTAAAATTTCATACCACAACCGCACTGCGTCCCCCTACAACTAACGAGCTGACAACAACTTTTAAAACGCTTATCATAAAACAAAAGCTGTGAAAATTATTAAAAATGATAACAATAAATAATATATCAACGCACAAATACGCGGATTTATTTCTTTTATATCCAGATTTTTTTTAAGAATACAAAAAATGCAGAAAAAGATTTAAATGCGTTTGCAAAAACTGACAAAATAAAAGATATAATTTCACATAAATATCTGTGACTCAAAATTAAACAACAAAAACAAATAGTCATGGAATTATTATGGCAAGAAGGTCTTACAGTCGGTCAGGTGGGTCGCAAAATGTGCGCTATATTTCGCAATTAAATATATAATCCAGTTAGAGAATACAAAATGTTTAAAATGGAAATAACCGAAATAAATAAAAAAAAAAATATAGAAAAAAGTATTTCCTGAGGTAATGACATCAGTTATCGGACATGAGATATTTACTAAAGTTAAATATTCCCTGTACAAGACACTTAGAGGACTTCTGGAGTTAGCCAGTATACTTAAAAAATGAAGCCACTAGTAAATCAACGAGGCATATGTTCTCCACAGTAACGAAATAGATATGAGGCACTTCCATCGTCCTCTGTAGAACTGCGATAGGAATGATTAAGTGGAAGAATCAATATTCTACCATAGTTCTTTAATAAACTGTGAACTGTTACCAACCCTGCCTGATCACGAACTCTAAGGGGTTTACCTCAAAGCAGACTAAGTTGTACAAGTTTAGCTTGGTGGGTTCCAGTGTGCTAATTATAAGTAAAAACCCGTTTTTATAATAAGTAGCAGTGAGGCGAATCACTAGAGAAACGGTATAAAAAGAAACGCCGACATTTGTGATGTTCAATCGATGGACATCGGTAAGCAATCGAAATCAATGAATAGACTTTTTGAAGTTAATGCCAAGACTGGAATCCAGTTGTAGTGCAGATAATGATTGAAGTTCTGGAGAATAAGATAGACTATTTATTTAATTGCCTACACACTTTGCTCATAATCGTTAGTGAACGATTGTGAACTACGTAAGTATATGTAACTTTATTATACCATATGTACTGTGACACTATATTAGGAACAGTTCTGTCTAAAATTAGGTCAGGATATTAATACTAGTTTAAAGGTTTTTTTATGCGAATAAATGTAGAATGTGATATTTGTCAAATTTATAACTCTCAATTTAATTTTTTCTATATTGGTACATACAAATTCGATTATAAAAAAAATTCTATATACTAACAAAATGCAATTATAGTGACAATAGACAATTAGTTGGTACAAGAACGAAAAAATTTATATAATAGAGAAATTTGAGATTTTTCTGAGAACACGATTAAAAAAAATTGATTTTATTCCATTATCCTGAAGCCTGCCAAGTGTGGGACCATATAAGACAACTGATGCAAGATATTTAATGGATTAAAAATAAATGCATGATTTAAACTATTCATATATACATATTATAATATTTGAAACTTGTCAAATATAGAACCGTATAAGATGTCTTTACTTTGCTAAATTAGATAAATTTTAAATAAATTAAATCATTATCTTTATATATTTAATAGATATTGAAGCTATATGTAGTTTATAGTTTCTATTTATTTATATAGTTACTATATATTTATATATAATAGAAAGTAACATAGAATTAAAACTATTTACATATATATTCTGGAGACACATGTTTGCTTTACTACTGCATTTCGGGATGTATTCAAAAATTTTTTTAAGCTGCCTAGAGGGATTGAACTGTTTTTCTAAGCAAAATATTAGATCAATTTAGGCTTCGCAGTTAAATCTTTATGTCCAAGATAATAAATGTATGTAACATATTAAGTTATATATTATATCTCAAAGTCTTCAATTTAGAGTTCATTATTGATATAAATTAAAAAAAATTCTCAGTGTCTCTATACGACTATATTTAGTATAGGTATAATTCATCGTATTGAAGTATAACTCTATTGAACTAAAGATAACTTCCCACTATGTAGACTTAATATATTATAATGTGTGCTTAGATTTTAATATATATGTATATTTTGAAAGATTTTATATATGTGCTATTATATTTTTAATAAAATTTTGCCAATGGCAGAATTTCGTTTAAACAAAAGAAAGAAAAATGTGTGAACGAACGCACTTTGCTTGGCTGTCAGATGTGCGCTTAAGCCAAAGCCAAAGCCGTTGCGTAGGATGGTGGATTAATGCTTAGATTAATATGTAATGGGTATGTAAATAGTAGGAGCAGGGGCGAACTTCCAATTAAAATAGGTCTACACTTATTCAAAAATATGGTGAAGTATGTACGCAGTTTTTTTTTGTTCGTTTCTTTATCTTTTTGTGCATTTTTGCCAACGGTTATTTCACATTTCAACTTTGCGTGACAAATAATTTGCACCCACGCATTTTATTCCGTACTTTTATGTATAATTCTCATTCTTTCAAATAAAAGAAACTTTGACAGTAGAAAATATATTACACATGATATGGTACATAATACAAAGAAGAAGTCTTTTATAAGTTCCAAATATTAGAAAGAGAAATATTGCAACGTCTATTTGAATACTTTTGAGTAACTTAGTGTTAAAAATATCACAACAAATTCTTTGATTTTGACAGTATATATTTTTATTAATAATACTATGCAATGCCATACAAAGTATTATAATTAAAGACCAGAAAGCACTTCGAACTGAACAGATCTATTATGCTAATAGTGGGGCGCTATAATTTGTAGAAATTGTAGTATAGTAATTCGCTACGAGTTTCGTAAGAAACGATGATCTAGCGATCATCTGCTTAGAGAACAGGAGAAACTAGAAAATGCTTATCCATAAAACTTTTTAAAATCTTGTATTCTTTGAACACTTTGTATACTTTGAATATACTGAATCATTTTATATGGAACTCTGCAGAAATCGCCCAGCTAACAAAGAGTACAAGTATCCAGATGGCTCAGAGAGGAATCAACATGAACTCACTTTTTATTAATAGTTCTGAAACCTAATTACGAAGAAATAAAAAAGTGACAACGTTTTGAATCGATAAATCTAGAGTTACTCTTGCTTTGTTATCTTTTGCTTGAATTTTTGAAGATCCTATAAAGAAGATGTCTTTCGAACACTATCATGGTTATTTCTTGTCCTGCAACAAGTTCAATGCTTCTGTGCCACAAATTACATTTTGAATCACATGTTGGATGAGTGACCTATATAGAGTTACTTTTGTCGATCAAAAAAGCATTTTATCTGCTAGTTACATATTGCTTAGTAGCACTTATTACTTATTGACTTACTTAAATGGTAAAAATAACGTTTTATCTGGTTTATTGCTACGTAATATTGCTATTAAGGAGTCTTGGGAATTTATATATATACAATAGAAAATATATATAATAAATTATAGAATAATATAATTTAACAATTAAAAATAAAAATATAATTAATTAATTCAATTATTCTACAGCTGGTTTATGATTTCGTTCTAATATAAACACAGCAAGTAAATTGGTTAATACAATTTTCACAGCAAATTAACAAAACTCCAGAAAAATACGCGAACATAAAAGTCAAGTTCTGCTTTGGATCAGTTGGTTAAGGTGCGCTGACTCTGAGCTTCAAATTTGGTAGGGCACAAGTTCGATTCCTGGTACTTGCAGTTTTAAAAAATTATTTAGGAATAATTAAATACAACAATTATTTTCAAGTCCACTTATGATGGGTATTTGACAATACTGTATGGTCAGCCGTACAGTATATATTAATTAATTATACATTAATTAAAATAATATAAAATGAATTTTTGTTGTTATAGTTCACTAATGTTCGAAAAATCTTTTTATAGAATAACATATATAAAATTCCCATCGTTTATTTTAGGATATGCAGGGATAGTTTAGGATATAATACCTCATCAATGGACGCAGTGTGATGAAGCAGTTAATGTTAGAGCTTGCCAAAATACAATATGTTATAATAGATTTGTTTTAAGCCTAATTATTATGAATAAAATTAACTGCAATTTCGGTTTAAATAAAAATTTATTTTAAAACTTAATTTAAATTATAATGTAATACTTTTTTGTATATTAAGTATTAAAAATTCTTAAGTGTAAAAAACAAGTTCCCAGAATCGTTTCATGAATATTAAACTGCAAATTGCAATTGAGTTTTGTAATAAATAATAAAATCTATGTATTAAAATTATTAAGTCCCTTTTCTTTGCCTAACACTGAACTTCCTGTTTCCTTTTCATAAATTAAGCACAAATCTGTGTAGTCGAGCTGGTCAAGTCTATATTTTGTGCTAAATTAAATTTTATAATAAAGTAAACAGTTTAAATCACAAACATTTCCTGTGTTTAGTGCTTGTTCCTGTGCCAGCCCACTTATTTAGAGCTGCCCGCCAGGCGCTTCTGGTTTGCGGGCTCGCTTCAACAATGTTCTAAATATGTTGCTGCCGCTGCTGCTGCTGCTACTCAAACTGCTTCCAATTTGTGTGGCAATGTGAGTCTTGTGGCTTGTTAAACTTTCACATTAGAACGGAAGTAGAACTCGATTCGTGAGATTGCACCAAAAGCCAGGCAAATGCCAGGTAAGCAAATGCAACAGCAACAGCAACAACAACAACAACAGTAACATCAACAATTGCAACAACTTCAGCATTATTTCCAGTGAAATGCTTCCGAACAAATACTGGAAGACAGAAAGAAGTTTGGCAAGAACATTTGGTAGCGGCATTAACCAATTCTCCAGTGCTGCAGTTCTCCAGTGTTGGTTAATGGACAAACAGCAACAACAGCAAAATTAAGTGGCCATAACTCGAGCTGTTATGACACTTAAAGGCAGGAAGTTTGTCTATCTGTGCATGTAGTTGTGATTACCAACTACAACTGTTGCTGCTGCTATTACTGCTGTTGTTAGTGTTGTTGTTGTTGTTGTTGTTGTTGCTGTTACTATTCTTGTTGTTGTTGGCTTGCATTACATGGTGAAAAATATCTGATTTTCAGCTGTCAAATTGATAATAAAACGGATGTGAGGCTTAGAGCCAACTGGAAATCGTTTCCGTTTTATGCTTTCATACCAGAAAAAGACTTAAATTAAAAAACCCAAAAAAAAGTGAAGAAAAGAAAGTCAGTAAATAATTTTATTTGAAAAATTGTTTATTAATAGAAAAAGTTATCGAAGCAAAATTTATAACACACAAATAATTAGAAAATCCGGGGTTTTTCTGTGGTCTGGCGTACAAGAAAAACTCGCCCATATCAGTTCTTTTAATTAAAGAAGCGGAAGTTCACATGAAGTTAAGTCGTAAGGATAAAAACTTGATTTTAAATAATTGTCTTAAAAAATCTAATAACAATGTTAACTTATGTATGAGGAATTGTCAGTGTCACGCGAGTCGTTTAGCAGTCACTTAATGCAGTATTTCTCTGAAAAGTGGTAAGCAAGCACTTAACACTTAAGTCAAGTTTATGGTATAATTGTGTTTTCTATTTTATTATGAAAAAAAATTTCATGAATACTTGTGCATTTTCTTTAACAAGTTACAATGATCACAAATCCCCACTCCAACTTAATCTAGCCTAACAATGATTACATATTAGCCCACAAAAATCTTTCAAGCAATTAATTAGTTTTTTGTTTTTTTTTTTGCATTTTTTGGTGCTGTTAGCTGTCACTTCATGCCACTTTAATATATATATTTGAGGTAAGTACAAAAGTTAACTTTGTAAACAATTTATTTAAAATAAAATTAATTCAATTTAATAAAATAATTTTTAGAGTGATGTTTCTACAACACCACGTCGTTTTTTTTGTAATTTTTTTTTTTTATATTAGCTGGCACTTTTTCCACTTTAACCTAATTTTTTTTAGCTATGTTTTGCACTAATTGCATAGGTCACTAAAAAAATAAAAAATCCACTTTATAATTGATATAAGTACGAATTACTAAGGAAATTTTTAAAGTGATAATTCTACTATACCACTTTTAATTTTTTGATTGTGCTTTTTTGGTGCTGTTAGCTTTAATGTATTTTTTTGAGCTACGTTAAACACTAATTGCTTAAGCAACGAAATTAAAAAGGTTTATTTTGTAATTGATATGAATTGAATTTAGTAAAGCAATTATTGTGCAGATTGATGATTTTAATGTTTTTAATCATTTAATTGTTTTAGTCTGCGGTCCTTTATGAAGCTTTTTCAAACCTAAAATTAATGCGTGGTTGGAGAGATAAGCTCAGACTGATTGGGGTAATACACTTGCCTGCAGATAAGCTAAAGAATCCATGCCGTACTTATCAAAAGCCAAAACTAGGGAGTTACATATGCTGAACAGAACTTATGAACATACGCTGGCATCAGACTTGTCACAGGGTTTCTCACTGGGCATTGCAGAGTTAAAAAACACTAATTGCATAAGCCAATGAAGAGGTTTCTTTTGGTATTATTAGATATTATTAGAGCCGATAGCTGCAGACTTTGTTGTGAAGAAGAAGAAACAGCAGAACACATTTTGTGTCACTATGATAGTCTCGCCAGACTTATACTTCGGTACTTATCCACTTATAACAGAACTAGGCAACAACTCTCCAAAGGACATAGTGGTGTTCTTAACTGTTACTCGTCTACGAAACTAAAGTGGGTATGTCAGAATAATCCTTAAAGGATGCAGTAACGTGGTGACAAGTTCCCAACCCGTTTTAAAATCTAATCTGTGTAATTTCTTATGAAAAATATATGATTTTTAATGGTTAACTAATAGTTCTTTAACTAAATGTTGTACTAAGTAAGCAAAAGATATTCATTTAAATTTATTTAACGTCAATTTTAGTTAAAATTAGAACTATTTGGCATTTACCAAATAGATTTGACACTAAAATTAAAGTAATTAAGAGTAAACTGCTCTTTTCAATAGAAATCCAGTGAAATTCATTGCATGCAATTTTGTTTCAAATTTGAAATAATTCGTTAAAGAAATATGAACTATTTCTTCAAGCTACAACCTATGCAAATCATAGCTAAGACCTTCAAAATATTTTTGCCAATAAAATAAACAAGCGCTGACAAACTGACGTGACCAAGGTTTGCATTGACTCCAAAACGTAGAGCGGCTCGACGCCCAGCTTCAGTTCTCCGGTATGGCCGTGTACAAAGTTCAGTAACCAAGCCAAGTAAATTTGCCAAGTAAATTTGCCAAGCCTTCATTTTGTGTGCAAATAACGACGAAGTGCATGAAAATTGAAAATTAATTTTAAGCAAACCAAAAATAAAGGTTAATTTTCCAGTAAATTGCCAAATTAACCTTGAGCATAATTCGCGCATTTTCACGAATAGCTTAAGATATTATTTTTGTTTGTTAGCTTTTGTTTTTGTAGATGCATTTTACAAATGTTCGTTTACGAAAATACATACAGCAACAACAACAATAACAACAACAAGAATAACTATAGCAACAACAATAAAATATATATTATTAATTTTTTGAACTGAACCTTGCTCTCGATTTTCGCATGAATGCCTCTGAAAGACACAAAAATGCAAAAATAACAACAGCAACAACAACAACAACACCAACAACAAATAAGACTACAATAAGAAAATTTTTACAAACAAAAAAAATAATTGAAAAAAAAATATTTTTACAAAATTTAAATTGTAGTCGAATTTCGTTCCAAACTGCACTTCGTACGTTGTTGTTTAATGCAACGCCGTTTCGCCAACAACAACAACAACAACAACTGCAGCTCACTGCAGCAGCACAAGTAACTCAACACAACAACCATACTAACGTAATAAATGTGAGTTTCGTTCTATAGAGAAATTTGCATGTTGAATGAACAAATTAACAGTTGATAGACTTAAATGAAATTGGTACTCGAATTGCATTTGCATTCCTCATAGCTAAGAGAACGATACGATCTACTCAGTGAGTTAAGCACAATAGGTGTGCGCAAAAACAAACTGAGCGAGCGCTTTACATCTGAGCTTAATTGAGCGTACGACTGATTTATTAATTCACTCACGCACACACAAGCTCGCTCTCACACATGCGCACGTCACTCAAATCATAAAGTTTCTGCCGGCCTCTTCACATATGCAAAGTTTTTGCTTAATGTCAAGTGTAAAGCTGTTGTAATTATAATAGATATAGCCATATTCACCACTGATTTCGAAATTCACCATGAATTATGAGTTTAATTAAATAAAACACATACATACACTTGCGCTTTCTATTATCACCACACCACACCACATCACACACCACCAATGTCAACGCACATTGTAATAAATTCACCAAAGTGCAGCTCGCACTCTGTTCCTACACACACACATATTCAGCGTCGTCGGTTTTATTCTTGCATATAAATTGCATCTTAAAGATGCAGCATGCAATTTTTACGATTTTTCTTATTTTGTATATTTTGGTCTGCAGAATCATTTTTTTTTCTTTCGTTCCAACTCTTTTGTTGTATCCCTTTTTTGATTGATATTTCTTATGCACATTATTTTATATTCTCCTTTGTGTGTTATTTATTTATTATTTTTTATTTGTTTGCCTGCATTTCGTTGTGCAGCTAGTAGTGACGTATTTGCCCAAAAATGCATTCAAAAAGGTTTTTTTTTATTGCATTATTGCATTATTTCTTCCAAAGTTTTGTTGATATGCGTTTTTTTTGTTTGTTTTTTCTTTCAAAAATGCAGCCGCAATGAATGCAGTTTTTGTGCATTGCAGTTTCGGTTGTTGCCGTTGTGTTGTTTATGCAATTTTGTGCATTTTTATCCTTTAAATCCAAAAGGGTGGATTTGTGCGCTTTTGTCTTGGGCTGAATTTATATATATTTTTTTTTATTTTTATTTTAATTTAAATTTTGTTTTTTTTGCATGTTTTTTTATTGAAATTCGAGTGTCGCCGTCTTGTTAGGAAATTGTGGTTAGTGCCTTAGTTGATACTTATCTTATGTAAATAAATGTCCTAATAATGTCCTTGACAACAATTTTTTTACGAATAAAAAATAATTTTTTACTATCATATTTAATCGTTATGGTAGAAGGTAGAAGATAGAAAGAAAATGCATTCGGTTCTCTTCAACTCCAGATAAGCGAAATTCTAATAATGTATTGAGAATATACCGAAATACTGTAAAGTAAATTGAGAACTCAAAATTTGTTTTCAATTTTAGATATTTGTGTGCTAAAGTAATTTCCATTAACTATTTCTTCTCTTTCAATATATTTAAAGTAATTAGTTTTTTTAGAAAATTTAAGCCGAAATGGCAGTTTTATCAGCCATTAAATTTTTTTCTTACCCTCTTCCATTTTTTCAATTTTTTAGAGCTTAATTACTACTAAAACAAGGTGCCGTTTGAAAATTTTGTTTTTATTCATATTTTTTGACCTATTTAATAAAATTATTATTTTCATACTTTTATTTTTATTTATTTGATGCAATTAGCTGGCATACTCACATTGATTGTTTTATTATCCGTAAGATAAGTTGAGCATATAGTATTGATCTTTCCCGCTCATTTCGATTAAAAGAGGTAATTGAAAATAGTAAAGGAAATAACATATCTAATTTAAAAATTATTAATTCCACTCAGGTGTATATAATTTACGTTTCGTCTTTTCACCGTTAATTTTGGGACCATCTATTAAGATTAAAAATATATCAAGATATATTAAAACTGAATTTAAATAAATTTAAGTCATAAATACGAAAATCTTAACAGAAAAAAATTTTTAAAATGACTTTTTTGGTCTTTAAGAGAATATTATTCTAAAGAATTATTTATTTGACAAATATAACATTAATTATGATTTTATTTTCAAAAAAAAATATATAATATAGTGATAAATCAAAACTAAAGGCAAAATAAAATGAATAAATAATAAGTCCAGTTAAAAGTTGTCCAGTTGTGTGACCCTATATAACTCAACTCTTCAAAAGTTCATTGGATTACTTATAGTTTAATCTTTTGTTCATTAAGAAGTAATATGCTGAAAAAAATAATGAAAAGTGTGAGACCGAGAAATGTGTAGTCAGATTTATTGAATACATTTCTAATACTACATAATTCATCGCAATGATATTCTTTCCCTGCACTAAATTTTATTTTAATAGTCCCTATATTATATTTAATAGTCGCTATATTATAATGAAACAGGGACATATAACAAATAAAAGTCACGATCTGGTTTTATATTCTTTTGGTAGGTACTAGAATGTACAGAACCTACATTATACCAAAACAGCTATTTCTGAAAATATTACAACCAAAAACAAACACTTTCCTAAGTTTAACTGGGATTAATACTAATCTGCTTACGTCCGTCAATATAAGTCATTGCTTATAAGGTAGACAAGCGGTTAAGTTGGGTGCCACAATAGGGACTTGTAAAGAAATTATTAGAAAGAAGACATGGAAGATCTATTAAACAATGTAAGATTGCTTATTTTTTTCAAATCTTCTTAAATATTTGATTTTGCAAAATGAGCAGAATTGGGTACAATTAAATTAATGAACCTAGTAAAGTTTGTCATAAAAACCAGATGATTTGTAAGAGGAAGTTGATGAGTTAAAATAAATTAGCCACTGATATCGTAATGGGCACTAGACCTAAGCAAATTTCAGTACTTTTTATATCCTGTAATAAAATGTCCTATCTAAGTTTGCTTGAAAGAGACAAATTCTAATATAATTCTACTTAAGTCCTGAACTATTTCCTAAATTTATAGTTATATAGTCTATTTAAACTAATTTTGTATTAAATTCTTTTACTATTTTGTTGCAATTAAATGATGTCTTAATGTCGGATTGATTTAAATAAATTTGCTCTAAATACTTACTAACATTACTACTGAGTGGCTCATCTATAGAAGAGAAAAATAATAATAGTAACTAAGTATTACAGAAATATAATAACTGTTTCTTACGTAAATTAAAATTATATCCAAAATGTTTCTCTTGATTCTCTGTTGCGACCTGCTCTTCCGCTCTTCTTTTTGTTTCTAGATTTAAAGCTTTGATATTATTTAAGATGGTTTTGTTTATGTTTGGGTAAACTATCTCTTCAGCAGCTTTACTGTCTGTCTTCCTCTGAGGTTTTTGTTTTTTTTGCCCTTTACGTTTACGTGCAGTCCCATTTTTCACTTCATCATTATTGATTACAGCTTCTAAAATAGGTGGACCACTTTCCTGTCTTATTTTTTGTCTTGTGGTCACTATATAAATAAAAAATTTTTTGATTTAAAATTCCTCAAAAAAACCTAATTTTATTCTTTTCTATTTTACTTACTAGAATGTATACTTTTTCCCATTTTTTAGAAAGGAGTTTCTAAAAAATTATCTGCTTCAAAAAAAAAAGATAGAAGTTATCAATTATTAGTTCAAAGAACTAAGATAACTAAATGGTTTTTTAAATATTAGAATATGATTTTTGACGTATGTCATGAAAAATGTTATAATAAAAAAAATCGATTGCTTTGTTAAAATTATTTATCGAAAATATTATCGTGAAGTAATTGGCAACTTGTAGTGCCTGAACTATAGTAATCGTAGCAGTAATAGTAGTAATAATAGTTGTAATAATAGTAGTAGAAATAGTATTACTACTTACAGATGTGATTGGGATAACAGTGTTGGATAAGACTGTTTTAGTGCGTTTTTGGTTGAAACATTTAATATAGGATACCTTGCGGTTTTGGTAAAGCTATAGTATCTATCCTTCGTTTTAATGTAACACAAATTGGAATATCCAAATTATAAAAAACATATATTTTTAATTGAAATTTTGCTACTAGTTTAACCATCCAATTGTACGCACGTATATCTTTTATTCAATAACTTATACAGCTTATCAAATGAGTCAATGGACTGTTTGTCCTTAAATATTTTCCTGAAAGAAATTTAATAAGCTTCTATAGCTTATTAAATGACAGTTTGATTACAAACTTATACATTAGTTTTTATATAAATTTCTGTATGCCCACGTTAGTTGCGTTACGACTATCGAAGACGTCCTGAGGTAGATGCTACAATGGTACCGATGGTAGATATCTTTAACAATGTGGGATATAGTAAACGTGCCCATCACGAAGAACAACATCTGGTGTTCCTTACATTAACTTAAAAACACTTTTGTAGCCAGAATTTTAGCAAGTGGGGAGAGAGGGTAGATATATTAGAAAGTATTTATTTTGATAGCATTTTTGCAGTACATTATGCGTTGATCATATCGTCAAGGTAGGAATCTACCTGAAGATACGCCACTATTCATTTGTTATTTTTTATAACGCATTATTAAATATACTCCCCAATGTATTTGCCCATCATTTTAGATAACCACTGAACCAATTATGTTCAGTTCCATTTCAATGATGTTCATGTAGATGTCTTCGAAAAACATCTCATAACTTATCAAAAATATAAATTGTGTTACCTCATTTATTTATCAATCATTTTGTTTTCCAATAGTGTTTGGATCCATTTCCGTGAGATCAACTAAGATGTCTTCAACAGCCTTGTGAATGGTCAACTATTATTGTTCAGTTGTATTTGTCCCAAAGGGTGTTCTAGGTATTAGTAGAGGTGTTCTCTATAAGTAACCAGAAGATTATCTATCATCTAAAAGTAATATGAAACATAATATTAATAGAACTATGAATGCAAATAAATAGGCGTAAGTGTTGAAGAGTTACGCCGCTATATTAAAATATTATCACTATATTAAAAGCTATATTAAAAGCAAAATATCTTCTATTCAAAAAGATTTCGTGTAGATTTAAACGTTTATATTGTAACTAAAATTCCATATAAACTTTTCGTTCCTGTAATCTGTGTAAAGTTTCAATCAATCAATTTATAATTTAATCCATCGCTGTAAAATTATGTGTAGCTCCAATCACAAATCCAAATTCACTTATCTTGTTTTAATAGTAATTTTTATAAAACAAAAGAGAATAGACTAAATATTCTGTAAATTTTTATCTATATAATTTCTTTTCCTACAACAAATTTACAAAAATATATTGAATGTTTAAGTAAACTGAATGTGCTACTAATTTTAATTTTAATTGTCTGTGACAATTAGAATTGATCCAATCTTCTATAACCGAATTCGGTCTGAATGTCTTTAATGATGAGCTGAAGCATGAATGAGCGCATAGATTTTAACATGATTTATTAACATTAAAATATATGAATAAAACTCAAGATAAGGACATCCTTTAAAAGTGAAATCCATTTGTGCTCTCTTAAATACACATTTTAGGAGTCTATAATTGTTCGGGGCATGATTCATCCATGGTTACATTTAATAATTAAGCATCAATTTTCTTTTTTAAACTCAAGTTAATTTTTTATTTTATAAAGCAGATTTCGGGAGACTGGATCTAACTTTCGAATACATTCCAAATCATGATGGACTTATTCATAATCGTATTTAACAGTTCTGTTAGTTAACAGAAGCTTTCAAGTAACATTCATATAACTTTCTGGTAATGGTCAGAGTTTGTCTTTTAGTTTTTTATTTGTCATTTTCGTTGTTCTTTTACTTATCATTGTTTAGCAATATGAATATATTGAATTTAAAAATAAGTTAATTTTAAAAAATAATAAAAATCAACATTTTTAAAGTAAAATATATCGTTATAAATTGTTTAGGTTAAATGCCGGCTAAGTTAGTTTTTTCTTTATAGTTCTTATAGTTCCTTGTTGTATAAAACAGTTTTTGAAAGCTTGAATTTGTCTTTCGAATATACTCCAAATTATGATCGACTCATAATCTTGTTTAACAGTTCTCTTAGTTAACAGTAACAATTAGATAACAGATAGGGAAGATTCAGATAAGTATTTTTTACTTTTCATTATTTTTTTATTTTTTTATTATGTTGAAGTTATTTGAGCTAGTGCACTTGAGCACTTTTACTCTTTTTTAAGTCGAGGTATTTTCAAAACCCCTCTTTACGCCTTGACTGGATTATTGTTTATTACTTCATCAGACTAAACAATAATTGACCTCAGATCTGCATACCTCCCCGAGGAGCCTGTAACCATTCTGAGATTTGATAACGCGGTGTTGGTAAGTCTGTCAGTTTTCGTAAATAATTTCATGGCTCTATCCTTTCTGTATTTTTTGATGGGATCTTGATGTCCCTGAGAATTTCATTCGTCCTAATGTACCATGGTACTTTGAAAAGTCTTCTCAGAGCCTGGCTTTGTGCAATTTCTAGCTGGCAAATAGTAGTGTTTAAAGCTTTGCTAAACGCTACACATCCATATAGAAGTGACAGACGAATTATTTGGTTATATAACAGATTCCTGTTCTTAGCATTGAAATTTTAATTTCTGAATAGCGGTTGGATGTGATAAAGAATTTTGGCACAGCTAATTATTCTCAGTTGAACATGCTTAAGCCTTGAGAAACGTTTGACCAACGTGATCCCGGGATATTTAACGCTATCCTCCTAGTTTATTATCATATCACCCACTCTCACTCTCGACGGATTCTGTCTCCACTTACGCGTTAGTCTTACAGCCTTAGTTTTTTCTTTATTTCTTTTATATTATTGTTTATAAATTTTAAAATATTTAAATTTGAAAAAAAAATTAATATCAATATATAATAATTATAATAATTTTAATTTAAAAGTAAAAACACATCGTTATCAATATTTTTAGTAAAATGCCGGTTCCCTACTTTGAAGATATAAAAGAAGTGAGTATTAAAGAAGAAAAGAGAAAGATAATAAGTGGAATATTTTAATTGAAGGAAGAAAGTCTTAATTAAAAATCATTGAACTTGCTAAAGTGCAACCCTTACCAGCAGCTTCCCCCGCCCGCACTTTTAGCGAATTTAAGTGAGTCAAAATATCTTCAACTCAGTCTCGTCCACTTTCAAGTTGTAAATATGACGCAGTACAACTGAATTTTTTCAGTTTTTTTATTTTTTTTTTTAATTTTCATTTTCGTTGCTTTTTGTTTACAATTTCTACACAATTTTTGTCATTTTCTTTTATTATATTAAATGTTTTCGTTTTTTTTTTTTTGCAATTCCTACTTTATTAGTATAATTTTTGCATTATTTTTTAATTCATCATTCGTACAGAAAAAAAAAAATAATATTACAAAAAAAAGTTTTTTTTACGAAAAGTGCATGTGCAACGAGCCAACCGCTCAGCTTGTCAGTCAGTTGCATTTGTGCACGTTTTGCGCTACGTTCTGCCGCCGCAATGTTACAAGCTTTATAACAAATACTCGTAATATAGAAGCAAAAGAAAACAAGAAAAGAAAAAGAAAAACTTAAATATTTAGTCTATAAGAAATAAAGCTCGTCCGTTACAAATTAAAGCAATCGCCTGAGATACGTTTGTCAACACAAACAAACATAGAATAAATAACTGTTGAGCCAAAATTTTAAGATTTCCAGTAGAAAATTCTGTAAAAAAATAGCGAATGCGAAAAAATTGAATGAAACATACGTCGCGTTACAATTTTTGAGTGTAAATAATATATAATGCAACAGTGGGAGCGTAATTTAAGTGCAGCACCGGCAACAATAGCAGCAGCAGTAGCAGCAACGGCAGCAGCAAACGCAGTAGCAGAAGTCCATGCTGAGTAATATTCTATTTTGAAGTAAAAAACGTGAGTGAGAAAAACAGCGTGTAAAAAAAATTTAAGCTGAGTTAATTTTCGTATGAAAACTCTTAAACATATAAACACATAGACAATGCACTTTTTTTCCTGCTGTAAGTTTTGCTTTACCCCTTACATGCCAATGCGCTAGCTGTGTGCATTTCTGAGCATTATTAATGAGCAAAATAATGTGGTGAACTTTTTTGCAGACTTTTTTTTTGTTTTTGATTTTGGTGTAAATGTATTAGTCGAACTTGGTGAGTGGACGTAGTTTGAGTATGAGCTTAACGCTGTGTTCTTGTTGTTGTGCGCCTGACATGTTGCTACGCTAGCGTAGTTTCCTACTTACAGGAGAATTTTTATAAGTTAACTGCATGAAGTTAGCTTGCTAATATGAGCTTAACTGAGCGCTCAGCAGCAGTGTTGCCGCGTTGCTGTATTGCTGTGTTATTGGCATAATTCTTCCGACACATTTTTAATTTTTAAATATAAAATTATAAAAAAAAGAGAAGAAAAATAATATTTGTTTATAGTTCTAGTTTTACTCAAAACTATACTATATAAGTATTTTGTTGCTTTTTTTTGGTAAGAACATTAACATAGTTAAGCAATGGCGGGAGTATAAAAGTTTAGAACTTTACTCAGGCTATTGAGGACTGACTGACTGATACTATTAAGTTCTAGGGCGACTTGCATGTTTGAATGAATGAATGAATGAGTTACATTCTGCTTGCATTGTATTGCCAACCAATACATAGAAAAGCCGGCATTTTTATCTGTCCGCACGTATCTTGGCGTTGTAACTGTGATAGCTGCTCAATCTTTGGCGATAATGTCGCTCTTTAGTGACTCTTTAAAGGAATGAGTTTTTTATTTGGGCTTTTTTTAATACATTTTTAAATTAAAAATATTTTTTAAGAGAATTTGGCATTATTTCATTTGCGATTTTTGAGTTGGTTTTGCAAAAAGAAGAGTTTGTTGTAAGTAGCTGAGGAGATTGTTCATTGCATTTGATATATATGATTATTTGGTATTGTTGTTGTTGTTGTTGTTTAGAACGTAGTTGTGGTCTGGGCTTTTTGGTTTGT
Source organism: Teleopsis dalmanni (assembly GCF_002237135.1). NCBI lineage: Eukaryota > Metazoa > Arthropoda > Insecta > Diptera > Diopsidae > Teleopsis > Teleopsis dalmanni. The sequence continues at coordinate 180,798,533 of NC_051847.1, forward strand.
TTTTGCTAGAGAACAGAATTGCACAACTACGAATACAGGTTGACTACTAGTATAGCATAGAGTATAAATATTGTTAGCTTTAAGTCTGGCCGACTACGACATATGCAGGAATTTTTATATTTGTCGGACATATAAAATGCTTTTGTTGTACTCGTTCGTTCGCTAGCTCACTCGCACGTAGTGGTGCGCCTCAGCTTTGGCTAATGTCTTGTCATATTGTAGTTTGTTGACAGTGGTCGCGGTGTAAGTTTTTTTTTTACCCTACTTCATCATCATCTTTACAACTTCTCAGTTTATGTGCGTTTAGGAGCAGCAAAACATAAGAAGTACAAGTAAAAAAAAAAACCAACAAAAAAATTTTAAAAAAAAGTTTATTATAAAAAAAGTTTATTAAAATTACAAAACGAGAGATAATGAAAAAGAAAATACATTAAACGTAAGAAAGTGTTATGTGCCCTAGAAGTGTAGGAAAGCTGGAGAGTTGGAATTCGTCTAAATATATTTGCAACAAAGTGCGTATTTTATTAAACAATGAAATAAATATAAATTAATTTAATTCAATTTAATTTAATTTAAATTAATTGCAATTAAAAATTTTTTAAGTTTAGTAGAAAAAAAAAAACAATATTTCTATGCAATTAACTGCGCAATGTGTTGTTGTTTAAATGCAAATATGTGTATGTGTGCGTGTTGTACTTGTGTTAGTGTGTCAGCAGCGGCGTATTTGTAAGAATTGACTCTAAATATCAGCAGTGGTTAATGAGTAAGAGTAGGGGTGGCAGGGAGGCCTGTCTAACTAAAAAAAATAATCCAACAGCAGCTGTTTGTACTACGCATAAGTACTAAGAATGTGAAAAGTGAAAAGTGAACAATGCTAAACTTTGCAATGTGTTACGCGTATTTCATTCTATATGAATAATATGAAATCACAAACATAATATTTAATTTAAAAATTTTTTTTAAAATATTCTTTATTATTTCTTTTTTTTTATTTTGTATAAGCAAGAATTTTCGCGAATCCAAAACAAAAACAATTGTAACGGAATATTTTTAATGTACATTCCAATATATCAAATTGCCTAGAAAACAGACTGCAAATGTACATAAAAACTAAAAAAAAAACAAACAACAACAATACAATTCAAACAGTAAACGGCCAAAAAAACAGCAAAGGCAACAACAACAACTACGTCAATTACAACAAAAAAGTCTGTTAAAAGCTATAAAAGTTTCTTATATCAATGCTTGACATTGAATTTAAGCAGAAATCATTCACACACACGCACACACACACACACACTCGCATACAAACATTTAAATGCATTTGGGTGGCGTGTATATGTACGCCATTTTCAGAGCAAAATAAAAAAAAATAAATTAATCAAAATTATATCGAATTTTACGAACATTCAAATAAAGCATAGAAGAATTTTCTGTATTATTATTTTGTTTGTTGTTTTGAAAATCAAATAAAATCACTTACAACAACAACAACAACAACAAATAGACTTAAGCGGTTGTTGTTGATTTTCATATAAACTATTTGATTGTTTTTGTTGTTGTAGCGTAAAAGCACGTTTAGAAGGGCTTTGAGAAGCAACTCTCCTATTGCAGAGATGAATAAATGTTGATCAGTAAAATGTATTAGTGAATGGATCTATGGATTTAAACGTCACTATAGGGAATTCTGAATATGATATACATAAATGATCACCATGTAATTTTCTTATAAGAAAACATATTTTCGTTGTAATATTTCAGCACTTTCTATAGTATAATTTTTATAAGCTTCTTTCTACTACTACTCCTTTTAAATAAATACGATAGATACTACAATTATACCAAATCCTCGAAGAAAAGTTATATATATTTCTTCTGTATACGGCAGTGGCGTTGCTAGGCGTCAGCGATGTCGGCGACCGCCGGGGCCTCGCAAAATGTTACCGACTGTGGATTCTAAGCACTTAATAAATATTTTGAAATATTTGGTTTGATAATGGCATTAATAATATTCGAAGTATTCCCTAATGTTTATATAGTAATCAGATTCATGTTCACAGTTCCAGTCAGTATAGTTTTAACGGAAAGAAGCTTCTCAAAGTTAAAAATGATTAAGACGTACTAGAAAGTGTATGATAATCCAAGAGAGACTATCTCCATTGGAAATTCTATAAACTGAAGCAAAAATAGCAGCTGGCGCAAATTATGATATAATTTAAAAAAAGTGAGTGGTGCTAAAAGTAGAAAAATTCACTTATTTTAATTTGTGTTTATTTTAATTTTATTAATTATAAAGGGGGCCTCGCAATTCTGATGTCGCCGACGTACAGAGTTGGTCTAGCTCCGCCACTGGTATACGGTAACACAATGCGCTAATAGGCCTACGTGCAACATTGTTGTTGTTGCAAATTAGTTGTTATTATTTTTGTGTACAAACACTTTGCATTTGTAACATTGTTCCTTTTTCTTTTGTATTCTTTAACTTTTACTCAACTCAACTTTAATGTATAAAGTAGATAGCGGATAAGTATGAAAGTACTTAGGTAAGAAACAAATAAAGTTTTATCGTTAAGTTTGACAATTGGTGTAGACAACCTTTGTATTGTGTGATCCTTTTAAATTTTAATATAAAAAGGACATTTAAATAATCTATATTAAATGTTTTACTGTTACTTACATATTTTCAATCCAGTAGCCTCCGTAGCCAACCTGATCATTAGCTTCCGGTCAACAGATCGTAGTATCGAGTGCCTTCATATCATTGGTCACCTGGACCTTCAATTGAAAATACCAGCCCAGGCTTCTACTCCATATAAAATCAATTGAGGTTGACCTCTTAAATAATAGTATCGTGGTAAGTGTGGTTAATAGTAAAAGTCACATAGGTAGAATGACTGTGTTTATTACTTTGATAACTATGGACACTGTACTTTAAATATCGTTATCTTTGTTAATAGTCACGCATCCATAAGTTAATCGAAACCAAGACGGTGAAATCGATGTTCATAATCAAATGCCTTAAATTACTAAAACACATCGAATATTGTAAGGTCTCTCTTTGCTAGGTTCGTGGACTTAGGAATATTGTAGGAAATGAGATAACCGATAAGAGAATTTTGAAGAGAAGAGATTTTGAAATGCATGTAAATGAGACTTACTAATGCCTGAGGAGTGAAATGTTTAGGAGCATAGAAGAATTCATTATCGCGGTGACAGGTTTTTTTGAGATCCATTTATTTTATTACAATCTGTCTGGTATGAATGACAATAAGTAATAATGTATAATTATAAATCGTAATAATAATTATTACAATCTAAAAAAAGAAAGACACGTATGGACTATGCCCAGTGACATATCCATATATATTTAAAGTAACAGTGTGTGATTTACATATACATATCTAAAATATCTCTAGATGTTTTCCTTCTTAGCTTTGTTAAAGTGTTGGAAGGGGACATCAGGTGTGTCACCAGCGGGTTTGGGTGCATATATATGCGATGAGCGTAATTCTTTAAAATACTGGCTATTTCTTCTATTTCTTTCGATTAATCGCGAAGACTGCGTGGTTACCTGAACTTTATAGCCAAGATTAGAAAAGAATGAAATGAAATCTTTTGGTCTTTAGCAAACCTGTAATTTGGTGTGTTGCACTTACTGGTGTGGTAACGGGGCACTATGCTATTGCACCCATGCTCCAGCGGGACGTGTTTAAACAAATGGACTGTGCAGCTTGTTGTTATGATAAATATGAGATAAAATGCATTAAACACTTTCTATATCTTTGTGCGAAAGTACAGATGAGAGACTTCCATTTTTTATGATCGCTTATTTACTGATCTGATAGATATAAATTTGTTGAATATATTCAGTTTTATCTGAAAGATGAATTGGCTTAACAGTGATTACAGATAAAACGCCATCGATTTCTTGGAGACCGTTTCTTCCCTATCTTATTGTGATCGACTTTCTTATGAGTTTTTGTCAAGGTAGTTTCACTTAAACTCTAAATAAATATTAATAAATTTAAATAAAGGCTATTATACACCAGCTAAAAAAAATTAAAATAATTATTTAAAAATAAATAAAATCAAAACCACAAGTTATTTTATAAATGGAATTGTTGTTAATAAATTTGTTTTTCAAGCAGTTTCGTTTATATGCAAAATTGATAAAGTAATTATTTTAAAACTTTTTCGATTCATTTTTAAAATTATCGTTGAAAATTTTTTAATTATAAGAACTGCAACCACAAAAAAAATAATAAAAAATTGGAATGCATTTCAACCAAAAGAAGCAAAGAAAAAAAAAGTAATTACATTGAATGTAGAAAATGAAAAGCAAAAGAAAACGCATTTCATAGAAGGAAACCCTAGAAATGTTGGTTGCCGCCATATTTGTTATTGCATTTGTTTTTACTGTTGTTGTTTTCTGACTTTCTTCATATATGGCATCTCTTCTTATGATTTAGTGAACACAAAAAGTGTACAGGCTTTTATAATTATAAACAAACAAAAAAAAACAGTAAATTTGTCTAATATTTTTCATTAAGTATGACGAAAGCAACAAACTAGGGTACATTAAAAGTTTTATAATTTTGATTCAAAATTTTAAACGGCCTTGAAGATTTGGTTTTTATTTCACAACAGAGAATTGTAGAATGGCATTTGCGTTTGATTTACGCTTTGTTTGCTTATTAACTATACACAATACACAATAACTACAGCATTTTATTTTAAAGAAAGTTATTATCTCATATAAGCGAAAGTCAAAGCGCCAGCTAACAGCACCAAAAAACGAAACAAACATCTTTTATTTAAAAAAAGTTAATAAAAAATGGGCAAGTGCTGACAAACTGCACTAAAAACATGACATTATTATGAGAAATCGGCAACAAGCTAGGTTTTTATTTCAGAACAGAGAACTGTAGAATGGCATTTGCGTTGGATTTACGCTGTGTTTGGTTATTAACAGTACGTCATATACAATAACTACAGCATTTTATTTTCACGAAAGTTATTATCTCATGCAAGCTAAAGTCAAAGTGGCAGTTAACAACACCAAAAAACGACACCAAGTATTTTTTATTTAAATATATAAAAAAAAATTAAATAAAAAATGAACAAACGCTGACGTACTGCACTATAAACATGAAATTTCTATGAGAAATCGCTATAGAAAATCTTTGAATAAATATTTTCAACATTAAAATATTTTTTAATTCGCTCTTCCAATGCTTATCATATAAGATTTAGTATAGCTTTAAAACTATAGACTTTCAAATTAAGAGTCAAAAGTCAATATCAATTAGTTACAATTAATTCAACAAAAAAGAAATTAAGATTTAAACGAAGATAGTAGAATGATAATGTTAAGTTTTAATTCAAAATTTCCTTCTATGTACAAAGTTTAAAACGAAATCTTAAAAATGTATGAATGTATATATATGTTTTCTCAAAGTCTGCCACTGATGATATAACTCATCACTCAATAAGTTGTGTGACTAACTAAGAAAAACAAAATTTTTCTGCCAAAGTACGATTTTTTACTCATCAATATAATCTCCTTCAAGGGCAATACAATCATTTCAACGCTTCTCTAACTTCTCGATGTCGTGCTTGTAGAAGGATTTGTCTTTGACCTTAAAATAGGTTTCAGTTTCAGCAATAACTTCTTTATTTGAGATGAATTTCTTACCGGCGAGCATTTTTTTGAGATTAGCGAATAGCCAGTAGTCGGTGTTTTGAAAAAGTAGCTTCACTTAAATGGCTGTTACTTTTTTTCTGACTAATCGAAATGTCATAAAATTGTACACATAGTCCTTTGAATGTACATCTTACATATTATAAGTCTTATAAGTCATGCATGATAGCGACAAATCTCCAGGCGGAATTTGAGAGGCTGTAGGTTTAAGCACAAAAATAAATACAAGACATCTAAAATAATAGTCTCGTACAGTAATAGTATGTTACTTCCCTTAATAAGTCTGGTTGAGGTTAAAATGTTGAGTTGACATATTTACCTTAAACTTAATAGATGATAAGTGAATGTAAAAGTCTATCAAAATTTAGAGACTTAAAGAATTACGACTAAAGTACATACAAAAAACAAAATAAATATTTAAAACGTAATGTGTACATAGAATTGTAATATACAAACACATATATGCTCCCGATATTTATCAATGGGTGCAAAGCCTAGACTACAAAGCACAGTAAGTCCAGTGTCAATGAGTGTTGGAGTGCATATTTATTCAGAAAGTGAAATTAAGGCATTGCTAAAATAGCATACTGCAGACGGATGCCAAGGAATCAGCTTAAAAGAATCAGCTAGACTAGCCATGCAACACAATACAAAACCTAATCAGTACTACGTATATTGTGCTTCGGGAATCTAAACGAAAATGAAAAGGATGTTTCGATTATGCTTGTTTGATGTAGTGAAAAATGATTTGAAATTTCTATGTGTTAATCATTGGGAAACAGTGAGGTCCATAGGAGTAGCTTAAGGAAAATTAAGGTTGTGATTTAGCTATATCGATGACAAAGAGCAATTTATCTTAATTCGTCTTATCTTTATATGAGATAAATTATGTAAACAGAATATTCACATAACTTATTTTTATTATGTTGAGTGATTTAAGATTACGATCTAGAGATTCAAGTTAGATTTTCTCGATTTTATTTTATTTTCGATAAAAAGATTTGACATTCGCTCTATAATCCTATATAGACTACTTAAGTTAATACTCAATGCTTTGGGTCTTGTAAGTAAGTGGTGGGTCGCGTTTTAAAATATACACTTAGGTACTTTGTTTTCTTTAACTAGGAGTACAAGTAATCTGATTGAATGGATACTGTAGTAATATAAGATGGAATCCTACTATAACAACATCAGAGTTTAATCCTATTCTTTATTATTATTCGGTAGATATATCTATGTCTTAAATATATATTGTCTTAAAGTAGCATTTCTGAACAATTTTTCTAAAACTTTTTATCGAGTTTAGATACATTCCTGAGTTACGTCTGTAAAAGGTGATTTATAAGTAAAGATGATTTAATCATATTCATTCATTCATTTACTTCATGGAATCAATCAATTGGAATAATTCGTTAATTTAAGTATCTGAAACTAATTTTGACAAATTATTTTATTTATTTGCCTAATGACAATGTTATTCTGTAGACTTTAGGCATTATATGTATTTAATTTTATTGTTTATTAACATTTCCTTTAATTAAAATTACTGTTGAGGCTTAAAGTTAATACAATAATGAATTACTTTTAATAAACTAAAAACAAAAAAAAACAAATATAGTATTCTAATAATCCGCAGAAGAATGTTTTAAATATTTAAAAGCAATTTGCGTAATTAAATATTAAAAATACAGTAGCGGAGTTTATGACAATAATAAAAATAAGAAAAATAAATTATATGAATTGCTTACAAGTAATATGTCTACATTAAGCTTATTAACTACTAATATATCAATTTAGATATATGATTTCAAGATATTTTCCAGTTCAAAAATAATAAAATTAGACCCGTTAACGACTGAGATGAAAGCATAATAAAAATAAGAGTTTATTTGATTTATTGTTATTTTTATTTTAATTTTTCAATAAAAACAACTTCATAAAAGTTTAATTCTCTGAAATATTTATATTAGTTTCTTAATAACATAAAGAGTTTTTACTCGGGAAAAAGTAGAATCTAATCTTTTTCCCAATACACCATAATGACTTCGCAAAATATGATGGGGATATGTAAGCTTGTAATTTCAAGTCAAGATTAATTCAACCATTAAATAAATAATAATACAATACACAAAAAATTAAAATAAAATGAAATTAAGTATAAACACCATTGATACATGAAATCCACTAAAAAGCATCTCTAAAGAATGAATGGAGAACATTTCCACAGCAATGTGGAAACTTCATTCCAGTAATCAAGGGAGAGAGATGTGAGCAGATAGATAAGATGTATGAAACTTATCTTATCTGCATTAAATTATAAAATGTTCTAAAATATATATATATAAAACATATGACATATCTTTAGATTCAACTTGTAAAAAGAAAACCATAATGAAACTGCTGTGAAATAAACTTGACTAGATTAAGTTTAACTCTTATATCTGAGTTAAAAAGTGATTTAACATTGGAGCAAGTTTTACAAGCAGTAAAATTATTAGCCAATGCAAAATATTGGACTGATTAAGGATTCCTTAATGGAGAGATTCTATATCTAAAACGGTTATAGCACGAGCTTATGAACATAGAATGTAAACTGCTGTCTACCAGAGCATAATCTTATATTGTTCCGGGTATTGGTAATCTCCAGGTTGTCAGCTGGCTTTAACTTCAGCATTAAAAAATTGTATCCTAAAAATTAAATTAACAATAAAAACAGTAAATTTTTTCGTTATTTTTTATTTAAAAATTATTATTTTTTAAAATATTTAGTCATTAATACTTTCGAATAATATAGCCTTCGAATATACTGTATTTGAAACAAAAAATTAAATATAACAATTTAAATTTAAATGAAATAAAAATACAACAAACAAAATTTAAACATAAAAAAATTATTGAATAAAATAAAAAAATAAATATATAATAAAAATAAAAATAAATATAATAAAAAAAATTTAAATAAAATGAAATATAATGAATAAATATAAAATGTAAAAATTAAATAAATTAATATAAAATAAATAAAAGAAATCAGAAAAGATAACAAAATAAACTTAAATAAAATTAATGAAAATTAGAAAATTTAAATAAAATTAAAATTAATGAATTGATATATAATGAAATAAATTAATAAAATGCAATCAAATGAATTTAAATAAAATAAAAATGAATTAATTAATTTAATAAATTAGAGTGAAATAAATAAATATATATAACAAAGTAAGTTAAAATAAAATAAAAATTAATGAATTAATATAGAAGAAAAATGAAAAACAAAAACAAAATGTAATAAATTAAATTTAAATAAAATAAAAATTAATGAATAAAAATAGAACAAAATAAAATAAAATATAAATTAAGGAGTTAAAATAGAGCAAAATATATAAATAAATATAACAAAATAAATATAAATTTCTTAAATATAATTGAATTTATATAGAACAAAATATAAACTTAATACTTTAATATATAATAAAATAAATAAATAATTAAAACAAAATAAATTTGAATATAATCTTAGTTAATAAATTAAAATAGAATGATATAACCAAATAATTCGTCCGTCACTTCTATATGGATGTGTAGCGTTTAGCAAAGCTTCAAACACTACTATTCGCCAGCTAGAAATTGCACAAAGCCAGGCTCTGATAAGACTTTTCAAAGTACCATGGTACATTAGGATGAATGAAATTCTCAGGGACCTCAAGATCCCATTAAAAAAATAGATAAAGGATAGAGCCCTGAAATTATTTACGAAATCTGACAGACTTACCAACACCGCGTTTTCAAATCTCAGAATGGTTACAGGCTCCTCGAGGAGATATGCAAATCTGAAGTCAATTATTGTTTAGTCTGATGACTTGCTAAACAATAATCTAGTCAAGTCGCAAAGAGGGGTTTTGAAGAAACCTCGCAGTTAATAGAGAGTAAAAGTGCTCATGTGCACTGACTCAACTAGCCTCAACATAATAAAGATATAAATAAATAAATATGAAAAACTAAGTTAATATCGAGTGAAAATATAGATACTAAAATATAATATAATAAGGTAATTAATTTAAAAAAATTAAAATCTAGTTAATATGTTGAATTAATATATTTTATTTATTTGAAATTAATATAGCTTAAATGCAGTTTTAAGATGATATATTTTGGTATTCAATACAACTTCTATATATAATATATACTGTATATATTTGCATATATTTATAAAACTATTGTATATATAGTGTTATTTATAATATTATTACACATATTTCATTTAGTTCAATGTGACTCATTTCATGAATCCGCTACTGTTCTTAAAAGTTTACTATTCAATACACATGAAATAGATTAAAGTCATTTTTATAAAATTTCTGTAAAGAAATAGTGACACTAAAATTAAAAGCAAAAACTATATAAAATAATTAAATAAATCTGACAAATGTCAAGTCGCTCACTTTTTATTTCCTGATATGAAATAATAAAATAATGCATTAAGCTTAAGCAAAAGCGACTTCAATTTACACGTTTTCATAAAATTAATATGAAAATAAAAATAATTTTATTTGCGTATTGTATTTTATTTATTTGTTATTAAAACTATAATAAAAATACTTCAATGGTAGATAAAATGATTCATATATTATACACAAAAAAAAAAATAAAAAAAGAAAATGCAAATGTCCTTGTTCATGCAGTGACAACACTTGCAATATATCAATGTTCTCAATTTTATTTCTGCTAAATTATTTTAAATTAATTCTTACTCGTATTGTTATAAAATTTTCACATTAATAGAAAAGATATTTCCTATATACTTTTTTTAACCACATAATATTTATCATATTTTTTTTTATTTTTCTTTTCAGCTTAACAATGCAACGCTTTCAAATCCAAAATGTGACACTTGTGACGTGAATAAATTTAAAATTAAAATAAAATTAAAATAAAATTCAAATAAAATTAAAGTAAAATTAAAAATTATTCCCAAGTTATATACAAAAAAAAAAAAAAGAAAAAAAATACAATGTATATTTTTATGAAATCTTGAATTTATTGCCTCTGTTTAAAAAATTATTTTTAATAAGTAAAATTAAAAAAAAAAAACGTAACTAAGAATTTAATAATTTTAGCTCATTACTGCATTTTTTTATTATTTAACCTTTAAGTGGAAAATTTTTGAATATTTTACGTGGTAAAAAATTAAATTACTTTTTGCTGCCCTCAAGCCGTAAACTTAATAAGAAAAGCAGATGCAGATAGGAATTACTTGAGCAACAGGAGCTGTGAACTACGAAGCCATTTTATACATTTTGGTGAGTGTAATTTTTTTATTTTATAATTTAATATTTATATATATAAGAGTAGTGTACAGTTTTACACATAAAATTGTCAAATAAATGATAAAAAACATAAAATTAATTTAAATATTTTTTTCCTTGAGCCGGGTATTTAATAAATTTTCATTGTAATTAAAAGTTTTTAATATATATATCAAGCAAAATAATATTATTTATTTAAAGAGAAAAGATAGTTCCCATCAAACAAATCAGACAATAAAGGTTCTGAAACAACTCTATTAAATCAACGGAAGCTATTAAAGGTAGACAAAATAACCTTAACTATAAAACCAACTTAAAAGCAATATTAAGCAATGTTAAGCACTTAAACTCCAAGTCCAAACGAAAGCAATAGTGGAACTTTCATTCAAAGTCTACAAATAGTAAAGAGTAAAAGTTTTGATTCACATATAATGCAGTAAATCAATTCTTTAAGGGAATAAAGATGCTATTTATTTTAACAATGGATGTTCTGCTAAAGTGTTATATGAACGTGACTACGTATGAATAAAGTTAAAAAATGTTTGAGAACATTGACCTGAACTTGTCGTTATACTTTATAGTAATAAAATAATGGTTCCAAAACTTTCTATCTATTTCTATTTTCTATATATATGGTAAATTAGTTAGTTTATATAAACAACATATAAACCATAAGAAAATATAGTCGCCATTAACTAGAGATCTATTGTATTCACTTCATGAAGAAGCACTTTATGGTTTTGGAGTGTTTCTCAAATTTCAATATCCTCAATAAATCATAGGACTGAATCTATTCCACAGAGTCTTTTTATTATTCTGTGTATGCATCAATATAGGATCGACTTCAGTACTCTTACCACAAATCCACCAAGCTGGTTTAGAGTAAGTTGACAGTTTTGAAAGGTGACCTACAATGCACTATTGGAACTTCTGTACTGATGTTTCAGTTGGTGTTGTTTAATTTCCTACAATCTTTAATCCTTGTTTTATGTTTTATGGCCACACTTTTTCAAGTTTCTGCTCTAGCTTAAGAACTATTAAAAATCTAATAACTGCTTTAACTACAAATAACCATGACTTTAACTACTCTATCCATGACTTACATCATGAGTCATGGATAGAGTCGAATTCAATGTTCCACTAATTGTAAGTAAAAGGAGTGCCACTAAAAAGTTTGTAATTTTTTAATTAGATTAACTAAAAGAACATATGTTATATACTATACTAAATATTGAAAGAATTTTGTATAAGGTACTAATGAGTACCAGATATTCGTCAATTATCATTATAGCGATATCACCGCAATTATTTTGATACCTGTTGGTTCCAAGTTCTATTGAAAACAAATTTATCACCTAATTATAAAGGTAAATTCGATTAAGATTCAGTTCACAGCTTTATTTATTTATCTAAACATATTCGTTTAATGATAGTTTTCCACTCGAACGTATATAAAATACGCTAAGTCCAAAATTTATTTTTTTTTTTGTGTATATATAAGTTATAGTTTTTAAATTGTTTTAAGAGTGTAACTAATTCATAAATTATTAATTCATAATTAAGCTATATTTACCAATTATTTTATTTTGTTTTACATTATTTTATATACAAAAATTCCACAGAATTTATTCTGTTCCACATTTGGTTCTAAACCTCTATAACATATCTTCTACTTTTTATACTTTTTTATTTATTTATAGTAATAAATTAAAGAATATAAGATATTATAACTATAATAGGAAGACGAGCACTAGTAGCTACGACTTTCAGTTCGGATATTATTAACTAAATTACAGGCTTTAATATATTTTTTAATATAAAATATATTATTTTATATTATTATTTATTTTATAAATATTATTAAATTACAATAATATATTATATTTTTATTATGTATATTACATGTCTGGTAGGTTAAATATTGGACGATTTATTTTTTCCAATAGAAACAAAAATGTAGGCAATTGTTAAATATATGATCTATGGATGGTTGGCTATAACAAAAAGGACAGGTTAAGGGCTGATCGGTACTCAAAAGGTACTGATGAGAAAGCTTTGAATGTCCCAATCGAATAAAAATATTCTTGTGTTGACTGAAACATAATTGTTTTGTAAAAAGTTGAAACAATGGTGTAGATGTGCTGTAATAGTAGTCATGACATTTTTCTTATAATTAAATAAACTCAAATTAAAACTTATTTTTGATTGACTCATACGGTTATATTAATATATAATTGTTGATATAAATTTACAATTATGGTATATCCTGAACATGTATTGGTTTTGTTTTAACCACTGAACTAGTTCTAATGTCGTGGTAGAATTCTTAACAATCCTACAATATTGGCTTATCACTTTACCAAATAAATGACTAACCACTTTTGTATCTGATACATATATTGGCATATATTATGCATTCATAAGTATATAGTACAAACAAAGCACTCATATGCTACCAAATAGCGCTAACATTACTCATACATTGTGACCGAAAAGCTTCCGGAAATTTTAAATAAAACGCAAAATTCTTAATCTTCATCAATATTTATCCCAAAAATATGCTCCCATAGAAACGATAACACAAATCCACAACCGTTTCTTCCAACATCGAACATTTTTTATAGGCGCTTTCCGGTATGGCTTTGAGTTCCCTCTGCGAATTCTGTTTTACGTCTTCTATGGATTCAAAACGCGTTCCTCTGAGTGGTAATTTGAGGTTGGGAAACAGGAAAAAGTCACACGGTGCAAGATCAGGTGAATACGGTGGCTGTTCGATGGTATTTATTGAATGTTTGGCCTTAAAATCGTTGATAATGTTGAACAAATTGAGGTGAATCGGAACAAGCCGGGCGTTGACACGTCGCATACACAAATTGTCCACCAAAATCAAACGAGCCATCTCACGACCGATGCCTAGCTCTCGTGCTATCTCTCTAACACTCACATGAGGATTTTTGAACACGATTTCCTTTGCCTTTTCAATGTTTTCGTCGGTGGTAGAGGTCGAAGGTCGTCCAGAACGCGGCATGTCTTCGACGGTCGTACGACAGTCCTGAAAGGCTTTGTACCACTCATAAACTTGAGTTTTCGATAAAACTGATTCCCCATAAGCCTTTTGTAGCATTCGCAACGATTCTGCACACGAAATTTCGTTCGAAAAACAAAATTTGATGCAAACTCTTTGTTCAATATTTTTTTCCATTGTTTTTTTCGCAACGCACTACTGAGGTGAACTGGTTCAACAGCTGCCGTAAACGAACTTCTGACAACATCGCGCCTCATTCGGCATAGTAATAAGGACAGTGCTGCCAAACCACATAACTTAAAATATCGAAAAATATACAGCGCGCGAATTTTAAATGAGAACCTCCGAAAACTTTTCGGTCACAATGTACATATATATAAGCGCTTACTTGCGTAGTTGAGATACAAATGCGTATAAAACATCTTTGCATGTTGCGTTACTTTAATAGTGAGCATTGTTGTTGTTGCACTTTGTGTTGTTGTTGTATCTCTTGTTCGTTTTATAGCTGTGCCGATGATGGTCAAGGTCATGAACCTGTTCCAATAACTTGTTTCTCTTCACCAAACTCAGTTGATTGTACCGAATTGTTGATTTCCGTTTACTTTTTGTAGTTAATGTGTTATAAGCACAAACAACCACACTCGTATCCACTTTCGAATATATATATGCCCGTCCATACTCTTGCATGCAAGTATCTAGATACAAATTTTGTAAGAGTGCATGCATGCTTATTCACATTTATATAAGCGCAATTTACCGCGTGGCAAACTGTTGCAGCTTTCTGCATCTTCAATTGCATTTGTAGCGGCTGCCAGCAATCCTTTTTTTTTATGAGCTTTAACTCAAGTCTAGCACGTTTTTTCAGAGAAGAAATAAAGATACAAAAAAAAAAATTTTTAAAAATTAAAAAAATAAGATAAAAAAGTTGATTGTATTACGAAAGCAAACAAGCTGAAGCGTTAAAAAGCTACTGATGTGGCATGCAACTTACAACCCCTTAATGTGCCGCAATTTTGTAAGTGCAGCACAGTTGCATTGGAGGATTAGTGTCAGTTTTCCATCATGTTTAGTGTGGAACTAATTGACATTAGATGTGCCATCGCCTAGCATAAGATTTGCACTCCTTTGATTTACTTCTTCTGCCTTATCATAAGCAGGTGAGGTAAAAATTGAAAAAAGGAACTTTAGAACTCAAACAATTTAATATATTTTCATTTTTTGTTTTTTATTATTTTTATTTTACATAAAATTGTAAGCTAGTAAATTAATTTCAACTATATTCAACTATATTCTAAAAAATTTGCATGAAATATCTAATCCGTTTAAGTCCAATCAGATGTGGTAATATTTAAGGTTCCAAAACTGCATCTTCACTTCAATAATTTTTTAAGAACTCGTTATGATTTATAATATAATAAATTATATATATGTAGGTTTATCTTAAATTATCTTTAAATCTTAAATTATTAGCTTAAATTATTTTAGTTTGTTTATTTTTCGCACAGCCACTTTGGACGTCTGGTTCTTATCGCTGCTGCTCACACACTGACTACAAGCAAATTTTATTCTTCGCTCTGTTCTTTCTCTCTCTGACAAGCTCAGCGAGGGTTGCCCTGCGCTCCAAAACAAATAAAACCTTACACTATGATTACTTATCCTACATTCTCGGCCAGCCTGACAGAAGTTCGCCCCGAACATTCCTATTTGCTTGAAGCTTCCCAGCGCTTCATATATTCGGCTACCGTAACGGTACTGCCGGGTCCCTCGTGGTCACCTAACTTTGAAACTTTATACCTTCCGTGGTTCAGAACCGCGGTAATCCTATAAGGTCCAAAAAACTTCGGTCTTAATTTCAATGCTACTCCATACTGAGTTCTTTTTATCGCGACTAAATCCCCAATTTTATACATAATTTCCTTCTTCCGTTTCGAATTGAAAGTCTTCCTATTCTCTTCCTGTATACGTTTAATATTTCCCTTAGCTTCCTCCCTTATTTCATCTCTTTCAGAGTCTAACTCTAGTATAAACTCTTCTTCTAAAAGTTTTCTCAAATCTTTATGATAGGACGGTTTCATTTCTAAACCTGTAAGAATACGAAACGGGGAGAATTTGGTGCTACGAGTCGGCGTGTTATTAATTAACTGTTGAACTCGATCAACATGTTTATACCATAGATCTGGCTTTTCTTGACATACCTTAGATAAAAGCGGTACAACTACTCTATGGACTCTCTCCACCTGACCATTTCCCCTAGGTACACCAGTCGCTATTAACAAGTGTTGAATGTCGTTCTCTTGACAATACTTCTTGAACACGTCGGCCGTAAATGCCGTGCCACGGTCAGTTATAATCCTTTCGGGATTACCGAAAACTGATGATTGCTTACGCAAAATATCGACAACTGAATCGGTACCTAAGTTCTTAGTTGGGTATAACCACACAAATTTGGAAAAGGCATCCACAATCACCAGAATGTGATTATATTTCTTCCGGGTGGCCTCTAAAGGACCCACATGATCTAAATGATATGTTAATAACGGACGATCTTCTTTGTCAATAGGCTTAAGGAAGCCTTCTTTCTTACCAGACTTTGCTGACATGACCAAACATTCGACACAACCTTGAATAATTTTCCCTACTTTCGAGCTTAAGTGAGGAATGAAATATTCTTTTTCCACAATCTCTTGGGTTTTCTTGGCAGAGAAGTGCCCTTGCCTATGCGCTATTCGAATAATTTCGTCTTCCATTTGACTTGGGATTACAATTAGCTGTAAGTTGCAATTTTTATATAGAATACCACCTCGCACGTAGTAGTCTTCATAATCGCCACTCTCTAGTACTTTCTTAACTGCTTTCGTCCACCAATCATTATTTTGCGCTTCTTTCAACCTGTGGTTAAATGTGTCTTCGATTAACAAACAATGAATTCTGCTTAAAGCGTCAACGTGCTTCATGCGCGTTCCTGGGCGGTGTTCTATCTGATAGTCAAAATCTTGCAAATACATGGCCCATCGTGAAACTCTCAAAGGCACCTCTATTTTATCCAGTGTCTTCGTAAATGCGCTACAATCGGTGACTATGGTAAAATGTTTTCCCATCAAATAAACTCTCCACTTTTTAAGAGCTTGTATGACCGCAAGTACTTCCAATTCGTACGAATGGTATTTTTCTTCAGCTGGAGTGGTCTTTCGGCTAAAATATTGGATCGGATGAAATTCTCGATCTTCCGGGTCTCTCTGAAGTAACACTCCTCCATACCCATACTTGCTAGCATCAGTATGTACTTCAGTCGCCGCTAACGGATCATATAACTTTAGGACCGGGGCGTGAAGTAGAGCTGTTTTTAGCTGATAAAACGATGCAAGTTCTTCTTCCTCGAATTTAAATTCCACCGAATTACGCAGCAAATTGGTAAGGGGTCTGGCCTTAAAGGCAAAATCTTGAATGAATCTACGAAAATATGAAGTTAACCCCATAAACCTCTGCACACTCTTCTGATTTGCAGGTATGGGGAACTTTTCAATAGCACAGATTTTCTCTTTCGACGGCTGTATGGAATGACCATCTATTACATAACCCAAGAAACTAATCTTCTCCTTCAAAAACTGTGATTTCGAAAATTTAATCTGGATACCATTTTTAGATGCGACACTTAACACTAATTTCAACTTTTCCAACCCTTCCACTACATCTATGGAAGGAATAACTATGTCGTCAACATAGACGATGATGATGCCATCACGAATTAGATTACTAAATACTGCTTGGATATACCTCCCGAAAACTGCTGGGGAGTTCGAAATACCGAAAGGGACGAAACAATATTCGTATTGGCCTCTATGTGTAATGAACGCAGTATACTTTCTAGAATTCTGATCAACTGGGACATGGAAGAAACCATTCTTAAGGTCGAGCGTTGTGAAAACGTTTCCCTTTTGCAATCTATCAAGTACGTCCTCCATAAGCGGCATTGGAAAATGATCTCTGACTATCTTTTTATTTAACCTTCGGTAGTCGCAACAAAGGCGCTTAGTACCATCTTTTTTTGAAACTAGGACAATAGGGGTGGCGTATTCCGAAGTACTTGGTATGATGATACCTTCTTCTAACCAGCTTCCAATTTGCTTATCTATATACTGCTGATCCTCATAGGAAATACGCCGTGCTCTCTCATAAACTGGGATATCGTCAGTAAGAACAATTTTCATAGAAACTGGATGACTGCCTGGCCGACTAGGCTTATAACTCTCAACTACATGTTTGACCTCTTTTTGTACGTCTGGGTGCAGGTGCGATACTTTCAAATCCAATTCCCCCCTCTGGTATTCCCCCTCTACCATCAAACATAGACTTTCGAATTCCTTTTGAATTTCTTCCGTCGACTGGGTACAAGATTTTACATCTTCTGATATATTTAAAAAGGTTGGCCCCTTGTTTGAAAGATGAATATTAACAAAATCAAGAATATCATTTCCTATAACAACGGAATAATTGACATCGTTAGCTCTAGTGATATGAAAAGTATTTGTCAACTTAAAGTTATCTGCAGCAATTTCTGCTAACACACTGCCTAGAGTAGAAATGGATCTGCCACCAACTCCATGTAACATTTTAGTTTCAGGTCTTAACTCTGAAATACCGACTTTGAGTAAGATGTCCTCACGCAATAGACATACGTCGCTACCGTTATCAATGAGTGCTACCATTGGTACCCCATTGATTTGAACAACTTTACACTTTTTATGATTCATGTAGTGCTCTACATCTTCTTCAATACTATTTATATTTTGAAATCTAGACTTTGTTGCTACTTCTTTTTTTTCGACTTTAACTACACATTCGAATGAGCGGTGACCTGTGCCACCACATTTAAAGCATTTGATATCTTTACTAACACATTCTTTTGCTAAATGGCTACTATCGCCGCATTTATAACATTTGCGGATGTCTGTCTTGACCCTCTTATACTCCTCGAGACCTTTCTTTACCTTTTCCGAATCAACGCTACTACGGAGAGGTCCTCGTATTTTTTCGTAAACTGGGATTAACGTCTTTAGGTGGGCAATTGATGTTGCCTGATACAGGATGCTTTTATTTTGGCGACTGTCGTTAATACCGTTTATAAAGTATGTCACTAAACTTTGCTCGTCTATACTTATAGTGCAACTAATTTCTTGTAAGCTATAGAGGTATTCACGTAACGTTTCGTTATTTCTCAACCGGCGGCTTCTTAAAAGTTGATGCACTTCTGCATCTGAAATGGTTTTTTTAAATTCACTAACGAGTGCCACCTTCAAAGATGACCAATCTTTAATGTTCGCTTGACAGCGGATAAACAACCTTGCAGCACCTTTCAGTAACTGTTTACCATATACGTATTTTTGGATGTTATTCCAATTGAACGTAACAGAGTTCTCTTCGAATTGTTGTAACCACTTCCTAACATCTTCACTATCGCTACCAGAGAAGTTAGTGAAACTTTCTTCGACATCTTTTAAAGTGAAATAACACTTTCCTTGCTCAACTACATTGCAAGGGTCACTGTACTCTGAACTTGTCTCTTCGACTTCCCCTTCATCTTCAACCAATTGTAGATGAGTTAACAATCTGTTTTGGAGCTCAAGTTTTCTGCCTGTAGTAACAAGACCCGCCTCCCTGAGCCTGTCGCGCAATTCACCGACCCTGAGCAGCATCACAGACGCGACGTCCATTATTCTGGCTTTGACAAATTAATGTTAACAAAATATATTACGAAATATCTTAATATGGTTACCAATAATTAGTAATTAATAAATAACAATTGACAATAATTAATTAATAGTCCTTAATTCAATATTACCGAGTACTATTACTCTTTTGCTTTTAAATGTATAAATGTTTTCAAAATATTTCTGCACAGGTTATATCAAACAACACGATCGTTTAGTCTATTACTCTACAAAAATTAATTAAATATTCAAAATAATTATGAGAAAATAAACTGGGATAAAGCTCCTTTTGCTTTTAGTTCTTCTGGTCCAGTGATCAATGCTTCAGTTTAGTTTCTCCTACCACTTATTGAGTTGAGTTGTGATTATATTTTTTTTTTTGACTTACGGTTTCACTCCCAACTGTTTCTGCAGCTACCCTCGGTAGTCACTGCTTTCTCACCTGCTTTGACTTGAGTTCAACACACACAACTGCTACTACGACGATATTTGCACAACTGCTACTCTAACTTGACTTCAGCACGAACGACTGCTACTACAACGATATTCACACAACTGCTACTCTGACTTGACTTCAACACGAACAACTGCTACTACAACGATATTCGCACAACTGCTACTCTGACTTGACTTCAACACACACAACTGTTACTACAACGATATTCGCACAACTGCTACTCTCTGTTTTCACTGCTTCTCACCATGTGCACAACTACTTGCGTTCACTATACAAGCATTTGCACCACTCTCCATACACGATATACATACAACTCTATCTCGTTTGTTTCTGCAGCTACTCTCTGTTTTCACTGCTTCTCACTGCGTGCACAACTACTTGCGTTCACTATACAAGCATTTGCACTACTCTCCATACACGATATACATACAACTCTATCTCGTCTGTTTTTGCAGCTACTCTCTGTCTCGTTTCCGCCTCGTTGATTTGTTGCTTGTTGCTTTAACCGTACAAAATAAATGAAACGAAAACTCAGCGTGCACTTGAATGTTAGGCTGCAATTTGGTGACTGCAAAACCTTTTCGCACTATTCACTGTCTCGTTGCCGTCTTGATGCTTGTTGCTTTAATCATACAAAATGAATGAAACAAAAACTCCGCGTGCACTTGAATGTTAGGCTGCAATTTGGTGACTGCAAAACCTTTGCGCACTATGTCCAAGATTTCACACTACAATCCGGGTTTTCAATATAGTGATTGAACAAAGATAAAATCCCGGTTGAGCCCCCAAAAACTTGTAGGTTTATCTTAAATTATCTTTAAATCTTAAATTATTAGCTTAAATTATTTTAGTTTGTTTATTTTTCGCACAGCCACTTTGGACGTCTGGTTCTTATCGCTGCTGCTCACACACTGACTACAAGCAAATTTTATTCTTCGCTCTGTTCTTTCTCTCTCTGACAAGCTCAGCGAGGGTTGCCCTGCGCTCCAAAACAAATAAAACCTTACACTATGATTACTTATCCTACATATACTTTCAATGAATATGAAAGACATAACGAATTACATAAAAGGCATTCTATTCTACTCGAGAAGTATTTCATTATTTCAGTATGAATGTAGGAATACCAGCATATTTCTTAATAAGTTTTGCATTAAATAGAGATAATAAATAGTTTTGCATCAAGGCACTGCCATGTATCTTTTGTATCGCAGTTGAGTCCTAGCTATATTCCATAAGTATGGCTAGTGCATTTGTCAAAAGTCATCATATAATATTGCATTTTGTATTCACATATTCCTATGACATAAATCGAAGTCGCTTATTTAAATTAAGATAAGATTATGTTGGAAATATTGTAATCATAAAGATATAAATCAATTTACAAAATAAAGTAAATCCATCAAATTTAAAAATCAAAAAGAAGACAAATTTTGATTAATTTCAACTTTGAAAATGAAAGGCTCTTCATAATGAGGTATGGATCGAATTATTTCGATCTGAACACTTAGTTAGACTGACTTCATTGAACTTTGAAATTAAGACAAACTGATATCGTTTTTGAATGAATTGTGAAACAAACTAAATTTATTCAACAACGGTTTTTTTTGTGGTACGTGAAAAGCATCGATTGTGAGATATTAAACCATTACAATAAGAAGATTTCTTAGCACCTAGGTTTATCTGTGTCAGAAAGCATGAGCTTCGTATAGGAGGAAAAAAGTACGATGCTGGTGGAGGGGTAGAAGTTATTGCGTGAGTGTGGGGGTAGTTTAGTTGTAGATTCTGATGTTGTTCTTACTCACAATAGCTTAATTAATTATTAAAATAAACAAAAGTCAAAGTGCCTACGAATAGTTGGAATAAAATAAAAAAAGGATAAGAAATGCGTCAAAACTAAAACAACTTGGTGTGGAATAAATATAAGAAAACATATCTCACTGATGAACTGTGTAGAAAATTCTTAACGTCTACTTCAAATACGATAGAAAAACAAATCTTCAAGAATCTTTGACTTATTTCTATAACCCCCTGACAATATATAACACAAAGAGCATAAGTTATATCTTACTTAACTATTTTTATTGGTTGGAAGATATATATTCTAATACCTCTACATAGTCACATATTTTTAAGTCATTGGTTTAATCGATTATATATAACTTAGTAATAATTTACTTACTGCATTACACATATTTTAGTAAGAAGATTTTTTCTATAACAAAAAAAATTTTTTTTATTACTTTAATTAATTGATTTTATGGCTGACCATCAAGTATTGCTGTTTCGAGTATTGTGAAATATCCATCATCAGTGGTCTTGATAATAGTTCTTGTATTTAATTATTCATAAACAATTTTTTGAGACTGCAAATACCACGTATTGAACTCGTGCCCTGCCATATTTGAAAGTCAGAGTCAGCGTTCATTAGCGACATGACCCAAAGCTGCACTTGACTTGTATGTTCACACATTTTTCTAGAGTTTAGTTAATTTGCTATGAAAGCTTTTAGTAACAAATTCACTTGCTCTATTCTATTAGAAAGAAATCATAAACAAATTAATTAATTATATTTTTATTTTTAAATGTTAGATTTCAATATTATTTTGCTTGTTTGTAGATTTTTTTGTAAGTAAAATTATTAATTAATACCTACCTTGCAGTATGGCTTGGTGGATAGCGAGTATGTGTACAAATGAATGATATAGTTCATCAGATATAAATCGATTTTACTAATATAATACAAAAATTTGCATATTAATTTTTAAGTTAGCAAAGATTTAACAAGCAAGACTAGTATAATTGTCTGCAATGACACATACTTTTTCCAGTGTATTTCACACTTCGAAAATCAGTAGAATTCAATTTCAGGAGAACACGTCATAGTCTGCGCAAAAATAGTTTTTTCTAAAAAAGAAAAATAATTCTAATATAAAAATAAAGCAATAAAGGAATAAACAAATAATTAAATTTACTAAAAAAAATCGAAAATAAATATAATAAAAAATTTATAAATGCTATGTATGAGCGTATATTCTTTTATACATATATTGTATGAGTTATATACGTATGTAAAAGTGGAAAAACCAATTCGGAAAGCAAACAAAGAAAATTTCGTTACTCTGTGTTAAATGCATTTTGTAAATAAATTAAAACAAAAAAAAAACTTCACAAAAAAAAGTCAACGTTACCAAACTACACTAACGACACGTAAAAATTCAAATGCGAAATTCACGTTGTCGACGGATAATTTTAAACATTCTTTTTAGACAAAAATAATGTTTTTTTGTTGCGCATTTCGTTAATATCATATTTTTATTTAGTTTTTTGGTTTTTACTTTTTACTCTTTGTTTATATTTATACATATTAAATTGAAAACATGAAACGAAAAGTGCAAGAAGAACAACAACAACGAAAGCAATATGTGTGCTTTTGAACGCGGCTTTTCAGCCTTTATCGTGATCCCTCATGCCTCATGCCATATTCCTCATACGAAAGCTTACATCAATACTAGCAGGATATATGTATGTATGTTCATATGTGTCTGTGCGTATTCAATAGCACACATGCAAACCTTGCAATAATAACAACAACCCTTGAGATATGACACAGAAATTATTACAACAATAATTTCGCTTTGCACTTAGAATGTGTAAAAAAAATAAAAGAAAAACATGAAAATTCGTGTTTACAACAATAAAATAATAAAAAACTTCTAAACATTAGAACAACAATAACAATGTTAATAGCAACAACTGTGGGCGGTAATTCTGTTTTGTTAATTATGTTTTTTTGGTCATTTTTATAAAAGTAGCTTAAATAAAAAACTGTCAATATCAATTGACTAGAAATATTAATTTAATTATGAAAATTTGGTATAAAGTAATATAATACAGTTTATAATAAAGTTTATATATTTGATAAAAAAATGTGAAGAGCATAAAAAATTATAAAAATAGTATTCCGGAATATGGAAGTGTTGTACATGTCTTATGTACATCCATTAGTAGTATATACATCCATAGATGTAAACATAATTATGTGATTGGCTTTGAAATAAGTAAATTACAATCATAATCATTTAATTCTTAATTATTATTATGATATGTTCTATAAATTACAATCACAATTTAAGAGCTTAGTCTATTCACATATGCTTTCCAGATACCCCTATTACGCGCTAATGCTCTAAGCTCGCTGAATGATTTGTTAGTTTCCGTTTTTTTGGCCATTCACGAATCCTTCTACCTTGTGAAGATTTTGTAGATTGTATTCCTTCTTTTCATAGTTTTTATATAGTACTTCATAATGTACACTAATGCTATTAGAATGTTTATTTATAAGTTATTAGGTCTAATACTAGTCAAAATTAAAATGATAAAGAATTTGCGAATAATTAAATGTAAGGTCACTACAGTTCAATGTAAACTAGGGAACCATGCTAGAAGATTAGGTCTCCCTCTCAATCAACTCTATCGCAGCTGCGGGAAAGAAGATGAGAGTGCCTCTCATCTACTATGTTTTTGCCCAGCTCACGGCAGCCTTTTATGCTTCGTAAAAGGTTCTAGGTGGTTTTAGACCCCGTACGGTAACACAATAGGCCAATAGACTTAAGTGGATTCACTAAGAATCACCTGTACAACCTAATCTAACTTAAATATGAGAAATATTTCCAAGACAACCGATGATGGATATTTGCCAATACTCAAAACAGTTGTATGGTCAGTCAAAAATTCAATTAATTAAAATAATATAAAAAGAATTTTTGTTGTTGTAGTTCACTACTTTTCGAAACATCTCTTTACCAAATAATAAATAAGAAAAACACAACTCAAGTAATTTTCAATTTTTAACATCAAAAAAAAAAAACAAAAAAAAAATAAATAAAAATTTGATGCAATCAGTATATGAAGACATTGTAATAACTTCCTTTTTTTTGCATTTAATTAATTTGTATAAAATTAATATAAAATATTACAACAGCAAAAAGGTCGCCACAAGTTTTCGACCACATCGCATGATGTCATATTTTGTAAACTTTTTGTTTTTTATTTTATTTTTTTTTTGTTTCAATTTAACTAAATTTTTCCATACGATAAATTAGATAAAAAGTAACAACAACGGCAACAACACAAACAATCATAAAAAATGACAAAAATGGCAAAAAAAAATATGTTGGCGTACATATTTATACGCTTATTCGGCGTTGTTCTTATTCTTCTAGCTGTTGTTGTTGTTGCTGTTTTAATTTTTTCTTGTGTGTCGCTAACAAAAACAAGCATTGTTTGCGCAGTGCTGCCAACAACTAAAGCAATGCACTGTTGCGCGTTTGCACCCACCAAGCCAATGTACCGCTACGAAATGCAAGCACAATGTGCTGGTGCTAGTGCTAGTGCTGGTGCTGGATAGAACAATAATATGAAAGAACCATGCACAAACAAAAATCATTGTAAATTGTGGTGGGGGTGGGTATGGTTAGTGGTGTTTGCCATATGCTTTGATGAATTTGACTTTTTTACTATTTTTCGCAGTTGGCGTTTTTGTTTCTGTAAGAAAAATATAAATTTTGTAAATATACTACGCTCGAAATAAATATGGTTTTTATCTTTAATTTTTGTATATACTACATCACAACTCTACTTAATTTAGATAAGAGAATTTACAAAAAATTTAAAAAAAAACTTATAAAAAAACTTACTTAAAACGATACTAAACAGAATTTTTATATAAAAATCTAAAAAATGAAAATCCATAGAAAAACTTACGAAAGATAAAAGGAAGCGATGTCATGCACATAAAGACAAAAAAAAATTTAATGTCGGTTACTGTCTGAGGGCCGAGAAAGTGAAGCAAACAACAAGGAGGCTAATATGCAACTTACAGTTTTTTTTTTATTTTTTTTGTTTGATTTGTTTTGTATTCTATTTTTGGTGTTGGTTAGGCGTTCGTTTCGGTTTTCTGTGGGGGAAGAGAAATCAGGAGTAAAATTTTTTTCTATGTCTTACGCTCGATTATTATATAGAATGGTTGGAAAAGCGAAAACAAAACAAAATGAAGAACAAAAAAAAAATGATGCGGATGCTGGAAAACTCACACTTGCGCGTTTGTATTGGAACAGAAAAATATGTGCAACAGGCTGTTGCATTGATAAAAAATAATGTATATAAGACTCTATGCTGTATTATATATGTATATATGTGTATTAATACATGTCCCACTTTTATATACCGAATCTTTGAGAGTTATATATTTCTCAAACTAAATATATTTTGGGTTAGGTGGGTGTGACTGAAAGTAGTTTTTTGCTGTAAGAAATATTTGGCATATGTTATATATAAAAACAAAACTAAGCTATATATACTTATGTATACCAGTACCAGTGTCGGTTTTTGGTAAGCGGAGAAAAAATTCTTATATAGTTCTTATATACCTGTTGCATTTCCAATGCCATTGCAGTTAGTTTGTCATATATATTATATCGAAAATTTTAATATTATATTCTTCTTCATTTTTATTAAAAGAACATGATGATGGAAATGTATTTAGGTTTATAATAGAAAGTGGCGACTGTTTTAAAAAATAAAAATTTTAATTATGTATTTAATAATGATTTCATTTTAGTTTTAAATTAATATTTTTAACTATTTTAATTAACATTAAGCACTGGGCAGTCGCCTCTGAGTATTGTCACAAGTTTTGTCCATTCTAGAAAATAATCATTATCGAAAGATTGTAGCTTAGACTTATCAGTTTATATTTCTCGCTGAAATTCGTTAACCCAGTTTTTAAACTTGTAAAACGTACTAAATATTTTAAAATGATGAAAAAAGGTGTCATAATAAACATCATTTTTTAAAAAGATGTACATAATTCTTGATTCAACATATCTTTAAATTATTCGCAATACAGTCATTTTCTATATTATATAGGAAAGATTGGTTGGTTAGTTGGTTGATTGCAACTGCAGGCCATTACAAAACTTCCATGTACCTCAAGTAGCGATTTTTCGCCGTTTTGCTAACACATTCCTCGCAAGAACCCTAGTGTAGAAGAGTAGAGACTGAACCCATTCCGTCGAATTTACATAATTTAATAGGTCTTTCATCTTCACCGTTGAATAGTCCGATAAATTATCAAAAATGTATCTTCTTAAGAATCTTCTGGACGTCAAAGCCGGACATTCACAGAGTAAATGTATTACGGTTTCTTTTTCCTGTAGATTTCCACAACTTCTGCATTCATTAATTTATAAAAATTTTTTATTAATACTATTTAGCAGTTCTTCAAATGCAAATAGTACAATGAATCTGAATTGGTAAATTTAAATAATTACATATTTGTTTTACTTAATGCATACATAAACTTAAATTATTTTTCTTCATATAAATAATAATTACTCCCGAGTTTATAACTTAGTTTAATTTTCGCTTAAGTATAAATTAATTTCAGTCATTACTTTAAAATCATTCATAATTCTCATTGTGATTTTAATTTTAAGGACGATAATTTACACATATACTGTAGTTTACATTCATACAAATTTTATAGAAATTCCTCATATTAGTGATGCTTAAGTTGCATGTATAATTTGCATGATTACTTGTTTATTATTTATTAGAAGGAATATATAGCATACGGCATTACCACTACCAATAAAATGCCGCACATTTCTGATTACACGATTATAATAACATCAACAGCAACTGCAACAACAACAACAGGAGTTCATTTTTCCAACATAACTAAACCGGTTACTTTAAATTGTTGATATGCGCTTCTTAAATGAATTAAAGTTCATTCATAAAACACGAGTGCCATATTGAAAGTTATGCGCGCATTCATATTGAATGGCTAGTGGTAAACACTGTCTAATAATATAGTATATGCACTAATAATAAATAAATATTAAATTTGTACATTCTTTCAAATGATATATTAAAAAGCATTTAAATTACTTCAAAAAAAAATTAAATAGAATACTTAATATTTTATTAAACTTTAAACATAATTTTATTAACACGCTGCATTCTCTATAAAAGTACTTTTTAGTGAATTTTCTCTATGCAGTGCTACAATAAAGTAAGCGCATACTACATAGTTGAACCAAAGGCGCTGATTTGTCGTTATAAAAATAATAATAAACATAAAAGCTGTGTAAAATATATATAAATTAGCAACAATAATAACTTCGCTACCAATACCAATGCAGCAATTGTACTAGCAGTAGAGGTAATCGTTACTTTGTACTATAATACAATAACAAAACAACGCTGCCACAGAGGCTGCTACCACAGCCAAAAAGTGAATGAAATTTGCAACAGGTGCGCAATCGGTTTATTTCTTAAGTTTTCTTTTCCTTTTTGGTCTATTTTTATAGTTTTACTTCTTCTCTATATTCTCTACTATAGTTTTGCGCAACAAATACCGCGTTTGTATATAGTTTAATGTTTATAGTTGGTTTTGTTGTTATTGTTGCTTTGTTGTTTTCTTACTTTTGTTCCTTTTGCTATCAAAGTTAGCTTCTTACTGTTCTTACAACCATCTTTTAAACGTTAATAATAATCCTTCCTTCCGTTCTATTCTGCTGCCATCACTGCTACTGCCTTAAACTATTTTATACTTTTTATGTTAATTCTTTTCCTACTTTGTTTTTGGTTTTATTCAGTGCTTTGAAGTTATACAACAATTCTTGCTTTTGGAAGGCTGAACTTTTGCGAGAATTTTTTATTTATATTTTTTGTTGTTGTTTTTATAGTGCGTTTTTGTTGTTGTTGGCATTATTACAATAAATAGCTAGTATGGTATAGTTTCATAACGGCCATTAAGTTGACTACCCAAGCTGAGCTAGAAAAAGAATAAATGCTAAAACAATGCAATGATGGCCAGCAATAACTAAAGCGCTACAAAAAAAAAAAATAATAATATTAAGAAACTGTAACAGCTGCTGTTTGCCCAATGCGTCCAAACATTTATTCTATGTTACTTGCATAGAAAAAAACTTAACTTAAATGCAAAACCTTAAAAAAAGGTTAAAACATCAAACTCAGCAGCTGTATTTGTCTGTTACCAATATTTAAATTAGTAATTTTAGTCTTAATTTGTTTTTGTTTTTTGTGTATTATCTTGAGGAACACTCTATTTGCACTGAAGGGAATATGTATATATACAATGAAATATATTCAAATTTTGTGATAAAATTTTAATAATTATTCACTAATATATCCATCTAAATAGATCAGTTGACTACTTTACTTTACTACTTTCGCAAATTACTATTTCTCTCAGATGCTGACCGGCATTGGTTACTTTTGTAAGTACCTCTACCTCATGGAAAAGGCACGTCTATCCGACTACATTTATGCAGAATCACGACGGAGATTTTGACGAGACTTTCTCTTACTGTAATAGATGGCTCACATTTAGAGAAAAGATAATAGCACATATTGGACCAATTAATCTCGAAAATATAGTGTAAAAGATGAGAGCGAACCTAGAGAGCTGGCGAACAATAGTGTTATATGTGATTCAAATCTTCAAAGTGAAGAAATTAAACTTAGAAAGGAGAACTAGAAACTAGGCTAATAAATAGTCTTGATGCAGATAGAAAATCACAAAAGTATGGCTTGAAATACCAACATAAAAGAGGTCCTCCTCGAAGTAATGTGAACGCGGTTTCTAAAGGGTATAAGTCTCGTCGAAGAAGGGATGTTTTAGTCTGTATACTACATATTAATGTTAGGGAGTAGGGCACATTATTCCGACGACCTTCGAACTAGCGCTGCATAAATCATTCCACATTCACACAACAAAAAAAAATAAAATAGATTGTTTTCAGTTTGTTTAATCTCTTCTAGACCATATGGTAGATTGATCGAAGGTTGAAAATAAAATTTAATTTATTAAATCTATTAAGAATTGTCGTATCTCATAAGGTGAGCAATTTTAACTGAACTGTTATATGGTTTCGAATTGTTGTGATTTTAAAATAAGTTAAATAACGCAATCAATTTTATGTTTACTCATACAGTAATATATTTTGAAAATAATTCAAAAACCAAGTTTATAAAAAATATTTGGATACTTTATTTTCTTTAGACTACTTAAAATACAACAGTCTGAAAAGATAAAAAAAAACTTTTTTATTTTTCTAAATTTAATTATACTCCAAAATGTTTTTTTTTGTTGGTCTAATGACTAAGTCTGCTGCACAAATGTATTTTTATTTATTTATAAGTTTATAAGTATTTATATTTTGCAGTTGTTAGTTTTGTATTTCGTGCTTTTTTCTCAAATTTAATTATCAACAAAATTTTAAAACTGCAAAATAAATAAACAAAATTTTTGTACGAAATTGAGGTCACCTTCACATTATCAAATTTCACCAAATGATTAACAGTGCAAATAGAGTAGCTCTTAATTTGACAAAAATATAAAAATTACACACAATATACATACATTGGGGATATTTTAAGTGTGTGTGTGTGTGTGTGTTTATCTGTTTCTGTTTCTGTTCAAAGTGAGTAACAAACACTTGTGCAAATCCTTATCTTTATGCGCGAATAAGTGATGAATGCCCTGATTTCGCCACAAAATTGCACAAAAATTTCCAACGAAAATTGCAGTTTATGTACAACAAAACAAAAAACAAAAAAAAAATAAATAAATAAATAACTAAAAAAATTAATTCATTTTTGTCATAATAAATTGCATTTCTTAGATAAGCAAAAAACACTATGTGCGTTTATTTGAGTGGTGGAGTATGAATGTGTGTGAATGTGTATGTTTACACCACTCTAAGCGTTGACGCAGGCAATTTTTTTGAAAGCTGCAACAAGTGGTGCTAATGGTTGCAATTTTTGTTTGAAATTAGATACACAAAAAATAATTGAGCTGCTGCCGTTCAGACCAACAAAAAATGCTAAATTGTCAACAACAAACGTCATCGACAGCATGCAAACAGAGTAACGCCAGTAAGAATGATGCAGCGTTGGCGGTAAAGACAGTGAGGCGGCGGTGAGGGCGAGCACAACCATTTCAGTTCGACTATGTACAGTTGAATTTAATTGTAGTTTATTTATTTTATATCAAATAGAAAATTCCAAAAAGTTTACAAAAAAGAATAAAATAAAAATAGCAAAATTTCTATTAAAAATACGTAAAATGCAGTACAAAATAGCAACAAAAACTTATAGCAAAAATTTGTATCAAAAATATATGATGCAAAAAGAAAATATTTAAAATGCAAAATATATATGGAAAACAATGACAATAACAAAAACAATATGTATTGGCTGTATAGCAATAACAACAACACCAAATTTGCACTAACAAAATTTATGTAAATAAAATAGTTTATTGGTTTTAATTTTTTATTTTAGTTTTTTTGTGGTCGTCACTTTTTCAATTGATTTTCATTATATTTTTTTTGGTTTATTTTTATTTTTTGTATTATTTCTCGAGTTTTGTTTTTATTGTTTGGTGTTGATTTTATTTTACTGTGTGCGAGAGGTGATAAGCTCAAGGACAATATGGAAATTGCTAAAATTTTTGTTGTTGCTTGGTAGTCGCGATTTTTGTTGTTGTTGCATCTGTTACCACCATTTTAGTTTAACCATAGTTGTTGTTGTTGTTATTTTTAATGTTTACACAATTGTTTTGCAGTGAACAACGAAAACAGCAACAAATATTAATTGCAAGCAAAATTAAGGTGTTGTCATCAAATAAGCAACGAATGATAATAAGTGTTTTCCATCAAAAATTAAAAGAAAAAACAAAAATTAAAGAAAAACAAACTGCTTATTGAGTTCTTTAGCCAAAAGAGCATTTGTAAAAATAATAACAAATTCTTATCAATTGTTAAAATAAAAAAATAATGCACACAGAAAATATGTTTGTAAAACGTTACTCATACGCAACAAGTTGCCTTAATAGTTTCAAAGATGTTATAATTTAAAAAATCTATAAATCTAACTATGGCTGAAATATAGAACAAGAAGTAATTTTTTGGAACACAAAAAAAAAAACATGATTAACTTTACATGGCTTCCCCATACTAAAAACTATCGACCGGACCAAAAATAGGAAAAGGACAGTGATAACACTAGTACCAGCTATTTGCTACTATTACATTAGACATAGTTCTTTGTGTTTATTGTTTATTTAAAGTATATCGATTATGTTGTTGTGTGTGTGTTTATCCTTTATCATTTAAAACTAATTTAATATATATTTATTAAATTAATTTAATATCTAATAGATTTCAATGTAAATAACCCCCTTTTAAATTTTGACAATCAGTTATAATAATGAAACTTATTGTCTAAGAAAGAAGTGAAACAAACTTCAAAACATTGATAATATTTATAAAGATAATAATCTGTAACTAGAGCACTGAAAGTTTGTGAGTCCTGTGGAAAAACACGGTTAGTCATCGCTTCTAATTTGACATGATTTGAGTTCTAAACAAATTATATACGGACTATGAACTGAAAAAAATACGAATATTTCTTAAGACCATTAATAATGAGTACTTGCAAATACTCGAAACAGCATTGTATGATCAGCCAAATTTAAATTGATTAACTAAATTTTTGTTCCTATCTTCTCTTTACTATTCGAATCTGTTTATTTAAAAAAAAAAAGTTTCTTTGTGAAAAGAAACCGTGGCTTTTTGGGCAAAAATAATTAACTTTACAAAGATAATAACTATATAAAACAAAAATAAAAATTAATATAAGTTTTTTATTCCGTTTCAATGAAATACATAAAATATATATATATATGCACAAATACATAATATATTAATACATAAAATAAAAAATTAAGAACCAACTTAAAAATTTTTATTTAGATTTATAGAAGCTTTGTGTTATTCACAAATAATATTTAAAAAAATTTATCTTAATATAAATAGTAGTTACTCAAATAGGTTAGGTTATACCGATTATCTTAAGGATCTACTTAGGTCTGTATTAGCTAAAAATTTAATTAATTAATAAAATAATAAATTTCTTTTTTGTTATTTTTTAAATAAGTTT
Organism: Teleopsis dalmanni; assembly: GCF_002237135.1. Classification (NCBI taxonomy): domain Eukaryota; kingdom Metazoa; phylum Arthropoda; class Insecta; order Diptera; family Diopsidae; genus Teleopsis; species Teleopsis dalmanni. Next base: position 180,831,768 of record NC_051847.1, read on the forward strand.
TAATAAATATACTTTATTAGCACCGATATTTCAACTATAGCCTATAGTCTTCAGTGTAAATTATTTGAAAAATTATTTTATTTAAATCTCATAATTTTAGTTAGATCAACCCTCTAATATAAAATCATTTTCTACCATATATACATATATTCTCTCTACTATATATGCATACGCAATTCCTATTCGTATTTACTTAACATTTACTTAACATTGCTATACAAATTAAAATAATAAATAACTTCTAGACATATCTAATCTTCATAATTATTTAGAGTTTAAATGACAACTATTTGCCAAAATATTAAAAATGATTTCAAATGAAAATGCACTTTGAAATGGCTTGCACTTTGAGTATCCGTGGAATTTGTTAGTTCGCTAAATGCAACATGTTGCACATTGTTAATTAAATTCTGCATAAACTGCATAGTGTCAGTGTAGTCACGATATGGCCACATAATTTACACATTCTTATATTTATGTTTACCATTGATCATGGCCCAGATATTCATTGGTAACTGCAGCAGATACTTTTTACTCTGCGCTTTCATTGTTGTTGCTGTTGTTAGTACTGTTGCTGTTCTTGTTCTTGTTGTAGTTGTTGTTAGCAACAACAACAGCTAGAGGAACAGCAAAAGTTCAACAACAATAAATACAGCTATAAAATAAAATTGAATTCAATGTAGCCGTTGTTGCATTTATTGTTGTAATTGTGGTTGTTGTTGGTGCCATTGCAGTCGTCTGCGCCTTAAGTCAATGCCACAATATTGCACACAAGATACTCGTATAAATATGAAATACTAAAGTAATACTGCTAAGTTAAATAAGGCATTGCATCTACAATGCATTGGCGACGATGCAAGTCTTATGCAAGTATTTATGCATTTCACATAAATTTGGCCAAAGCAACTTGTCTTTCATTTACGTTGCACGGCTGTGCAATTTTGCCTTCGCCAATGCAGTGGGAAACGGGTAGCGGGCAGTGGCAGTGACAGCAACAAGATCAAGTGCAACATGCAACTGCAAATATAGCTAAAGAAATGCTGTTATTTAGTGATTATTGCAATTGCCTGACATAATATCGCTTCATTATCTTTAAACGTTCCATAATCAATGACAATAATTTAATAATCGGAAATTTATTAACTGCAAAAAATCACAGTTTTCAAAATTAATTTGACGTACTTGTTTCTTTTTTGTTTTTGTTATTATTGCATTGTCATTAGTCTTTAATTATCAGGCCATGCTATTTAAATAATTTTACCCTAGTTTTAACTGAATTCATAGATATATTTTTCTGTTAATTTTTTTTTGCTTCAATACCATAATAATTCAGTTAATTGTTCTACTTAAAATATTGTCACTATAAAAAGTGATTTTTGCTTTAAACGTTAAATAATTATTTAGTATCTCAATCTGGAATGCAAATTTCATACAAGTTTGCTATTGAAATTAATTAGTAAATCAGTAAAAAGTTTTTCTTATAACAATTAAATGCGTTTTAAGTACTAAGCAAAGTTTAAGGGAGAATTGGAGAGATCTTTAGAACTACTGATCAACTGATCAAATTTTAGTTTATAGCTAATAAAAACAAGTGAACTTTGTTTCATATCATTGTATAAAAATTACATTTTTTTGTTTTAATATCAATAGTTTTTTTCATATTTTAAACAAATTAAGTAGTTTTTGCACCTGCCGCAGTCAATGTCAGATATTGAAATAAAGCACCTAGTAAAATTATGGTTTTAATTAAAAGAAAAAATCAAGAGCAATTAGTTTTATTTATAATATGTAATTAATATATTTCATATATATTCGTATGCAGTCGTAGATATATTTTTTAAGTGTGACTCAACAAGGAAAACTAAATTTGAAATGAAATTGTTTTTGTATTTCAAATAAATTAAGATATTAGTGCACCTGCTAGTCGTATATTTACTTAAGGCATACTCATATAGAACATATAGAGAATTTATTACTTAATTTAGTTATTTTATAGTTATTATATATGTTTCGCTAAAGGCATTTTTTTTTTGGAACGGAAATGTGGAAAATCCAAATGATAAAATTGTGTAAATATCACGTAAGTGGGAATTAATAGTATATTATAATTAAATAAAGATTAACTGATAGCTTAACAGAATAATCGACTTTATAAAATGTTAAAATTTAACACATCAAAGGTCTAAAATATTTAGTAATAAATAATAAATAATAAATAATAAATAATAATACATAATAATTATTATTATTATAATAAGAATTGTGCGACGTCAATAATTTTGAGCAGCCTTTTAAACTGGGTTTCTAGAAATCGCTTCCATCTTTTACGCCGCAACACTACATCCTGTATATCAGTAATGTTGCTTATTCTTCTTCCTGACCTTCTCCATGTTGTTTTTGGACGACCTCTTCCTCCGCTACCTTTCGGATTGTATATCAACGCCTGTTAACAAATTTCGGTAGGAGCCTTTCGAAGTGTGTGCCCGAACCATCCAAAATTTTTTTTTTATTTTTGTTTCTTTTTTTGTTCAGAAGCGTTTGATAAATGTTTTTGTTGGATATGTTTAATTATATGTATAAAAAATGTATAAAAAATTGTATTTGACATATATAAGTCAATATGTTCATTTATTCATTGATTTCGAATATAGACTGTATTAATAAAGTTAATGTTGTTTATAAAACAAACTAACATTTGGCAAAAACCAGCACTGGCTCTGGGCCGGAACAAATTCAAAGGGAGATAGACGATATAGTGGGAGCTAACGACAGACGTCGGTATACAGACACTAGCCAGTTGCCAGTCCAATTAACACGGTCGGATAAAAACGAGAAGACAAACAATTCGTTTCATTTCGGTGTAGTAAATTGAATATTTTTTAGTGACTTTCAAAGTTTCGATTAATAATTTCAATATAATAAACTATCTGCTGATATAATAATTTTCCATATTGACGTTATAATAATTTATTTTAATAAGATAATAATATAAAATAATAATTAGAATAGAGTAATCTTCACCTATACATTAAACTAGTTTAATGCATAGTAATAAACGCGTTTAAAACTATGTCATAGCTGTTAAAAATAAAAGAGATGAGTTCAAGACACAGAGATGTATTTGTATAAACTTTTGTGACATATTTTGAATGTCATTCAAATTGCATCTACGCTGCAATATTCAAAATTTACATATTATCTTTACTTGTTTCGATACAAGTAACTACTAGATACTTTCTTTTAATACTAATAACTTTTTAATAGCTACCCTCTTGCAATACCAATTACTTTTTAATAGTTACCCTCATTTTAATACCAATTACTTCTTAATAACTAACCTATTTTAATACTTAGTTTGTATTTGGTATCAAAGTTAAAGTGCTTGAAAGTACTTGAATTAAACTTTGTTGACGTATATACCTGTATTCTCTGTATATCCGGAATTTATATAATAAAAATTATTCACAATTTTTTTCTTAAGTGAGAACACTGTTTCTTATTATTATATGTAATCTTTCCGCAATTTTTTACTCAGTGTGTTTACATTTGCAGTTTTTGCATTTATACTTTTAAGTGTTTTGTTGCGTTAATCTTAAAGTGACTTCTGGATTTCGTTTCACTTTTGAGAATTCTGCCTGAAGATTAGTAGCAGCATGTTATCATTTTAATTGGTTCCATGAAAGTGGGGTCTGTGGAAACTTGAGGAATCACCTCTTCAGCAACACGTTTTCATTGTTCCTTTTGAGCAAAATGTGTTGCTTCAGCAATAGTTGTACTGCGAATATACTCATATTTGGTGTGAAAATCTATTCACGTTATGATATCTTTCTTCAGTACTAGGTCAGTGTACTGGGCTACATACTTTTTCACATTTTCACAGTCGACCTTTCCCGTTCCTATTCCACACATCAAACAAATCTGATGGACAAATGATTGCGTAAGCCAATTCTTACAAATATTTTGACGCACCCTATACTTTATATTTTTCTAATAGTAATATAGTACAAAGCTGAGAATAATTAAGCTGAGAATAACTGTGTGGCTTGAGAACTGTTATTTACTCTGAACTTAAAACTCTGTTTTCTTGGGTTATCAAGTCAAAACAGGTCCTTGAGAGTATTTCAGCTCGGAATATGATAAGTCTTTACTTGGTTCTGGGTCAAGGTGAAGTTTTAGGAAATGAATAAGCTGATGAACTAGCCAGAACTGCAACAAAAACTACTTTAACAGACCCTCAATCCTTCTGTGGGTTAAACTGGGCCAGTGCAAAACAAATAAGAGAGAGAAAGAATCATATGAGGCTGATGTGCTGGGAAGACTTCCTAGGACTTAGACAAAGTCAAGTGCCGATCAAACCATACTCCTACAAAAACACTCTTAAGTTTTCAAAAGGTAATTTAAGATTGATAACCTTTATAAACTACGTCTATGTGCTAATTCGGAATGCTGATTATGCCTCAAAGATGAGAAAACTACTATTCCTTTTTTTTTTAGTGACTGTCCAGCTTTAACAATGCACAGAAGAAACTCATATAAAATTTCTGTCACTACAACAGATTAAGAGCGCTTCTCCGGATTTAGTTCTGAACTTTGTTCACAAACCTATAAAGGGCTTTGTGTAGTCAATAGTGAAATTTGTGCAGTAGGAGTCTTCTGACCGTAGTACCGGCTGTTGGGTGATTTTACTACAACACTTTTTTTAATAATAATTGTATACATATTTGGTAGATATTTTTTGTTGACATCTTTGTTTATATTTAAATGGTGTGTTATTACAGTGTAGTGTTGTAAAGCGACTGTAATAATATATTTATTTTATAAATTAAATAGATTTTTAAAATTAAATTAATTTTGTTTAACACTTGTTAGATCTATCTACTCATTATCTAAAAGATCATTTTTTTGTCTATTGTATGCAAATAATTAAATTTAATTATTATTTTTCAATTGATTATCTCAATTAAATTTAATTATTCGCATTATAGAAATTTTTATATATTTTATAAATATAGAATTTGAGGTTGTTGTGATTGAAATTTGTTGCACAATATTTTCTTAATCAATTTAATAAATTTTTTCTGTTAATTTTGCTCTTCTATTCAAAGTATTTCATTCCATATTCTTTTCGCAAAAACTATTACCAGAAGAATAAATGCTCTAATTTGCTGTTCATGTTGATTGAAAAATATGTTAGACGATGGTTGCGCAGCTATTTTGTGAAAAACCAATTAATATTTATATACAATGTATTTATGAACAATACTATATATATATATATATATTTTAATGAATTTTATAAGAAAAAACTTTTAATTAAAATATTTTAAAAATAATTTTGTACTATCTACAATGCGAAAGAACTGCATAAAGATGTGCAAGTTGTGGAAGAGAAGAATAGTTGAAGAGAATTGAAAAAAAAATGGACAGCATTGTTAATAAAGCTGAAGTTGGTGGCGGGGTAAAAGCTGTAACTTGCACTTGTAATTACAAAATTGTGTTTAGAAAAAATGAAATAATAGTATTAATAATAATGAACGATGCTAGCCAATGCTAAATCGATAGGCCAACACACTAGCACTAGCACAACAACCAAAACAATGTTGATAATAATGGACAAAAAGTGGCCAGCTAACACAGTAGCCACAACAACAGTAATACCAGCAGCAACAACAACAGTAATACCAGCAGCAGATACGAAATATTGCCAAGATTCTAACAAAGATAGCAGCACCAGCAGCAGCAGCAGCACCAGCAGCGGCCATAGATAACAACTACTGCTACTCATACTGTGAGATACATTAACTTCACCGGCAAAGAGATAAAGTTTTTTGTCGATATACTTACAATATATTGTTGTTGTTGTTGTTGTTTTTATCGTTGCTTTTGTTGTTACTTAAGAAAATTGCATTGCACATTAAAACTGCAACTTCAGAAGAAACAAGAAACAAGTTTTTGCGCAAAAAATATCAAATTTTCAGGGTTCGCTCGCACTGTAAGCAGTTCAGTTCAGTTCAGTTTTAATTTGTTTGCTTAGACATTCTAAAGGTTTTAACTATTTTAGCTGAAAAATACTTTTTGCCATATGATTTTGTGGCAAACAATTTGCTATGCAATTTCGTTGTTGTTGACGTTCAACATCAGCAGCATCAGCAACATCAGCAACATCAATCGCACTCTGAGCAACAACACTGTGAGCCGTGAGCCAACAGCACTGGCTCACTTCGGAGTGAGCATAGGAAAGCTTAAATCTGAATTTGCTGAGGCAATATTGTAGTCATTCGGTGGCCAATGCAACAATCTGGCGTATCTGAAGAAAACTGGAAGCTGTTTGGTTACTTTTTTTTTGTATTTTGTGTTGCCAATATTTGAACGTTTCGTTGTTTTCTATTTATTTGGCTTAAATGACGAAATGCATTTTCATGAAAAGCATTAGCGAAGCGCAGGTGGCAAGCAATGAGTGAAGTGCGGCTTCTGCTACGGCTACGGCTATGGCAACGGCTATGGCTATGGCTATTGCAGTGGCTAGTTCCAGCAATGCCAGCGCTTCTGGCAGTGACAGTGGCAAAGTCAATTTTAAAATTTGCGAAATTAATGAATATGGCAGCTGCAGGGAACGGGCGTATGCTGCGTCTATGTCAGTGTCCAGTGCTTGTGTCCATGGTTGTGTTGGTGCACCTTGAATTTGCCGCCTAAGCTAAAGGCAGTAGCAGCATTAAGGCGTGGCAGACGCAACAACACAAAATAATACATCCAACTGCATTGTTCATTGTTGTTGTATTTGTGGGTTTGCTGTCTGTTATCTGTAAGTGCCTAAATGCTTCATTTCAGCAAGTCAGAAGTGAATTTTGCTAGGTCTACACCGCGTTGCGTACTATAATGTTAGCAACTTAGCTTGATGATGACGTTGATTATGATAGACGTTTTCTTTGGCTATGTTTGTTGTTACAGCAACAGCAACAGCAACAGCTGCGGCTATTCTTTAAATAAGTGTTTTTTTTTTTTTGTTTTTTAGTTTTTTTTTTTAGGTTGTTGGAATGCAACAATTTGTATGCAATTTGCTAAATTCTACAGCAATATTTTGTGGTCGTTGCTTTCCTTTTATTAGTTTAAACTTGTGCCGAGTTTGCTACAATTTTGGTCTACAAATTCTGGTCTATGAATTCCTGCGATCGGCAATATTTTTCGAGTCCGACTAAATTGCCAGTTTTCAGCGTTTCGTCATGGTTTTTATTTTGTTTACGAATCGCTGATTAAGATGCGCTGCTAATGAACGCTTACGCTAAATGCCTGAGGCATTGAAATTAGAAACGCGCATTTTATGTATATTTTTCTTTATATTTTTTAATAATCGAAACTTACACATAATAGAAAAAAAATTATATACATGAAGTTCGAAATTATGGTTATAAAAATAAATTATTTATACATACAAGTATGCATAAAAATAGATGCCAATAAAATGTTGGCAAATTGCGCGCATTCAGTTTTTTGTTATGATATAAAAGAATTAATTTTGTTGAGAATTTTGGGTAATATAAAAAGTATTTACCGTTTTTTGGTACATTTTTGAACAAAAATTTTCATCATCAAAAATTTATTTTTTTGTTCTTATGAATTAAAATAAATTTTGTGGCAATTATAAAAAATATCGAGTGTTTTAAGTATATTTTAAAACAAAAAAGGAATTCCCTTATAATCCCATCAAATACTCAACATAACCTTGTTTGTCGTTAATCAAGACTTTGAGGTAATTTGTGGTGTGTTGTCGACTTTTCACTATGATCAGTTGCATTGGATATCCATTTTTCATCACCTATAATAATTCGTTTCAAAAATGTGTAATCTACTCTTTTTAAATGATATTAAATTGCCACCACAAATGGCAAAAAGTTCTTATATTATCTTATCAGTTTTTTTTGTCACGAGAGACACCTAGTTGGACACATAAAAGATTAATTCACATTGCAGTTTTTTCGCTTAAAAAAAAATAGTGATCACACTACTGAAGGATTAAAGAATTTTTTAATATTATTGAATTCTAAAGAAGACACATCTGCTGTGATACAAGATAGAATTCAGACAGCAAATAAGGTATATATAGCACCTCTATTTTAAATCTAAAATCTTATCAAGACAACAAAAATTCTATACTTATAAATGCCTAATAAAAGAAGTCCTGACGTACAGCTTCGGAATATGAGCAATCAAAGCAAACGAAATATGCCAACTACTATCCTAAGAACAGAAACTACTGAGAAAGATGTTTGGCCCAATATGTCTAAATGAATGCACATATCGTATATGTTACAACCACGAATTAGAGAACTCAATCGACAAGCAGAATATAGTACGATACATAAAATCACAACAACTAAAATGGCTAGGACACGTATGAATCGAGAACAATCAACAAAACAAGCACATGTATCCCGAGTAAGAAGCAGACCTAGAAAGAGATAACTGGATGATACTGAAGAAGATTTAATGAAGCTACATGTGAGTGATTGAAATAAATTGGAATCGAATCAAGTCAGATAGCAAAAATTGGTTGAGGAAGCATTGATTCACCCAGGACATTTATGCTAAGAAAGAAGAAGTAGATGTTTTTCTAATGTATGAAAGTCTTTATTATTATTATTTTGTAAAAGTGATAGTGCACTGCATTTTAAATATTCTATTGTGCCTCTTAATCGGTTTAGAGTGTTTTTCTAAGCTCGTTTTCTTTATTGAAAGACAGTATAGGGCCTATCTTTTCTAGTCATGAATCTCTATGTTCCATGAGATACCCTCCCAGGAGTTTATTTCGCTAGTGCAACAGGTGCTACGCTGCTCCAGCACATGTTATGCGGTTTCTCTCTTTTCTCTATAGTATCTGCAGTCTGAGTTGGATTGGATTCCAAACTTTGCTAGGTGATTATTCAATTTGTAATGGCTGATTAGTAGTCCTAGGAAACTTTTAAAAGTTTATGTAATAAATAGGATTACATGTATATGCTTTCTTATAACTCATGTTTTGGTATTAGGGTGGACTATAGGAACATTTCTATACCATCAATTATTATATGGAATAGCGCTAACTGTCACACTTTTTTAACTTTTTATTGTATTGTTGCTTTCACAGAATTATATATAAAAAATCTGGGGTATATAAAACACATAAACCATATTCATAAAAAATGTATCTAATATGATATCCAATAAATTTTTATTTACAATATTTCAAAAATATTTCATAGTCAATTTGGCAAATAATTTTTGTTTATTTATTTTATAAAAACGCGATTCGTGAAATTTGAGTGCCTAAAATGTGTGACTAAAAATGCACAAAAATGCACTTCACTGAGAAATATGAACGGAAACACAATAGATAAATCCATTTAGTAAACAAAATGTCTCGTATATATGTAGATATTTTTTCATACACTCTTCATACATATACATATATATATGTATATATAGATGTTTGTATAGCAAATGCTTGTGCTTCCATTGAATTGCAACTGTCACCGCCAATTGAGAATCTGAACCAGAAGCCTGCTAAATTGAGCAATCGAATTTGAATTTGAATTCGAATTTATAAAAAATGAAATATTTATACATTTATTGCATGCAAAGAGAAAACAAAACCTAAAAAACGAAATCCAGTGCAATTATTTGCCGATTGAATGCTTGCAGCTACACATAAAAGCGTAACTAGGCAAATTTTCCTTCCTGTATTGCTCGATCGCATAGATACAAAGATACAATATCTATCGTACGCGCAATATATAATATTGCATTTTCTTCAATAGAATTTGTTTTTGTTTTTGTTTTTTACATTGTATTTTGCCTATCTAACAAAATATGAAGAAAAAAAAACGAGCAACAAGTTTTCGAATTGCTGTTATTGAAGCCAGATTTTTTCTTCACATTTTGTTAGTTTTTTTTCTTTTTTCTAATTTAGTTTTATTTGTTAATGTTTTGTATTTCATTTCATAAATAATTTTGCAAATATCAAGGCCAAGTTTTGCTATACGGCGACAAAACAACAAAAACTTTGTGAAAATAAATTGCATATAGAAATCAAATCAAGCTTAATTGTAATTGTATAGATACTTTTTGTGTACGATGAGTGCGAATAGACTGCGACTGGCAAAAGTATCTGCACGTTTCAGACGCGCACTTAGCAAACTCAAAAGGAACGTGCATAAAGCGAAAGGAAGGAGATGAGACAATAGAGAACAAAGTACAAATTTTATTCTTCAAAATTGATTATATTAATAACTAATTTGGTGTTAATCATGAAATTATTATATCAATATATTCCAATGAAGTGACAAATTTAAGTAATACGAGCACTGTAGATATAAATATTTGTATATATGTTAAGTGGAAATTTATCTATAGTGATTGTCAATAAGCCCACAAAGAATTTGAAATTTTATATTCAAATATGCAATACCTCAAATTTGAATATTAGGTAATTATAGAACATACATATACACATACACACAAATAATTTTCACCAGTGACGGATTCTTAAAGAAGTTTCGAGATAAATTACACCTTTAAAGTTCAATAGAGGTATTCACGATCTCTGGTAACTAATAATAATAGTTATATATAGTCACCACGCAAAGCAAAAATAATAAATTATAATACAGTTATATGTATATTGTTATTGGCATATTACTGCGTTACTCGATAACCAAGTTCGTGATTCGAGATCGTGAATGCCCTAAAATTAATTTTATAATATTAACATATTATTAACAAACTACGTGAACACTCCTAATATTAATTTTATAACATCAAGTCCCTGTTAAAGTTGTATTAATAAGAAAGTGTATTAATAAGAATAGTGAACTACAACAATAAAAATTATTTTTATATTATTTTAATTGATTCAATTCATTGCTGACCAAAAACAAAATTTTAGCTGATTTAAAATTTAGAAGGGTACGAGTTTAACCCTTGGTATTTGCAGTCTTAACAATTTATATACGAATGATTAAAGATAAGAAATAATTTCACGACCACTGATGATGATATTTTGGCAATACAGCTGTATCGTCAGCCAAAAATTTATTTAATTGAAATAATAATGTATAATTGTAACATATTCATTTTATTTGTCAGTTGTTAGAAGAAATTTATTCCATTCAAAATCTGAAAGTGAAAATATTTCTCCTTGCTTAACTATTGATTTCAGAAGATGATATACCACAGGTAATGATATTACTTAAAATCTATAAGTAAATAAGCTCTCAGTGTTAAAAAAAATTTAGATGACTCAATTTTCATTGTTTAGAATGAAATAAATAATTACTAAAAGATATAAAAACTCGCAGATAATTGCAAGCGCAAAGAAAGCCTACCATACTCTTGAATGATGATTTGTATACTGATGGTGACTTGTTTACTCTTAATCAATAGAAATTATCAACTAATGATGAATAATTAATGGTGATATATAATAACTAGTTCTAGATCTCATTGACTTATGATCAATGACCAATTTTTAAAGAAAGTGTTTACATTAAAGAGAGCATCTTAGGACGGGTATGTAGATATACGTAAAGACATACAGCTAGAATAAAAAATATTTTGAGTGATTTATACAGAAGTGTCATAATGAAGAGAAAACTCACTTTACGTTAACTCCTCTAGAAAAACAATTCAAGTAACAAGTTCTTCCTGAAGATTTTTTCAGCATTGCTTAGAAGTCTTTTTAATGTCGGTTTAATTTGTATTATCATAGGTCTTGTTTGAGCGACCTGCCTTTGTTAAATATAAAACAATATCTAATTCTTTAATGATTGTGGTTCTTGGATACAATACAATACTTATTATGCGACTTATCATTCCCGAGTATGCATCAATATCTGATTTTATAATAATTGGTCTTGCTTGGGAATAGTATGAAATAATATTTTATTTTACAATTTTACTTAGAAGCAGTATGAAATAAAATCTTGTTTTATGATCATGTACTATAGGTATACTTATTCAAGAATACAGTCTCTCATTCAACTTTGTTGAAGCAATAGATTTCGTGCGGTATTTTTTAACAGATGTTTCCTTATTATACAATTAAATTGGCTGTAATATATTGAATATTATATATTTTATAATTATAAAATTACTTATGATATTAATATAAGTAAATTGATTAAATTTCTTGTCGTGATGCCTAATCCATTTAAGTGGTATAAAAAGTTGCTAAGAAATTATTCTAGACACCTTATAAATGATTATAGACCTTTTGTAGAAAAACCGTTAATTAAGCACAAATAACGGCTCATATAAAAGAATAGATTATAAGATTAGGTTGGAGTGGCGACCTTTTACACCAAAACCCACTTGAGCTCAAATAGTGGCCTTTTGTGATACATATTCGTAAGACTAAAAGTACCTCCAAAACTTGCACAAAGACCGAATGAGTTAAGATACGGACGTTTATCACTATATTATGACCACATTTATAAAATCTGTACGAAGAAATATGGTTGTCACAGAAAATAAGACGATTCTATTTAAAAGATGTCTGAGAATTATTTTAGAGAATGTGGTAGCTTAAGAGACGAAGAGACAAAGAGTTTTTGCGAATGACGAAACTAACGAATGGATATTGCTACTAGATCAGCTGTTTAAGAAATAAGTAAGAAATATTTAAAGAATATAATATAGTGTTTTAGAACTGTAAGTAATAGATTATGGTAACGGCAATTATTAAGAAATGCAAACAGCTAATGGTTAATATATCAGCTGTTTAAGAAATAACTAAGAAATATTTTAGGAAAATAATGGTTTAAAAGTAATAATTAATGAAGGGTTTTGGCGAATGACAAGCTTAGAATACAATCAAAAGTACTAGGTAGCATGATTCACTGCAAATATTTTGTAGAAGTACGAATGAGCATAGATCCAAAGAATTATTTAACTAGTTAAGATCAATGGCATGTCATAAAAATAATTGGAAAATCTATAGAAAAAGAAATATTAAGTTCCTGATAACAGTATGGATTAAATAGTAATAATAATTATCACCGAGTATATGTAACTCATTCTTATCTATATTTATGGAACTCACCGTATTAAATATTTGAATAACCTTGAGATTATTTTTCTTTCAAGGTCAAGGATAAGAAAGGAAATTTAATAATTTTTTATTGTGAATATAATACGCAAAAAATATTTAACTATTTGGAAATTGTTTTTAAGTCAAGTTCTTATCACTTCCCTCCCCTTATCACTTATCACACCGCCGCTACCAAAACCGTCCCTGGCAAGTGTTTGTCACTTTCGAACATTGATTAAATTTGAGTAAAGTGCATTTTTTCGCTTTTTCGTTTCGTTGTAATTTTGCACGCGCTTGTCAGAACGATTTTTCCAAATCGAAATTTAATTTCAAGTACGACCAGTTCAATTGCGTTTACCTTGAAATCTTGTTTTAGATACATTTTTTTTTATTTTCATATTATAAATTTGTATGCATATATTTTAATTTAATTTTGTATTTCATTTTGATTGTTGCTGGTGTTGTAGTTGTTGTTAGTGTGGTTGTTGCTATTATTAATAATAAAATTGTAGCCGCGGTTGCAACGCCATGAAAACCTTTTGTGCACCTTAAGTCGCCATATATAATTTCAATTTTTTTTTTTTTTATTTTTCATAGAATAATTTTTTGTTTTTGTTATTGCAATCTTTCTTAAAACAACTTTTTTTCTTAAAACAATTAAAATGCAGCATTTTCGTTAAGCGCTTGGGCAAAAAGTATCTTTTTAAATATTTCAACGTACTCAATTTGTTACATATTTAATTCCAAACAGAATTTCATATGCATTTATTTAAATTAAGTAAATTAATTTCCACTTATATTGTATATAATTAATCGCTGTGTTTTCTTATATTTTTGTTTTGTTCGGTGTTGCTTGGTTTTGCTTGGTTTTTTATTAATTTTAATTTAACATTTAATTTTGCAATTTATTGCGGAAACTATTGATTAATTTTTTATGTTACAGATATGAAATTTTTTATTTGTTCAATAAATATATAATCTAAATTAAATACTAATCGATTGACGTCTTTATTTTTTCGCATTTAGTTAATAAGAAAGAAGTAGGACGTGCGAATATTTGCACAACTAATTTAATATCATTAAAAGCGTGACGGAAAACGGAGAAAATTAATTTGAAAGCTTGACTTTAAACTTGAAAATTGCTTGAATTTAATAAGTCATAAAAAGAAGAAAAATTTAAACTACTTTTTGTATAACAACAACATTAGTCTCAATATTAAAAACTATCTTGCCATGCAAAGGAAGTTCCTAAGCAAATGACAAAGAAAAGGCTACTTATTAATTTAAATGAAATCATAAATAATTAGACCGTATTTATTTTTGTTATATGTACTAATATTATGCAGTACAATGCATCAGAAATTTAAGATACAGCATAAGAAATATGAATAAATAATAGCAATAACAAAAAGTCTGTAATTTGCTTCTCCTGGAAATTGGTTATTTAAAAATCTCATATATATTATATTATTTGTATAATATACACAATATTATAATATACAATATCTGTTATATTGAGGTTTTTCGACCAGTAGTGAACTACAACAATAAAAATTCATTTTCTATTATTTTAATTAATTAAATTTTAGACTAACCATACAGCTATTTCAACTATTGGCAAATACCTATCGTCACTGGTCTTGGTCTTGTATTTAATTATTCGTAAATAATTTTTTGAGACTGCAAGTACTAGGAATTGAACTCGTGCCCTGCCAAATTTAAAGCTCAGAGTCAGCGCATCTGTTATATTATAATATACAAGATCAAAGCTTCCAGATTGTCAAAAACAGTTGTTGTTGTGACTATATGTTTTGGTAGAGATTTAGCTACTTCCTGAGTATAGATCCGCAAGGTATGGGTATATGATAATTCTTTTTGTAGGAATCTGTATAGAGATCAGTAATGAATACACTCCACTTAGGATATTGTATGCATTACATAGTTGAAAGGTATATTTAGAATTAATAAAATACTGAAGATTCTTTCCCCGGTTTTTCATATTTAGCATTAAATTAAAAATTTAATTTATAATTTAATTTAAGTTAATTTATGTAACTTAATTTATAATATCTAATAAATTTTAGAATTTTAATAGATATTATTTGCAAAAACAGGATTATTTTTTATACTAGCATAACTTTGGTATTTTAATCTTATTAAATTAGCATTGTTGTTTACTGGTCCACATTATTCAATGTAATCAAATAATAAGAGATAATTTGTAATCAGAACCATTCTATAGTGATATGGAAAATCCACATTATCTATCTTTAATAAGTGAATATTTGTGTTTTTTATTGCGATAGGTGGGCAGCATTCAACGCCACATTGTGTATATTGAACCCACTAAACCACCTCTTAGGGATGAGCTGAGATCTTAACTATTAGAAAAAAAATATTAAGTAAAAAATATTAAAATCCACCTCCTTGGCATCAGTTGAGAAGATCTCAGCCATTAGAATGTGAAAGACTTCTGGCTAAATTGGATTCCAATAATCGAAAGGTAAGCTTTTTATGTCTCACCCCCTAAAGTCTTTCATAGTGTGTTGTTTGAGACTTGCTTAACTTGTTTCAAGGAGATGGTTTTTAATATTTTTTATTTATTTAATAATTTTTTTTCCGTTTTATTGTTGTAAAAGTGTAGCTATATCAAATTTAAGTAAAATTGTGTACCAAAATTAGTTTTTATAACAGTTTTCGCACAGTTTAACATACTGCATTAGTAGATTTAACTTTAACTCATGCTTTAATGGTGTTGAAAAAAGTGATGAAACCAATACACGTTAACTATTTTTCTTCTATCATATTTTGATATTTTCTATTCACATTTACACGGATATTTTATTCTTAATGCCAGAGCCAAACACTGAACTACGGAAGTAAAAAATAATTTATATGTAATTTGTGAATATTGTAGTAAATATTGAATTACTTCTCAAAACGTTTGTCTTCTTTTTCTACAAGCACACATACATAAACAAGCAGAGTTCATAAAAACAAATTTCCAATATCCAGAACTCATCAAGTGTAGGAAGCATCACTAATTTGTGCTTCAAAGTGAATCCTCAAACATTACTCAAGTGTGGCATGGGCGAAATAGATGAGGGAATAGTAAAATTTATTATTTGTTATAAGTATTATAACTGGTTTAATAATTACTGGTATTATATTGTTTATTAATATCCCTCTGAATGTGTTAATATAATTGTAATTAGTATGTAGTTGAGTAACTTATAACTATTACCATCATCATCTGTGACTCTACAGTCCATGTAGGACTTAAGTCTGTTTAACAACAGTCTTCAATTCTTCTATGTTTTTTGCTTTTCTTATCCAATTTCTTATATTGAATTCTTCTATGTTAAGTCCTGTTGCTTACTATCTTGCCATCGTTATCTTGGTCGCCTTCTTATTCTGCTGGTTTCTACTTCGTTCTCATAAATATCCGACATTCACTTATAGCTATCAAAGCTTCAAATTAATTTTTATTTTTTTTATGATTTATAAAATTTATTTATAAATTGAGTTTTGAGTTATTAAATTTCATTTTATTAATCCTTGAATAACAAAAGTTTTTAATATTATCAAAATTTAAAGAAAAAATATTATGCCCTGAAGATGACTTCAGACTGTAGTTGAAATATTGGTGACAATAAAATATATTTCTAAAATATAATTAAATAACTTGTATTATTTGAGCGATTGGCCAATTAGCCCGTTCAAGAATACATACAAAATATTTGGTTATTAAAATAATAAATTTCAAAAAAATTATTTAAATATAATTGGTTCTAAGTCTATATAGTAAACCATTAAAAAACAGTTAAAATGATTTTCTGAAATATTTAAAATATAAATATCTCAACTTATAATTATACATACAGCTGCAAATATATTTGAGAAAAAAAAATTGAAACTTTAAATTGAATTCATGGTTGTGCTTGAAATTCTTTAGGCCATGCCCGAGAAAAATCTTTGCTGAGACCTTGACTTCAAAACATTCACAGACACAAATAACTGAAGTCGAAAGAAAAAATTGAGATTTTGCAGCGAGAATCAAAAACTCGTTAGAATTAGCGACACTAGAAGCGTAAAAAACAAGCCTTAAAGTGTTGCCAATTTTCCATAGCAGAAAAAATCGCATTTACCAAAGCCAAAGCCAAAACCAAACAGCAACAGTTCTTGAGGGCATGCAATTGCACATGGTTTATTGCATTTTTTGTTTTTGTGTTTTTTTTCCTTTAGCCGTTGCTCTGCCTAAGTGCCAAATTGCCGCTACAGGCACAACAACAAATAGCCGCTACTACAACAAAAATACCAATACAAACATAGAAAAATGAAACATAAAAAACAAGAACGACAAATCAAAATGGCAACACTGTTTGGAGCATTTGAATCGCATCGTTGCCTTTATCTATTGTTAGCGTTTGACGTTAAATGTTTGGTGGCACGCTGCTGTCAGATTTTCCACTTAGTCTAACTGAAAACTGCAGCGAATTATACATGCGGCGGTCTGACCTCCACATTTTGCGCGGCTGCATTTGTTGCTGCAACAGCAACAGCAGCAGCAGCAGCAACAGCAATAGCAAGAACAAGAAAAATACTAAAACAAAATAGCAAATCACATTTGAAATTTTAGGAGTCGAGGTTTTGGAGTCTTTGGCTTAGAGGTTTTTGTTTATTTTTTATACAAATTTTATGTTTTTTCTGTAGTTTTTTTCTTTTTTGTTTTGTTGCTGAGCTTTTAACTGGCAAAGGTGTTGCCATTGCAGTTGTTCATAACGTAGTTGCCGTTAAGTTTTGTTGGTTTGCTATAACTGCCGTTTTGTTGGTAATTGCAATTGTTGTTGTTATATGTGTATGGTTGTGTGTTGGTATGTGTTTGTATGTGTGTGTGAATGTGTTTCGCCTTGCATACTGAATTTTATTTCGTTTTGATTTCATAGTTGCTTTTCGTTTGTTACCTCGAACTTTATATGCCGCGCTTAAAATGTTTATGAGTGTTTATGAGAGCGTGGCAAATTTTGTCTGAATGTCATACAATTTTGAAGTTATGCGGTTGAAATTTGTGGCGCACAATATTCATGACATTTTATGGACCAAAATTAATTACTAAGTAATATGAAGTAATAATTTTTTAGTTCTTAACAAATTCTATAGATACCTTTTATTTATAAGTATGAGTTAAGATTTATTTTTAAATAATTAAAACATATTTCTGTCATGTCTCTCTGAAGTAGGAACTATTATTAGTACTAATTAAATATGCACTTTATATATGTAGTATAATTTGTATATATATGTTACGTATAGTTATAAATTGTAGAAATTATTGTTGATAATTTTTATCGATGTCGACGATAAGTGCAATTGGTAGAATAAAAACAAAAATTTACTGAAGACATTCATGAATGAAATTAAAATCTTTTTTTTATGACTGTTAATATACAGTTTAATTAATTTTTCATATAAAGATGATATGATACAGATATGGGTGGGCTTTTCGAAACTGAAATTACTATTATTAAAGTTTTGAACAGTAATTTTAAAAAAGGTGATAATCAGTTTCGCTTCGGTTTTAATAGCAATATCATTAAATAACTTACTTCAGATAAAAATTAATATATTTATATACATGGCCATAGTAATCGCTTTGTTAAATAATATTTTGTGCAAAAAAAAAATTTCATAAATCAATCACTTTTGGTAAGTCAGTTGGACTCAAAATTTAGTAAAAATACTCATCTCAAACATCGTAACTGGCTCAGAAAGTATCGAATTTGATCGTCTAATTTTAATTCTGCCGCACTGTGCGGTCTAAGTAAGTCGTTAGTGGTAGAGTAGCTTTATTATTGCAACATCTTTATTTTAAATGGAAATGCTACTGTTAACTATAAACTTCCAAGAATATTACATTTATATGACATGAATATGATAAAAATGTGAATATATTATATTGAATATAATCTTTGAAAACCTAGTGAAACCTGTATGCTCTATGATATGCGGAGTGAACATCCTTCCAGCTTGTATAATGCAATTGTTAATAAATGGATCTATTACCTGCATGTGGCTTTCATTGAGCCGAATAAAGCCAAAAGTCTTTAATTGAACGCTTCTTTAGGTTAGGTTAGGTTATACTTTCAGTTTTGTTTCTAAATTTAAAATTTTTAATTATTTGGTTTCTTCATAATTTTTATTATCCTTTTAAAATTCTAACTTGTTTTATTTTTTTGTTTTTCTTAATATTTGTTTATTTTATTTTATTTTTAAATTAATTTTTTTATTATTTATATTTATTACTTCTATTACTTATTATTATTTATTTTTACTTTTTTTTTGCTTGTATTGTAAATTTAATTTATTTTTTATTATTGTTTTTAATTTTTGTTTTTTATATTTTTTTAATATTATTTTTTTTTAATTAATTTAAATATTTTTTTTAATTATTATTATATTTTAAATTTTTTATATTCTTATATATTTTAAAATTTTTTATATATTTTTTTTTATTTAATTTTTTGATTTTGATTTTTTATTAATTTTCCATTCTTTATAAGATTTTCTTAAAATATTTTATTTTCATAATTCATATAATTTTTACTTAAACTTTATTCAAATATTTTCGTTAATCTTTTTTCTTAAATATCATTTTTTACTTTTTTGAGTATTGCACATATGTTTCTTAAAATTTATATTTTTTATATTTATTTAATATATTATTTTCAATTTTTTTTTTATTTTTATAAAGAGGTTTTCGGTACAGTAGTGAACTACAGCAACAAAAATTTATTTTTTATATTATTTTAATTGATTGAATTTTTGGCTGACCATACAGCTGTTTCGATTATTGCCAAATACCCATCATCAGTGGTCTTGTATTTAATTATGCGTAAATAATTATTTTTAAGACTGCAAGTACCAGGAATCGAACTCGGGTCCTGCCAAATGTGAAGCTCAGAATCAACGTACCTTAACCAACTGATCCAAAGCCGTACTTGACTTTTTATGTTCGCATATATTTCTGGATATTTATTTTTATAAATTTAATTTTTAATTTATATTTTTATATTTTTTCTTAATATTTTATTTAATACATTTTTTAAATTTTTTTTTCTATTTTAATAATTTTATGTTATTTTATTTATTTAAATGCTTGCTTATTATATATATTTAGTTATTTCTCACTTTATTTTTTTTTTAAATATACATGTAATATTTTTTTGTTTAATTTTTACAATTGTTTATATTTTTTCAAAATTTTTTTGTTCTTAAGTTTTGATTATACTTTCTTTTAATTTTTATTTGGGTTTTTTTTTTTCAATATACTATATTTAAAATAATTTTTTTTTTTAATTTTTAAAACATTTTGAACACTTTTGTGTTTTTTTATATATATATATTATTTATTGAATTTACTTGATTTTATAAGTATATTTTTTATATTTTATAAATTTAATTAATTTTTCTATTTTTTCTATCTTTTTTTATTAATATTAATTTTTTAATTTTTAATTTAATTTATATAATAATTTCACAAAACTTATTTCATATAACTTTTTAAATTACTACTGCTATACTTAATATACTTAAATTATGTGTGCATATAAAAGAAAAAATAAATAATAAAAATATCCTACTGCATTTTGTGGTAGAGATTAGATCAGTGTAGCTTTTCCAAGCCAAGTCTTCCAACACAGCACAGTGCTCTGTACGACAACAAAATAAAATATATTCTGGATACACTGTTAAGCGCATATTGTGCACGATAAACCTATAAATAATATCCTAATCCACCAACGCAATGTTCGTTATATACTTACATACATATATACAAAATACAAAGCATTGCAGATTCACTAATTCATTCATTCATTCATTTACTCATTCATTCATTCAGTATACTCACTGTTGACTGTTGCCTGCTGAAAATCCAATAGAAATACGGCGAGCACATGAGATAAGCAAGCGGGCAAGCGAGCAAGCAAGCACCTGAGGCACACTGGCAAAAACAATCAATGGCAAAGGAAATGCATGTTATAGTTTGGAGGTGGCAGCGCCATTTACTGCTCATGGATTACGACTATTTGAAGATGTATACGAACGAGTAGAGTAGAGTAGTAAAGTTGAAAGCACTGCAAGCAACCGAAATCGAAACCAAATACCAAAGATCCAGTAACACACATTTGCGCTCAAGCGCATTTCCATTTCTAACGATGACGTTGTATGTAACAACAGCAGCAACAACAACAACAACAACAACAACAACAACAACAACAACAACAACACTAACTATACTAACAACAACAACAACATTTACAACAATAACTAGCAAACGATCGCATCAGCAGCCATAAATTCAACAACAATTGCTTTTAGTTATATTACTAGTCAGTAATGCTTTTGTTGTATACTTTAGAAGGTCGCTGAATCGATGGTTTTCCACAATAATACTCTTTTGTTGTTGTTATTGCATTTGGTGTTATTGTTGTTATTGTTCATGCCTTGGTTCACCTACAAATTCAAAGACAAGTTTAAGTTTATCCATTCATTGTACGATCATTTGCAATGCATTTGCTTTTGCCGTTCGGCAATTGTTGTTGGTTTTTTTAGTTTTTTAGTTGTTTTGTTGTTTTTATTTATGCATGCTATAAAATTTCTGGCCATGTTGTTATTGTAATATTCATGTAATTGTTGTATTTGTTGTTGGCGCATATATTTTAGAGTGCAATTTATGTGTTTTTTTTTCTATAATTAAGTTTTAGTTTTGAGTTTTGATAGTTTTATGGTTTAATATAAGCTTTGGCGCAATTTTGCACTTAGACTTGGTCTTGGCTTTAAGTTAATGTAGTAATATGCATTGAAAACAAAAAATACGAGTACTTGTTTTTTTTTTCCTTTTTGTTTTTGTTTTTGTTTTGCATCATATATGATTTTCTTTACGATATTTGTAACCTTGTCTTCATATTTTATTGCTAGTAAAAATTTTGTTGAGAAAAACTTATTTGAATTGGACTTGACCTTAATGTGTCTTAGAATACAAATACATAAATTTTTGGATTCTTTAACATTTTTTAACTATTTATGTTTGTATTATTAACTTAAAATATATTATTTAAAATTTAAGTTTTTGGGTGTAGAAAAGTGAGCTTAATTATTAAACATTATAACATTAAATGTTATATTGTTGTATATATAGCAAACATGATCTTACATTCAATTATCACTAAGAGATATCGATCATTTTTAACATTTCAGTTTTTGGGTTTCCGATTATAGCAATTTAGCAGACAATCACAAAGCAGACAAAAATTACTTTCTCTCCATGGAATCTAGAAATAGAAATAGTAGACTGTGTCTTCGTTTTATAGTAGTGGTAGTATTATTAGCTTAATTTTTACTTCATTTTAAATTTGTTGTATTACATAGAAATTAATAAGAATTATATTATATGGCATATATAAAGCTTACAGTTGTAGCATTTAAGCCATCTGCCGTCATCTTATAGTGATAACTGAAATAAAGATGTTGTAATATAGTATCTGATATTAAAATATCTAATTATTTAGCTTACTTAGAAACTTAGGGTGCTTAAAAACATATTTGGAATATCTAAAAGTTATGAATACACCACCAACATCCTGTGGAAATACAAAACAGGAAAGTTTAAAAATACACCGTCAATATCCTGTGGAAATACAAGATAGGAAAGTTTAACAATACACCGTCATATATTGAGTTCTCTTAAATTTACATATTTCGTCTTTGGCAGTAGCTTTTGCCAGCCAACCCGATCAGTCGCTTACTTTTACCCATTAGTAGTACCGAATGTCTTCAAATCTATGGTCACATAGTCTAGTCATCTAGTCTGATTACGACAGCGAAGCCATTGGATTTTAAAGTGCTTAACTATTTTAATTTCGCGATATAGCGCATTGTTCTATATATTTCGATACTCATTACCAAAGTGTAAGAAACTATAAATTATTTAAACAATTTTTCTTTCGAATGCTCTCAACGCCTTTTAGTACTGTAGGTAATTGTCCAAATTTCTGCATCGTACAGCAGAGCGGGCATTATAAGAGACTTGCAGACCGTGATTTTTGTTTGTAGACCATAGACGTAGACCGAAGTAATAACTATTGGCAAAAATAAATGCTCTCAACGCCTTTTAGTACTGTAGGTAATTGTCCAAATTTCTGCACCATACAGCAAGGCAGTCATTATAAAAGAGTTCTAGACGGTGATTTTTATTTGTTTAAAGAGTTTTTTGTCTCACTTACCTACGTAGACCGAAGTAACAACTATTGGCAAGAATGATCCTTCGGTGAATCTCTACGTTAACATTATTTTTAGTGTTTACACTGGTTTCCACATAAACAAAGTTTTTCATATATTAGACTATAAATATATACTTACTTAACATTATAGCCACATCCTGGCTAATAAATAAAAGTAAAAAAAAAATAAGTAAAAATTAAAACAAAATCATTTCTGCAATAGAAATAGTATATTTTATAAAAATATATAATTTATTTATTGGTTTTTAAGTTGATAACACTTTTAGAAAAATTTTTTGATAATATATATTACTACTCTAAATTTTGAACCTGTAAAGACGATCACTACAATGAAAGGAAAGTTGTGGATATCTGCATAAACAAATTGTCCTTATCAGCTTCTTTTATAGCGCGTTTGGTAGCATATAAACAATTGATAAATCGTGGATGTTTAAGCTTACCAATGCCGATATGATAGTTCTTATGTCCGTCAAAAGTTATTAGTAGAAATAATTCATTGATGTTATAATTTCGTATACGTTTAAAAATTTCATTGTACAAGTCCTTCTTAATAATAGATATCAAACGCTGCGAACAGCAACGAAAGTCATTGACGTTTGCTGGGCTTAAATCAATCAATCTTTCCTTGGGCTTCACTGAGGTTTGAGGGTCGTCAAGAGAAAGTTCTATGTCCAAGCCAAAGTCATTTCTTAGTTCAGAATCCTTTCCAATACTAAGATGAGGTTCGTGAGGGGAAAGTTCCACGTCCAAGCTAAAATCATTTCTTAGTTCAGACGAATTTCCAATACTAAGATGGGAATCGTGAGAGAAAAGTTCCATGTCCAAATTAAAAATATTTTTTGGTAGGCAAAAATTTGCATTACTATGTTGTGACTTCTCAAGAGAAAGTTCATTGATTAAGCTAAAATCATTTCTTGGTTCAGAAGCATTTCCAATAGTAAGATGGGATTCGTTAGAGGAAAGTTCCATGTTCAAATTAAAATAATTTTTTGATAGGTAAAGATTTGCATTACTATGTTGTGACTCATCAAGAGAAAGTTGATTGATCAAGCTAAAATCATTTCTTGATTTGGAAGTATTTCCAATACTAGGTTGTTGCTCGTCACTCTTACGCTCGTAATTCTTATCCACTAATGATTTTACCGGTAGTGATAAGTTTCTTTCAAGTATATAATCACATTGTTTTTTTTCGTACGGATACCTATTTTTCTCACTCAGTGATAAATCTGTAGTTGGAACTAATTCACGGTACTGTATCATTTGATCCTGCTCTTCAATGTCATCATGCATATCAGTTGGTATTTGATTCTTAGGAAAATCTGCAGAAATATCAATTTGTCTGATTTTCGTAGGTTTGTGAAGCATTTTAATATTGTTCAGTGATTGCCGATTCCCTGAAGGACAGAAATTAATTGTTAGTTCCTTTATCATAGTTAAAGACTGCAGCTGGCATAAAATACTAGCTTTGATCTCTGCATATTTATAGCTCTTATACACTGTATCGATTATTTCGGTAGTGTTATTTAAGTTGTTTAAGATATTTGAACATTTCAAAGACCAATATTTTCCTTTAGTGATTATTGATTCCTTAAAACTTGATATTAATGGATCATGTACATGAACATATAATTTTGGTACTACTTTCGTGATTGAGTTATTATACGTTAAGTTATCTGTAAACGTTAGCGCTGGAATTGTACGTTTATAACAACGACTCTTAATAAAACTGTGTTGAGCTTTAAAAATAGTCTCCATATCCTTAAAAGGATCTATTACTATTTTATCCATGCCATCGTTTTGTATTATTTCCAAAATATTCCCGGAAAACCTAAACAAACTCTTGAGAATTTTTCTATCGTGATCCATTTGATTATAAAAATAATTATTTTTATTGATCTCAATAGGTGAAAAATATTCCCAGTCACTCAATTTACTAACGCGTTCAGTATTATAATGTTTGTTTAACTGTGTTAAGTCAGATTTTGTTTCCGCAGTAGAATTTGGATTATTACGATTACTCGAATGCAGAAAGTCGAAAAATTGCTGGTCTTCTACTGAAACAATCTGCAATGTATTCTTTGTATATTGTATACGCAAAATCTTCCCCCGATTTATTCCACGACCAATCTGACTTAAGCTGTTGCATGAGAACAACAAAATTTCACATACAAAGTCAAACTTAAATGTTTTACGTATATTTGTTTCTATAAATTTTAAAGCTTTGGACCAATCCGCATATTTCAGAAAACCATTTCTACATATTTGTCGTAACTTATTTAAAGCAGCTTTCACTTTTCCATTTACTTGGAAAGAATGTTCTTTATTTTCTTTCAATTTGAAATAGCATTTCCAGTTTAATAGATTGGGTTTTGTGTTTTGGGGACATTTTCGAAAATTTACAATTACAAATGCAGTAGGATCTTCATTGCCTTTATTCTGAAAATACTTTTTCTTTATTATCCAATATACAATACATTACAATATGATAGAATATTAAATAATAACTATTTAATAGAAATCTTACATGTTTTTTCGTTCTAAAATTGTTTTCAATTGGTAATTTCGACCAAAAAAGTGGAACTCCAGAAGACCACCGCGAAAAACATAAATGCTTTTTGCTTATAAAAATTCTGTAATTATCTAAAAAAAATGATGTCTACAGACTTTAGATGAAACTTTTAAAAAAACTTATTTTAGTTTAAAATAAGAATGTTAAATAAATGTATTATAAATTGAGCACGCCACACTGCATATAAATTGTTTTACTGAATTGACTTCATATCAATCACGATGTAAATCTCCTTATTCCACTCACACAAGCAAACAATGCTAAGCTTAGATCAAATGAGATTGTATCTGTACAGTAAAATAAATAAAAGTCTGTATGCCAGCCTACGGCACCAAGTACTTTATGATAAAGGAATATCATAATAATTATATAAAAGCAGCATCAAAGTACACATTATCAAAAATAAGTCGATGAACTATTTATCACCAAAATATCATTGTGCTTAATCATTTTTTAGATAATTAGAGGCTAAACTATACCGTTTTCAATTCGTAAATGTGGATTCAAGCAAGATGTACTTTCCATCCGTCAAATTTTGTTGTCCAATCGAACGATTTTAAAGTAATCTAAGATTTTTATAGTTGTGTTAGTGTCATATAAAACAGTTGTTAATTTCAAAGTAATCTTGATATTATCGAGTTTAATACATATCGAGAGTTATCAATCGAAAATAAAAATATATTGAGCGAGGAACTTGATTGTAAAAGTTATCCCAGATTAATTAGTCGAAAACGACATTAGTTGGATTATATAAATATGAGGACTAATCCTAATAGTTATAAAAATATTTTAATTGTTATAACAATGTGCAAGTCCTGAAGTATTTAGGTTTCTTGAAATTTATTGATATATTTTCTTCATGCATTTTTGTCATTTCATGGTCAGCGGAACGGGTTTTGATCTTATCAACTTTGATTTGGCTGACTTTTTATTGACTTCCCTTTTTTTTTAAATAAATATAATCGTGTCTCGGAAAAAAGTTTTTAAATTTTTTCTTTAGAAGATACAAACCCAAGGATTTTGAGAATTGGCATTTTAGACCAATTTTTATTAGTCCATATCTCAGGGTCTATAGGCTCTGCTTTTTTCATTAAAAAAATAATAAATTGAATTTCTTGTTATTATTAAAAAAAAAATTGTTTATAATTAGTTATTGTTATTATTAAATGATAGGGTATGAATGCACCGCGATCTACAAGATCTATTGTGCGCCTAAAAATCCAACTAAAACAATTCTAGACTACTTATAAATCTCGTAATTACTGTGGGCGTAACTTTACCTATATATATTTAATTTGGGATCAAGATCCCGCTTTCAAGGTAGTCAAGTCTACGTCTTGCCGCTGTTGCACATATTCTGATGATTCCAGAACTCCTTATAACAGAGTCGACAGGACAAAAAAAATGTTTTTTAGTGATTTTAATTGATAACACAGTATTACAGTATTTATTATAGTACTCATCTCGCATAAGATGTGTTCAAATTATGTAAATTTAAGAAAGTTCTGTTGTAAGTTTGTTTAATATTAAACAATTACCATTCTAATTTGTTAATTTAATATTTTTTAATTTATAAAATATAAATTTTTTACACTCAATATAAATCCACCACGTACATTTTTGGCACAACTAGTTATAATTGTACTCTTAACTTTCCTTACTAAAATAATAAAAACACTCGTTACTGGCAAGGAATTAAGCCAACAACACCCAAAAATGCAAAGCAACGAGTAGACAAAAGGATCTAAATCAATTGTGGATTTTGCTCATTTTGGTTTCTTAAAGTGCTGTTAACTGGCAGGGCAAATCAAAAACTTTTGTGTCATCATTTGTGTTGCTATTGTTGTTGCCGGCAGCTCCATTTATTTCGAAGCTGCCATCGTGCACTTCTTATGCATGTTGTCGGCGTCAGGAATAGCAAGCGCAGGAGTCAACTGGTGGAAAACACTTAAAACTCAAACCAACACAATGCAATGCATATAAATTGAATAAAACCAACATTAAATGAAGCTCAAGACTTCCAACAGACAACGTCAAGCAAATTTGTATAATCGTCGGCAAGTGTGTGCTGTGCAAGTATAAGTGTATAAGTGTAGTCATTATGACTCTAGTAGTTGTGGTAGTACTTTTGTATTTGGGTGCCATTATTTGTATATCACCATTTTGATTGTAATACTTTAGAAGTATTCGACATTTATTTGAAACTTTTTCAAATGACGCTACCAAATACGAACAACGACTAGAGCTTGCCAACATACAACAAAAACAACAAAAGCCATATCCTTTGACATTGTGCTGTATAGAGCACAGCATATAACTGCGTTTTAGCATAACTGTTGCATGCGGCAATGCCATGTGCTCGTTTTGAACATGTCTTCAACCAATTTTGGCAGCAAAAACAAATAAAACAAAAACAAAATGTGCAAAACATACAAAAAAAGAACTACACACCAACAAAGACGAAAGTAAACAAAGAAAACACAAATATCAACTGATATTTAAACAAAAAACTGTAGAACAGTATGTTGCTGCCCACGCCCGAGCACTCTTTCCGCAACGTCCTGATGTGCTGTGTAGGAAATGTGAAAATCGTTCCTTGTTCAGAAAGTTTTTATTTCCAAAGCACCACAACAACAATTACAACACCAAAAAACACAACAACTACTACTGCAAAGACAAAACGCTACTTGTGTTTTTTGTTTTGTTGTTTTTGTTGTTGTTGGAAGTTTGGCACATTAAAATTTACCATCGATTTTGGTCGTTTTGGTACAAAACGAAACGACGAGCGTTGGGTGCCGTGCGGTAATTTCCTTTTGCACATCTGCATTTGGACTGTCGTCATGGTCGTTTCAAATCGTTTTACATCGTTTTTACACTTCGTTTTACTTTTCATTAGGTGCGCATTTTGCATTTCGAGGGCAACGACTTGTTGCGCATTAAATATATGGGGTTTTATTTGCTTTTTATTTGGTTTCTGTATGTGTGCTCAGTGTGCTGCTTATATTGGTGTGAGTTAGCAGTTGCGTTTGTGTGTGAAAGCGCAACAGTAGATGTCGTTGGGTGGACATGAAATATTATTTGCTTCTTTTTTCGCTTTTACTGTAATGTTTTATGCTGTCAGTTATTTGTGGGGTTTTATTATCACGCGTTTGCTGATATATGGGTGCGTCGTCCTTTTTGACAGCATATATACGATATGGCTAAGAAATTCTACAAAATCACGTTTAAAAATATTTGGTTTGGTTCATTACGTACCTGACATTTTGCCAAATTTTAGTCTGTAACAATAGTCGCTTATGCAGCTTATATTCTTTTGCTCATTTTTGCCGACAGAACAAAATGAAAACAAAATCAAAAATAAAGGTATTTAATTTTTATATAAATAGACTTTAATATTTAAAAATTTAAGGCAATATTCTATGAATGACTTAATTTCAATATAATAATTTTTTTTAATTAAATTCTATCAATAATTTTGTGTTTGTGACATAAGTGATTAAACCTTTATAAATACTGACAAAAGCAGATTTAAAAAAAATAATATTAAAGAAGAAATCAATGATACAACAGCGAGCTGTATCAGTTGATGAGTGGAGATTGCAACACTAAACACGTGCCTAGGCAGATATTAAGATGAGCCAGCCATGTAATAAGAATGCTAGAAGAAAAACACAAGTAAAATTTTTATACCAACTCACTAGCAAACTCACTAAGAGAAATAGACGACCAAGCTGAAGATAATAGATTTATTGTTTAATAAATCGCTAGAGTTTCATAACATACCTGCATTCTCCATAATATCTCTCCTTAAAAAATATATGTTCGTTTGCAAAGAACCAAAAAACACAATTAGTAATAAATAAATGAAAATTTATGTTTATAGAAAAATTAATATATATCAAAAAAATTTAAGGTAAACTGATTTAAAACAGTTAAAAATCAAATAATTCCACATATTTATTATATGTTGAAGACAGATTTTGAAAAAGATATTAACATATCAACGGATTTTTCTATAGTTCTTTGAAGAAAATAATTACTAATAACTAAAACTAGTTTAGATTATTTTGATAGCCAAATTACAGGATGTTAAAGAACACTGTTTATTTTAAAAAGTCATATTAAACAAATTGAAAATTTTTCATAATATTGTACAATATTGAGACTAGAGAACGCTTACACAGTAGAATCGCCTGAAGAGTTATGCTGCGTCAGATCAAGCCCGTTAACGGATTGTTATAGCCATTTAAGTAAGTAAATAAGTAACTTCGTGAATGCCAATGACAGTACGTTTCCCATAACATAATTGGCTTAAGACCTAATAATCGTTCCCATATATATAACAGATTTTTGAGACCTTTTTGCATTTTTAAGCGGTTTTAGCTTATTCCATATCTTTGGTGTCTATGGCAGTATTAGACAAAAATTGGAAAATATAATTGTGTGAGTTTTGACTAGTTCATAATTCTTATTTGTGTAAAATGTTAAATAAATGATAATTTGCAATTGAATAAATTACTCAATTCAAATTAAAATAGCTAAAATATATTATATATTACCTTATCGTAGCTTTAAGTAAAGAATTCTGCGTTACTATAAAGGAGGCATATTGGTTTTGCTAACAGCTAGACAATTAATAATAATAAATCAGTTCAAAGATTATAATATTGTAATATAAATATATTTAATATGTGTTTTTATTTATTAAAAACTGGTCTATCAACATCGTTTTAGTGACAAATCGTTTTTATTACTTTTTAAAATTTATGAAACTTCGACTTGAAATATTTCTAGTGTAAGCCTGAGGAAACATATTTATTATGTAAAATATTTCAATGTTAACTACAGTATTTTTAATACTTTATTTAATAATTTTGTTTTACTGATTCTGAAATGTTTTCTTAATACTTATATGTAAGAGCAGTAGGGAAAAAGCCATTTAGGGAAAATTATATCACTTACAAAACAATTTTGAGATTTCAAGAACATAAATATAACATTCCTATCTTAATATCCTAACACTAACCCATGTATACGTCTATGTAACTCCTTTTATGTTGCCTGCTTGATAAATCTCTACGGGCTATAATAACAACAAGGGATTTGCTATAGAAGAAGAACAAAGAATATAGTGTAAATCATATAGTTTAAACTAAGAAACAATCGTTTGACGACCACAAAATATCATTTACAGACAAAGTAATATAATAAATCAAAAGAATATTAAGAAATCGGCATATCAAGGTTTATTTAATTTTAATTAAATTTTAATTTAATTTAAATTTTAATTAAATTTTAATTTAATTTAAATTTTTATTAAATTTTAATCATATTAAAACTATCATATTAAAACTTACTAGTGATATTTATTTAAATTGTTTACTGAATTGCTTAAATTTAGATTTATGCATTGAATTGATTATATTTGGAACATTTGCTATATGAACACACTCCATTGTATAGGCATCCAGTACATCCAAAGAAAAGTTCAATTTTCATAAGATTTTTATTTGTATCACATATACTATGAAAAACTGTATGCTCTTAGTGATAAGTCTTTAATGGATTATATAATCCATAAACATCACTCTTCTATTAATCATATATGCAATTATGATTATGATTATATAAAGTTACAATAACTAAAATAAGACATAATAGGTATTTGATTTACTCTCCAAAACTAAGTTGTACTCGAAATCCCTAATCAAAACTGACCTTGTGAAACATAAGTTTAATTAATAAATTTGCATAAAGATAGTTAGATACTCGTACATTAAAAATGCATTATGCATTATTCTAATAGGAAGTAAAACCAGTACATAAAATTACAATATTAAACAACATATTTTGAATATACAAGCGATACCAAAACTGAGTAGCTAATTTTAATTTGAAACCGCCAATAAATTAATACAAAACAACGACCGCCAGTTAAAATTTTATAAGCCATATAATCACAATCATATCTATATATATATATACATATATATATGTATGTATATATATGAAGTCATAATCGTTATATGTGCACATGTGATGGCAAGACTGTAATAAATCATTTCAAAGTAATTTTGAACAGATTTCAACTAGTTTTCCTAGCAATCAATGTATCAATGTATCTATGCATCTATGCAATAATCAATTAGAGTTCTGCTTAAAATAATTTAAGTAAGTGTATCTGTCTGTCCGCCTGGCAATTTCCCATGCCGCTTAAAATCAATTTTTTGATTTACTACGCTGCAATTCTAAGCTTGGCTTAATCACATGAATTACAATCCAACTTTAATCTAAGCTTAAACTTAGCATGACAAGATTTTAGCATAAATTAAATTTATACAAAATGCGTCAATTGTGTAAGTATTAAATAAAAAATTTAACAGTAAATATCAATTAAGTTTTTATTATTAATTCAATTTTTTTTTTAATTTTTTTTTAATTTTTACTGCTCATTTATTTTTAATAAAACTCATTTTCTGCTTAAATGAAATTCTAGAAAAGTGAAAAATATAAACAAAAACTTAAAACCAGAAACTGTCAGAATATAAATGAAATCTAAACAACAACAATAACAACAACAACAATTACAGCAGATACAAATGCAACAATAAACAATAAACAAAAAATAAAAAGTATAAATTAAATATTTTATAAAAAAAAATAACATGAAAAAAGTATCTTAAGAATTGTATGAACAAGTTTTTTTTCGTTGCAGTTTTTTGCATTAACCTTGAATAAATCGCATTTAATTATAACCAATCACAAATTTACTAAAAATCTTTCATTTTGCACAACAAAAGCATCCGATATACAATAAATTTTGTATTATTTTACATTGCACATTTTGTAATTGCTTTAAAATAGAAAATTATTTAACGAAATATACTATTAATCTTTTGTTTTTATCTTTTTACTGCATTTCAGATACAGATACAACAGAAAAGACAGCAACAAAAACACAGTAAACATTCCGCAAAATACGTTCCAAACGGGAAATATTCAATAAAAAAAACAAAAACTATGATGAAATCATATTTCATGTGTTCAAAGTAGTTAAACATAAAAGACATTAATAGAAATTAATTTTAAAAATTGTATATATAAATTTTTAATTAACTTCACAGAAATATATTTTCGAAAAACTTTAATAAAATATGTAAATAAATTTTAAATATTATTACCGATAAAAATTTGGTGACTCAGTATATTTTATTGTAATTTTAAAAAAGTGATTTTTTTTTAAATGTATCTGCGTGATTATATATATAATACATTTTCAAATGATTAATATACATTTTTAATTTTTTATAATAAAAAATAAATAAAAAATGGCGGAATGTTCATACGCCAGGTGCCTTCAGGAACGTCGCCTCATAAAGCGTGAATTGATGAAACAGTCAAAGGAAATGTTACATATTGTCGGTGAGTTTTTTATATTACTGGAAACTATTTATTAATATATATTATATGAATTTAATATTAATACAAATATTTAAATGTAAGTTAATATAAAATAAATAAGTAAACTAATTTACATAGCAAGACACCGACAAAATTGGAAGAACTTTATCAAAAATTTATGTGAATAGGCTAAGTTTGTAAAATCTGATATTGTAACAAACATGCTAATACCAAAAATAATAATTAAATTAATTACATAAAGAAATACATTACTTAAATGAAATATTAATCAAAAATTTTTTTTATAATAAATTAAATTTTATATATCAAGAGTAAGGGTTTAAATAATATATCAATCAAATAACAATAATAATCATTTTTTATAATAACCATATATGTAGTTATATATATATATGTATATATATATAAATGTATATATAGTTATAGGGTAGCCACATCGCATTTTTTGGTTACCACCTTAGAGAGAAGCATGACAAAATCTCTGACTTAGTTACAGTTTAGTATCTGGTGATACTTAGTATAGTGGTAAAGACCGTATTGTAATTCCGAAGAAAAATTTATTTAATTTTTAGTTCTAGGGTAGTCACGTTACATACTGTTGGTCACATTACGTAGAGGGGTGGCCTATAAAGTCACTGATCTTATTGCTCAATAGTATGCCATTGTTTAATTGGATCATTTCACAGAGTACAACAGAATTAAAATTATATTTTTTCACCATTTAAAATATTTGTTTAAAATATCTATGAAGATGTGGTATACATATGTAATATTATTATTTTAAACCTTTAACGATGGTTACTGTCGATTGTCTTATATGCATTATCAACTTAAATTGTTAAGAGAGGGGTACTACAACAACAAAAATCCTTTTTATATTATTTTAATTAATTTAATTTTTATAGGACAGCAATTTTAATTTAAAATTAAAATTTTAATAAAAAAATTTAAAAATATAATATAATAAAATATATTCCTTATTTTATTTTTAAATGTGTGATTATATAAATAGTAATAACAGTAATTTATTAAGTATACAATCATTTAAATTTATTTTAAATATGTTACTCATACGTAGCGGTGTACCAATATGACAAATGTATCAGGTGCTTTGTATAATTATATATAAAAAAATTTATATATAATTTAATATATAATTAATTTAATTTATATATAAGATAAAAAAATTTTGTGTTTTTTATAGCTATTTCAATTTTTATCTTTAATTCCTATATATTCAAATTTAACGGTCCTTTTTGTGCAGAATTGATTTTGTCTGAGTAAATTTAAATTTATTGGTTCTAAATGTATTAACTGATAACTGTTTTCATATATTAGTAATCATTTATTTGTTTTTTTTTTTTACTATTTAATTCTGAGTTACACTTTCTATATCTTCTTATTTTTTCAAGTAGTAAATTATGATGAATCTGTGTCATTTAAATAAATTCTATGTCTTATAATTAGACATACATTCACAAAGTGATTGTGAATATTCTAAAAATGATTTGGTTTTTAATATTTTTTTTGCTTTGGTGTAAATGAAAACTATCGCAAACTGAAGTGT
This sequence comes from Teleopsis dalmanni, assembly GCF_002237135.1. Classification (NCBI taxonomy): domain Eukaryota; kingdom Metazoa; phylum Arthropoda; class Insecta; order Diptera; family Diopsidae; genus Teleopsis; species Teleopsis dalmanni. Next base: position 180,866,687 of record NC_051847.1, read on the forward strand.
GAGACTTGAACCTACGAAAATCATGTTATAAGAACAGGGTAAGAAAATCACAGTTATCAGACTATGAAAGACTTTTCGCTGAAATCGGGTTAAAGCTTAGTATTTCTAAATTGACAAAATAAAAGGTAATTTTCAAAAGGTTAAGACTATGTAGCCGGTTGTTATATAGGCGATTGAACAATGATATTGTGTGGGGGGAGTAATCCATTTTGTTGGAGTTTGGAGAAGCTGAGTGGGAAGTAAAAATTTTTATTTTCAAATTAATTTATTTCATTTTTTCACCCGACGTTTATTTGTATCCTAGTAATAAGACCAGAGTAGCCTAATGAAAATTATAACTTAAAAAATAATACTTAATGGTCAAAAACTTCATTATTAATAATTTTAATATAGTTTTTTATTCCAACTTTTTTAATGCTGTTAATTAGCACTTTTATTTTTATTTTTTTGTTTTATTTTTAATTTCTCTCTTCGAGGCAAAGAAGTTTGATTGTATTTATTTATTCTTATGATTTTTTTAAATATTTCATTATTGATATGGTATAGTTAAATAACTTTGCCAAATGGTAGGCAAGAATGCATAAATGATTTAAATTTTCTGCATTGCTTTTCTCCTTTAGTTTACTTGATTGAGTAGCTGTTTCATTAGCTTAGAGCTAGTTCTTACCAATATCTCATTTCATCTAATCCTTTCATGCATGAGTTGAGTATTAATGCTTAATAAAGAAAGCAGTAAAAATTGTATTCACTTGGTATTCATAATCCTTGCCAATAAATTGATAAATACTCACATCTTGAAAAGGAAAAAAATTGATAAAAATGGATTTAAAAAGTTTGCTATCACATTCCTTTTTACTTCACAACCAAATGCCTTGAGCAGCAACAGCAACTTACAGCACTAATACTAATACCAATACATTGCTTCCATTAGAAGTGCAACGCTTTAGCAATTTTTTGTACTTGCTTATAACATGAATAAAATATATAAAAAGTGCAATACAACGAGAAAATTTCGTGCATATGCAGTGGTGTGAGTTAGTATTTGCCTGGTTTGATTGCCTGCCTGCTGCTTTACTTGTTTTGCCTACTTACACTGGTGTCTGAGTCTGAGTTGGCCAAATGAGAGGAAAATTTTTTCTATTTCACACACACATACACTTATACACACATTTAGCCCTACGCTATAACGTACTTATGGTAAGACAGAGTAAATTTTTATGGCACCAAAAAAGCAATAGAAAAAATTGCACTTACACTAATGCAATTTGGTAAAAGCGATGAGCAACGTTGTTCGGTTCGTGAAGCATTTACTGGGGCGATGTAGACGCATACGGCAGCAGGCGACAAAAGATGTCCGCTGCATATTTTTGTTGCTTATTCTGTGTTTTTGCTTTTTTTTCACTTCATTTTGAAACTTCTTCCTTATCGTACTGGAAGTAATTGCAATGGTGAGGGTGTACAAAATTTTTATTTTCCAATTTCCCTTAACTTTTTTATATTATGTTTTTGCTGATGTTTTTTTTTAATATATAAATGGAAGCTTCCTTGTCGCTATGGTTTACTAATACTGCAGCTAAAACTGGTATGGGTTTGAATAAAAAAATTAAAAATTTATCGCTTATGTATAGATAGTTAGAAGCAGAGGTGTAGACAGTTTATATGAGCTTAAGACAAAAATGCTTAAAAAATAGAAAAACATAGAACAAAATTTATATATATATTTCTTAATATTTAATATCCTTACAGTTAAAATCTTACCGTAGTTTTGAGTTACACTGCAAAGCCTTTTCGGAGAAGGGGGTATACTATCAACGCAATGGTTATTGCTTTCCAATAAAATTTATTGAAATGTAATTAAAGGTTTCTGCAAAAAAAAAACTTAAAATCGAGTAATTAAGTTTGGCTTCACTAAAAATTTATTCTTTATTTATAAAACAAAAATTAAAAAAAATATTAACACTCAGGTGTTCTTTTCTTTTACATATTGCTTTGCTCTTAACACTTTTATAATTTCTCATAAACTTTATAAGGCGATGAAAAAGGTATAAAGATCATATAAGTAGCCTAAATACAGGGTTGTTGAAATGTAGTCCAATATATTTTAAAAACAGTAAAGAAGGTGAAGAAATCATACCCTATAGGTCTTTTACCTATAGGGTGTTTAAGTGTCATCTTAGATATTTTAAACTGAAGAATGATGGATGGACATCATATAAGTTTTGTTCAAGTCTAGATACTGAGTTATTAAATGACTGGTTAAAAATAAATAATATTTACTTATTTAAATAGCCATGACAAGTCGTTACCAGCTTTCGCGGAAATTACGTCATGTTATGAATAATAGTGTAGAATCTTCCTACTTCTTTCACTCTGTCTGACTTAATTTTGAATATTTTTTTTTTCTGATATCGAAAGCCATAGTGTGAGATTTGAACCCACTAAGCTTACCTTCTAGGAATGGGTAGGGTTGGGTTGGATACCGGCCGTGTGTACCAAGAAAGCCCACTTCGGCTCAAATAATGGCCCGTTGTGGTATCACAGGACCTCTAAGTAATGCAAAGCAGACAAATTTCAACTGGTCAAGATCTGAAACCTCAATTCAGAAAGCGCAGACAGTAGATTACAGACAACAAAAATATTTGAGCAAAATTTAAAAACAAGAGGAGTGATGAAAGGGAAAGGATGTTTTTACTTAGTGGTCATAACCACAGTTGATCTTCCATAACCTTTTTTTAAATTTTATTTAAAAAAATGGAAAATAATATGACTGCATCACTATAGCGATCATAATTCATGGATTGAATCAGATCTTTGTCATTTTCTAAAAGGTGTTGGCCCATCACACACTAGACCAAATGTCACACTTTCGACTTTTTGAGAATGTAGTGTACTTTTAACAATTAATTACGAGATTTAACAGCTTGAAATGTTTCAATTTTGTTATTATTGAGAATTACATGCTGTCATTTTTTTATTGGAGGTATGTAGAAATTGGGGGGAAGTCTTAATTAAAGTGGTAGAAATGTGTACGGTTTGCTAACCATAGTTTTTTATAATAAATAGAATAATAACTAAAGTAGAGTGCAAATATATTGTAAAAGCATACAACAAATTTTAAAAAAATAAAAATAAACATATCTAAAAATTTAAAAAGAAAAAAACAATTTTATGACATATAGGAAGTGTCTTTTAAACTTGTTAGAACTCCTCTAGCCATTTACATAATATGCATATAATATGTGTGTAATATTTGTGTAATATTTGTATATTATGTGCATAACATGTGTGTTATATGTGTATAATATATACATAATATATGCCTAATATATGTATAATATAAGCATACCCTCCGTGCATTACCTGTTGCGTTGTTGTAACATGTAATGATGTGAAGTATGTAACATTCATTTCTACACTCCTCTATTATCTAGAACTAAAACGAAACTATTAATCTTATTGGACAATATCTTTTTTGTTATTTTTCAACTTCAATTATTAAAATGTTTTTAGTAAATAATGTAAATAAAAATTTTTTTATTTCAAGCATCTGGAAGCATAAAAACTTTAAAAATAGAAAATTTATTTTAAAATTTCACTTAATACACTCTTGGGTCATTATGTGTAAAAACCAAACATTTAAAATTCAAAAATATTCATGTAATCTATAGACCATATGTTAACAATTAAAGAGAACGTGAAATGGGCGTTTTTCAGCAATGTGAAGCTATGTACAGCACAAATTCAATACCTATGAACTATATTATCATTCCGGTTTTCGTCTGTAATGTAAATTTCTGCAATTATATTTTGTCTATGTCACCTTCCCAATGCATGTAATTAAACTCAAGCAACTCAAGCACCCAAAGCACCCATGACATACCCCCAAACAAATAGTGTAAAATATTTATTAAATACATATAAATAAGCATATATAATGTATATACAACATTATACACATATACAGACATATTTGCCATTTTTATATTTAGTCTGAAGAATGAACTAGTAAATACGCCCCCCATCCTAACCATTTACCGTGCCAAATACCAATTTGACTTTGGAACATATTATTTGTGTGCGCGTTAAGCTTATCCCTTTCCCCTTCAACAAAGCCACCTGCTTAAAATGTACATTTTTGCGTTACACATTACACATTTGTTGTATAGTTGATGTTTTTTTTATCTTTATTATCGCTGCCTTAAATTTCATTTTTCTCTGTTTTTTATTTTTTATAATTGCATTCTTCTATAACTTCTCTGTCGACCTCTCATACAGTTCCGTGCATTCAATTACTTCCTAAATGCAACCCAAATGCCTTTCGTCCTTGTGCTTTTTATTATAACTGTGCCTCAGCTTGTGCATCTTTGTGTCTGTAGTACGCCATTCTTCGACAAAAGTTGTTGTCGTCGTCGTCGACCGACATTGTTAGCCTAGCCCCTAGCCCTTAGCTCAAACGTTTGACCCATACTCTAACGCCAGCCCATTTGAGCAGATTTTTCCAGCGACAAAATTCGTTATACCAAAAAAACAAAAAAAATAAATGAACTAAACAAAAATAAAGAAAAAAATTTAAAAATAAAAGCATAAGAAATCGTTAAAGGAAAACAAGAAAATTGCATAAGTGTTGTAAAAACTATAGTAGTGTGAGTATTTATTTGCCAGTGTAAAAGCTTAAATGAGCGTGAGTGTGAGTGTGCCGAAACAAAGTGTACTACGAGATAACGAAGCGTACTCAGACTAAAAACTATACAAAGGCAACAACAACTATATGCACACAGCAATATTATTATTATGAAGTGTATAAAAAAAGCAAAGCAACAACAAAAATAAAATCTGAAAAAAATAGTGACCGAACCGAACATAGCCGAAAAGAAAGTACCGAAAGCGCACTCCTGAATTGTTTTTGTGGCCAATTTTCGGGTGGCGCTGTTGCTTTTGTATTTTGGGTGATCAAAGACAAAAACGACGGCGTTGAATTCGTTGATGACGAAACGATTGCAAATACGACGACATCCGAGTTAATTATGATGTTAGCAATGATGATGATGACGTTAGGATAAGCACGAAGAGGATACTGAATTGGCGTGCAGTTTGGTATTGGGAAGACTATTTCAGCCTCCATGTGAACTCCATGCATCCACTTGTAGATTCTAGGATTTTTTTTTGTTTTTTAAAAAACAAAAAAATTTATACGATGAAGAAAAGAGCGCACTTTAATTTTATTAAAAAACGAGTGCTTGTAAGAATATATTAAATAAAATTGAAAAGTACAAAATTTTAATAGTTCAAAATCTGTATTTTAGATAAATAAAATAGTTCAAAGAACGAAAATAATTGAATAATAATTGAAGAATTATTTTGTAAATTTATTTCAATTATTCCCCATTGTCGAACTAGAATTTTGTTTGCAGTTTTAGGCTGGATTTCAATTTCTCGAGCATTTTATTTGATAACAGATTTTAGAAAAGACAGTTTCCGGTATTTATTAATTTGGTTTGATTTTCGCGATAACAGCTTTTAAAGTTAAAAATGTTTGAATATTGGTGTTTAATAAACCTCTATCTTAGATAAGGTTTGAAGATAGATTGATAGATAGATTTTAAACGGGTTGGGAAGTTGTCCCCACGTCACCGCATCCTTTGATGATTATTGTAACACACCCACTTTAGTTTAAGAACGTTAAGAACGCCATTATGTCCTTTGGAGAGATATTGCCTAATTTCGTTATAAGTGGATACGTAGTTGATAAGTAGCGAAGTCTGAATCTGACGAGACTATCACAATGATACAGAATGTGTTTTGCTGTGTGCTCTTCTTCGCAATAAAGTTTGCATATATCGTCTCCAGTAATACCTAGGTTCGATAGATGCTTATTATTCTTTGAAGAACTGTCATATTAGACATTATACATGAATTGGAATATGGATAGGTAATGGCACTGTTTCAACTGTTGTAGCTTCTAGCGAGCTACAATAATAATAACAACAACTGTTAAAAAGGACCAGTATAAGCGTTTATAGACTTATTACTAAATTTCTATACTTCAATTTTTCAAGCATGCGGATTTTAACAAAAACATCTGCTGGTCTTTGTTTATGATATCAGACTTCAAAGTTAAAAATTTTCACATTGTTATTAAAACAGACTATTTGTTACTCTTTGTTTCTATAATTTGTGTAGAGAAGACTTATATTAGATGATATTGAGATTATCATTGACCGACATCGAAATCTTTGTTATCTCAGGCTCCTCATGACTTTTTAAAAAGTTGAAAGGTTTACAATTTTAAATATCGATATCTCAAGAAGTAAACTCAATAGGTATATAGCTTGCAGTATAAGTTTGTGTAAAATAGCTTACTCTAATAAAATAAATCAGAGTACTAAGGATATCAGAATCAGCCACAGATACTAGAAATAGAATATAATAAAAAAATAGTTTGTAAGGAATATATTAAAGATTACTTTATAACAGTAATATGAAACTAAATAGCTGTATGGAACAGAATTTAATATATATACAATTACATTCTAATACATATTTATATACGTATTCATATATGTATGTATTTATATGTACCCAGAGCCACTCATCTAGTTTTCAGTGTATTCAAAACTGCATTCAACTGGTTGTTGTTTTCAGTTCGCATATCTCATTTGCAAAAAGAAAAACAAACGCTACTATATGCAACTACCGATTGCATTACTTTTAATACACAATAAATAAATTATAAGAAGTAATTTTCAAAATGTTGCTAGCATAAAACAACAACAACGCAACTACACTTTTGAGAACAACGAAAACGACTTGGCGACAACATTACCCACCACACAAATCACAAAGTAACACCATATAACGAAGACAGAAAGAAGTATAGTAAGTGTAAATTGTAAGGACATGTTTTTATTAGAACACTCCATACCCTTACATATGTTACTATATCGAAAAATCTCATTTCTACAAAATTTACAAAATAAAAACCCGACTTCTCTACAAGCTCAAACCTACCGCAAAACAATAGACCGAAACAGCATATGCGGCTTCTTGCCATTAAGCATCTTTAGATATTGCTCAGTTGTTGTTGTTGGTGTTCTTGTTGTTGTTGGTGATGCAACAAGCGAACGCCGCAATGCTTTTGCGCTAGATGACGTCGTTAAACGTGGACGTCGCGTAACTTTGGCAACAAGTGCGGAAGTGGCGCATACAAACGCATTGCCTTTATAAGTATATGTGTGTATATACATATTTAAATATATTTTTTACAACTCTCTACAACTTTTTGTGTTCTTGTTTGCACTCTTATTTAGTTGTTGCTATTGTTGTTTTTTTGTGCAAATTGTATATATAAAAAATTTTTTCAGACGGTTTTTAGGTTACATTTTTATCAGTTCTTTTCTATATGCATTTGGTATATTTTCTTTTTTTCATCGTTATTTTGTGCTTTTTTTCTTACTACTCCTACCTACTCTTTTGGCATTATTGCTGTTACTCCTGTTGCTGCTGCTGCTGCTTTCTTCGTTCTAGTCGTCGTCATCGTCGTAGTCGTCGTCGTCGTTGTCGTTGTTGTTGTCGTCGTCGTTGTCGTTGTCGTTATTGTACATTTTATGCACTAACAACAAAAGCAACAACAACAACAACAATAATAATCTATTACTACAACAACAAGGACAACTAAAGCACAATAAGTTTGGTAACTAAAAATGTGCTGAGTGGAGCCACAAGTGGGTGGGTGTCGTGTGTTTTGGGAGCGTGTTTCGGTACTCCTAACTTGACTTGACTTTTTTGTGTGTTAACGTTGGGCAGGAACAACCCGAAGTATTGCACAAATTGGAAAATATATATTTGGGTGGTTGTATTAGTTTTGTTCTTTGTTTTTTTACACAATTTTTTTTGTTTTTGTTGCTTTTTTTAGTTATTTTTCCATTGCTTGCATTTTTGGTGGTAACTGTTGAATTGGGCCAAACCCACTTCAGCGCGCATATTGCAACAGTTTTGAGCGCGCTGGAAGTGATCGCTTTGGTGTGTATTGAGTAGCGTTTAACTGTGTGCTTTATTTTTTTCGGTTAAGGAATGGCACAATAGTGTAAGTGTTACTGTAGCACTACTAGTTTAGTTGAAGAGTAGGGATGTAAGTTGGTTTCGGCATTTTTTTCAATTCAACTATTTTTTATATATATTAATTTTTTTTCCAAATAAAATGCAATAAATAAGTTGGTTTTGGGTAGGAGTTTGCAGGAGGATTATTTTATACTTTTATCATTTTCAAACAGTTTGAGTTTGTATGCATATTTTTTTTTGTGTGTATGCTCATTTTTTCGTTTATTGTGACGCTGCACAAACACATATACTATTACACAAAAAAAACACATGCCAGCTACGCGTGCTGCATACACAAAAAAGTTCAAAGAAGTAACTGGCTGCACTGGCGCATATATTAAATGTAATAAAAAATTTTGTAGATCATGTTGGCAGGTTGTGCAATGGACACTAGTAAAGTTAGGCAAGGCCATAGGTAAGGTAGTGTGGGCTGTGAGTTTGTGTGTATGTGTGTGCATATATATGTGTGTGTAGTTTCCACTAAATATGCTAAAATGCAATACACAAGTACGACGAAAACTTTTGGAGAGATATAAAAAATTTTATATAAAAAGAAATTTAAAAAATAAGGCGTATACACAAAAAAAATAAAAAAAAACAAAAACAAAAAGAAGTAAAATTTATATATGAATTGGGCTTGGGCGTCCTTAGTAGTGAGTATAACTGTTTAGTTGGTTGGTCGAAACATATTCTATCAATGGGTTTAGAATTGGTGTATAGTTGGCCGACTGCATGTGGTGCTAAGGACACTGCACAAAATAAAAATATGTTACTGGTGTGGGTGTCGGTGTCGGTGTATATATACGTGTGTGTGTAGGTGTATGTAGGTTTGTGTGCTATGACACAAAAAATGCACAATCACATATACAAAAACGAACGAAAATGGCGAAAAAAGAACTATATAGAAAGTTTTTATATTTTTTTTTGCAATTTTATTTTCTATTTTATTTTGTTTTTTGCGAAAAGTTTCGTGTGCTCAAAAAAGTTTCGATGTTGTCGTCGTTGACGTCGTTGGCGTCGTTGTTAAATGTTAGTTTCGGGAAGGGTGGGCAATATTATTGGCTCTTTGGTATTATGTGAGAATGGTAAGGATTCAACTGTTGCTGCTATAGCTTTGCTTTCGGTACTTGTTACTACTACCAAAGTCAAAATAGCAGAGCTGCAGCAGCAATTGTTGCTGCTAATAGTGCAGTTTGGGCGGCGATACTATTTTTCGTCGAAATTGAGTGTAGTCAGCGCAAAAGTTGGTTGCTTTTTTGCAACTGCATGCCGCTGTTGGCATTGTGCAACAAGTGAGTTCGGCAGCGACTACCAACAGGACGACAACTATTTTAGTAAATTGCGCGTGTAAAATTTGTGTGTTGTTCACTTTGCACAAAAATTATTTCAGTCAAAATTTCTAATAGTTGGCTAAGTTCGTCGTGTACTTGTCACAGTAAAAATATCACATAAGATTTTTGGTGAAAAATTCTATCACAATGTGTCAACTAAAATTTTCAAATATGTTTTTCTGGTTATTACAGCAAAATGTATTGCTTAATAGTTAAGCGGGAATAAAATTGCATGCAAACTGTTGCATCATTTCGTGTAGTGTCTTTTGCAGTGACGTTCAAATATTGTGTAATTTTTAAATGTGTCATTTTAAAATATTGCAGAACATCATTGTATAAACTACTATTCATACATATATATTTATGATATATATCATAAAATGAAAGTTTTTACGAGACTCTAAACAGAATTGCAAAATGAAATAAAAATTAATAAATTTAATCAGACAAAAAACTTTAAAATAAGTATAAAATTTTAGTTTAAGAAATTGAAAATTTAATAATACGTGAAGTTTACAAACAATACAGCTAATTTCATTTCTTATATAAAGCTATTTTGCAGGTTAGTTATTTTCATCTCTTAGATTTTAACAATTTAAAAAATATACAAAAATGTTTAAAAAAATTTTTCTGTTTGTGAACATTGCTTCAATAAATATTTTCCATTTTCAAAAATTTTGTATCAATTTTTCGTAACAAAATAATTTAAGTAAAAATTATTAGAAAAGATATCACTAAAAAATATTTTCATTTTGCAAAATATTACAAAATTTCTTTCTTGTTTTTGTAAAACTTTAATAAATATCATGAAAAGTTTTCATTTTTAATATATAAAGATTTATGAAAGTTTTATATTTTGCAAAAATTATAGTATAAAAACAAAAATAAAAAATATTTGTTAAAATTATTTAAAATAAAATATTTTCTATTGAAATAATTTAAAATAGAATTCTTTGAAACGATGTTACTAAAAAAATTTTTCAAAATTATTTTAAAAAAATTTTTCTTTTGTTTTAAAATTATTTTAAAAGAATTCTATTTTACCAAACTAATTTAAACGGGAATTTTTGCAAAGTTAATTTAAATAAATACTTTTTTTTCCTGTCTTACATGTTACGATATTCAAATGATATATCAAAATAAATATAATCTATTAAATAATAATATTCTTCTCAACATATGTGAACGCAAATATTATTTTCTCGCTTGAAAGTTTTAATCTTAAAACTACAACTTCCACTAAGTTAATTAATTTAAAAATTTTAATATTTTGGTTACTCATACGCTACGTGTGTGTTTTTTTAAGCATTTAATATCGTTTTCGTTTAGCAAATCTGGGGTCAATTTTTCACCCGAGATTTACTTTTAGCACAACTTTCTTTGTCGATTGATTAATCTGAGTCAAAATATATAACAATCTAAATTAACGTATAACACTCTGCATACTTTGCAGGATTAATAAAGTTATCTCGAAATTAACAGCTGTTTCATATTATTTGACAATTGAAATATATTTGGCATTTAAATATTTGAAATATTGTGTTCACTTAGAAATTTAAATTAAAATAATGCAACTAAAGACATCGTCATTTAATGTTTGGATTACCCTTAACAATTTCGATTAGACCGCAAAATCAAGTAAAAAGAGATATATTGAGTGCAAATCAAGATTTGCCAATTGAAAGCAAATAAGTGATATATATTATTCAATTTTTTTGTTTTTAGATTTTTATTCTGTAATGTATATTGTATAATACAATGAATGAAAATAAATTTACTACATTACGACAATGTTCATATATATGCTTTGGCAGAATTTTGTTCAATATATTTATTTGAAAAAATTTTATAGAATTAAATTTATATTAATACTAAATAAAGTAACTCAAAGTATGAACATTTATTCATATTTAATTTAACTTTTATTTTCGTGTTCACAAATTACATATATTTTCCTTCCTCTCCTTACATATTTGAAAATGTAATATAATAAAAAATTAAATAACATTAGAAAAATATCGTTCAAGTATTGATTTATATAGCATTAAAGCATGATTAAAATTCACTTATCCACTAAATACATAAACTGTGAGAAAACTGTTATAAAAACTAATTTCTAGCCTCAATTAATAAATGTAATTAAAAATAAAAAAATATAATTATTCTTACAATCCCGTATATTGCAGAAACTACATAATTGACGCATGCAATTGCTAATATATCTCCTCCTTTGTATCAAAAAACTACTGATTACTTTGAAATGGAATGGCTCTATATTAAGTCACCATTGTGAAAACAATACTAACAAATTTTAATGAAAGATATATAAATGTACTTTAAAATCTACAGAAGATAGATAGGTGAAGAGGAATTAGAATCCAATCCCACTGAATTAACTGAGAAAACCGTTTCAATTCCACATTCCTCGTAATTGTGGGAATACATATGGGTATATTAGAACTAAACTGGTTCATTGACAAATGTAAATTTTTGGGCAATACGATTTTTGGATATATTGCGGATTATATTAGAAAATAAAGCGCCCAAAAGTTTAAGCCCAGTTCATTAAAAGCTTAGCCATAGACGCAACAGCTACTCGGTGTCTCCTCTTCAAACTCCGATAGATATATACCACATATTGAATAGGGAAGGCTCAACCTGACTCCATGCCGTCCTAAAATCCAATGCGTTATTAAACTTTAGAAATTAGATTCAACATACTCATAACTCAAAATAGTTATTTTATTACCATACTCACATACACTATTATTATGCTTGTATTAGTTTATACACTAATAGTTAATATTGCAAATCTATAATTTACTTACAAAATATCAATTTTCACTAGTTCATTCCTACTATTTAGTATTATACACTTAAATAATTTTATATACATATTTTATATAAGTAAACTGTACCATAAACATAAAACAACATCGTTGTTGTTGCAAATTTGATGTTATTTTTTTGAATGGCACATTGCCACTGCTTCTTAAATTAATATGTTGCCCTGTAAATAAAAAAAAATATCAGATAATGTAACCAAATATAGGCAAATAAATTTATATTTTATTATTATTTATATAAAATCTTTGTATAAACATTTTAAATAGTATATTTTTGCTCACAGTGCGTATGAGTTATGCGTATTAAAAAATATTTTTAATTCAAACTAAAATGTGTTTATTACAAATAGAGATGTATACAAGGCATAAATAATCAATTTATTTAAAAAATTACTTTAAAATTATTTATGATTTTATTAATTAAATTCAGTGAGTAAATTTAAATACCGCCAAAGGATAGCTATCCGTGATCACTTCAAGATTTTCTTATATTAGTGTATAAACATAAAAGTAACTGTATATATTTATAACATATATAAAGAATAAAGGACATATATTTTTATAATATATATTAATATAATAAATACATATATATAAATTAATATATATAATTAATTTATATATATATATATGTATATATGTTATAAAATATATTTTATATTATATGAAATATATTTAAATATTTAAAATATATTTATATTTATAAAGTATATTTATATATATTATAAATTATATTTTATATTATAAATATAAAATTTCTTATTCTATTCAATTGCTTTCTAGTTATGTTAACTAAACTTAAACACAAGCACTTAATTGGTATATATATATATATACATATAAACATAATAGAAATATATTCTTAAACGTGTACTTACGTATACACATACTCTTTTTTGATGAAGTTTTTAAAATGTTTTAAATAAATCTCAATGGCTTATAACTTCGGCACGTTGAACATAAAATTGCAACAAGTTTCCAACAAACATTAAGTAAACTTATTTCTCACAATGAAAATGCAACAAGTTGACAACAACAACAACAGAAACGGCAAAGGTAAAAGGCAGAAGGCAAACGATAAACGGCAAATGTCATTTTTAGAGTCAAAAAGTAAAATTTCTACCATAAAATGGTTAAAATGTGCTAAAAAGAGCAATGCAGCTCCGGAGTAGTTACAGTTACCATAAGAAACAACACAACTAACTACAACTACAATAACAACAGTAAATACTGCAACAACAACGAAACCAATGTGAAGATTACAAAACACTTGAGAGTTTGTAAGAGAAGTCAGCCAAATAGTTTGTTACCAACAAAACTATTGTGCATATAATAAATTACAAAAATAATACAACAAAAAAATTTTATAAAGCATGTAAATCAGTTTTTATATGTATTGAAACACAATAGCAACAACAGAGAAAACTACAGTAGGAACAATAAGCATAGAAACACATACACACGAACACATAAAAACTGGCAAGTAAAAAACTTTCCTTACTTATGCCAAACAATATAACATTTATAATACATTGAAGTTTGTATGTAAATAAATAAATAAATTTGTGTGCGTGTGTGAAGTAAGTAGCATGTACTACACTTGTTGCACCATTCACGGCTGCAAGTATTATAAAAACAACAAATACAACAAAAACAGTAGAGAGGAAACAAATTATTACCCAGCCTCCTCCCAACAAGCATCAACAAGCTACATTGTCGCACACACATACATATACACACATTATATTACTCACTTAAATGCTATACAAAACTAAGTTCAAAAATTTTTGTGGATGCTGTATAAATGTGGTTCTGTTGTGAGTATATTTGTTGGTTGCTATAAGAATCACACTAAAGGAAGCTGTTGTTGCACAAACTGTGTACATATATACAAATATTTGGTAAACTTGAAAACTAAAACTAACAAAATATTTAGTGAATAGTTGCTAAAATGTGCAACTATACAAATAAATGAAATTGAAAGTTAGCAATTACACTGCACATACATGCACCTACCGTATACTAATATTTTCTATTGCACAAGTGTTCGTTTGTGTGTATGTGTGGGTTGGCTTAAACATATGTGTTCAAAATAACAGTGATGCGTTTTGCCGGCTGCATATATGCACTTCGTACAAGCAACAGTTGTCTATGGTACTATTGATGCTACATTTACATCTACATTACATAGGATTTGGTAATACTTTTTGTTCCTTTTGTTATGCTTTTTTACCACATTTTTGGCACTAAGTTACATATACATGACAAGCATACAAAAACTTTTCTACGTTCACGCTTACAAACACTCATGCATACATAAAATGCGCTGCCATATGTTTTCTAATTTGTTTATCAACAGGTGTGCTTATGCGTACACACATACGCGCAAATACGTATGACAACAGTACATATATGTGTGTACAAAGATATAAGTACTTAGATTACATGTATGCAAACGCAGTGAGGTGTGTAGTTGTAAACACACAGCAATACGGCTGGCAAGGATGCAAATCAACTAAGCATTTGTTGTTACTGGCATTGTTGTTGTATTTACACAGAACTAACGTGCAATTTCCAAATGAATTCAATTTGCTCACATGCTGGGCTTTAATCCACAAGTGTTGTGCTAAATCAGTGTTTGCTTATGTATTTGCACTTTGCGTTCCACACCGCATTACAATTTAAGCGTTTTGTGAATAGTTAAATATTTGTTAAGACAAATACGTATATCGTTTTAATAATATAATCCTTATTGTACAATAGAATTTGTACAATTATATTATTTGTTAATACCCTTATAAATATAGTAACATTTTTTGATAAATCATTGAGGAATTTAGTTCTAAAGTTAGCATGATTAGAAGTATATTAGGATCTCGTGTTCATGATAAATACGATAAGTGTATTCGGGCGCTGTGAAATGCAACTAAAAACAATAAGTCTCTTGTTAAAGTCTGTGATATATGACTATGCTTAGTCTCATGTCAGCAAGAGACTTTAGCAAGAGACTTGTTTTTTGCGGCATTTCGAAGTGAACAAAAACACCCAATATCTGTTATAAAGTTGTCTTAAATGCTTTTCTTATCATTGAAATGCATTACTGATATTTGAAATATTTAATGCTTTTATATACTTACTAAACATTTTTTAAAAAGACGACTGATCATATCCTTGCCATCTGGGGGAACTCAAAATGTTTAAAACAACATTTAAAACTTTTTAAAAAAATACATATATATTATATGCATACATATACTTTTTTTAATATACTTTATTAAAAGTTTTTTAAAAATGTACATGTAAATATATTTTTTTTTGTTGCTGTATAAAAATCCTTTACAAATTGAAAAAACATTTATCATAATAATATATATATCATATAATTTATCATGAAAAAAGTATTTAGAAACATTTCTCTCTTGAGTATTGACTACTGGCTTAGTCTGCAACTGATATCTGCTTCATTTATTCACTAATTACACTTAATAAAGAATTTATTAAATGAAAAAAATTTATTAACGAGTTAGAAGTATGTGCATATATTATATAAAATGCAATTTTTGAATACTGAAAATAATTATTTAACTGTATTCTGTATTGTGTGGTTTTTATTTTCTACATTTTATTTTGTTTACGACAACTTATTTAGCTTTTACTTCCTAATTATTATTATTATTCTAATTATATTTTTATGAATCAAATTTAATAAGATAATTAATATGTACTCCAAAATTTCCAAATGTTACTTAATTATTTTAGTAAGTATTTCTCTGTCTTCAAATTACACAAATTATATAAAATCATTTTTACTAATTATATTATTTTTTATTTAAAATTTATTATGTACTTCAAATATATTAAAAACTTAAGTTGGATTTAAAATATTATATCATTTTTTATAATTTAAAAATGTAATTTATTACTATTCATTTAAATTGATCAGCTTACATTAAAAAGATATGTCACAAACATTTATTTATTGGACAAAAACGGCATATTTACATTATATTTACATTTTTAAAATATTAAATAGATACATAGATATTAATACATATATTTACAGTTCAATAATCTCATATGGTTGCCACACCCAAAATTTTATGAGAAGGGAACGCATACTTTTAAGCGTTCAACCGTTTGTGTTTTATTATCATTTTTATTTTGTTTTTTTTTTTTTAAATTTTCATCAGTTATTCAAGTATTTCGCTGTCCACATTAATCAAAAAAATCTATTCTATCTTATGAGTCTTTCTTTATCGCTCTTCTTCTTGTGTGCGTTAGGACTCGAATTTTATACTACACACAAACATACACACATATACAAAAAGAATTCCAGCGTCGGTTTATTTGTTTGTTTTATTTTTCGTCTATCACGCATCCATTGCGCTTCTTAAGAACAATTTTGCAATTAAGATTTTTAATAAATATTATGGTTATGTTTATATGGTTATGTTTATATGTAAAATCACTTAATATATACAGGGTCATCAATTTGATGGTTACGTAAATAAAACACATTTGTGATTGAGATTTAAAAAGACCTTTTTGTATTACCATTTACCAGTAGGTTTCCAATATGTCATTCAAATATTCTCAATAGGACTTCTTATATTATTAGATCCCTTTGAGGTCACTTTCGATAACCTGTTGGCGCATGTCTGACAATAGATTGGTTATATCTTGATTGATGTTTAAATAGATATGTCAAAGCATTGAACAGTTTTGAATTGAACGCGTAAAATTAAGCTTTTAGGAAACTTCTCTTGCAACAATATTACAATAGGATTATTTTATCCAACTTCATTTTTCAGCATCACGTTCTTTAAGTCTTGAATTGTATAGTCTAGATTCTTAGACAATCAAAGAATTCGAAAGAAAAATTCTACGGAAGATCTATGGTGCATTGCAAGAAGATCTATGGTAACGAATATCGAATTAGATATAACAATCAGCTATACAAACTATACCATGACATTGACATAGTAAAGCGCAGAAAACTTAAGGACTTCACTGGCTTTGTCGTGTCGTCCGAACGGAGGAAAGTGTTCCGGCTATAAAGTTGTTTGATTTGGTGCTTGTTGATGGAAAACATTATAGAAGGCATCCGCATTTCCCAATGTCTTATATCTTCATATAAACAATTTGAAGATACTAGCTACTACTAATTAGTGAGAATAAGTTACTGACCAAGTTGGCGGAGACTACTAGACACGACGAAGTACGAGTCACGTCCTGTAATAGCCAACTAATGGTTGTTGAAGAATGGATCTTTAAAAAAAACTATTTGAAAAATCTTTAGAACCATTAATCAATCGAAGGATTCATTTAGGTAGCGGCTTAATTATGAAGTATATGAATCTATTTTGGATGACACTATACCTTTTTATATAAAGAAACTCCGTATGGAATTAATTTTTTAAAATTAAATTTTAAATGTTAAATAAAAATACATCAAATAAAGTTATATGTACAGTAATATTTACGACAAGAGAGAGAGAGAGGGAGAGAGAAAGACAAAGCGAAAGGTTAATCAATGTAGTGGGTTTTATAGGCAACATCGAAGTATATAATTCGAATCTCGAAAGCCAGAGATCAAAAACAACTGAATAAAAGTTGTATAAGAGACTAATTTTTGTTTTTTACAAAGTATTGATGTGTTATATAATGAAAATATCTCGTATATACGCAAATTAAGTTTTATAAATTATGTTTCGTAAATTAAGTCAAGATCAATGTAGAAAATAATACCAATAATCTAAAATTAATTATTTTTAAAATAAAAAAAGGGTCTATTTAATAATCAATTAATTTAAAAATTTATTGTGTTTGCTAATGAAATTAATTATCTTAATGATTCAATTAAATTAAATTATATAACATAACCACAACACTTTTTTTTTGACAATAATTAAATATAAAAACAATAATTTTGCTGATCGCTAAATATATAATTTTAACACAATGTATTGGCTAATAAATTTTTTTTTAAATTAATTTTCACAAAAATCAACTTCAAGATATATTAACTATATTAACATCTTAATAACGTCATTATGTGAACGCTTAAAATCGAAGTCATAATAAAAATGTTAACAGCCACACGTTCTCCTTGTAAATTTGCAACTTTGGCGGTGCGAAGACGGTTAAAACGCAACTATCAACGTGTAAAGAACAACTTTAGCTCAAATGACAAAAATAACAACAAGAAAACGAAACAACAACACAGCAACAATGCAACAACGCAGCTGTAATCACAACTTGTTGACTTGTGGGATTTTTACACGGAAGCATTACCGTAAAAGCTAAAAGCAACAAAAACAACGCTTATGCGAAAAAAATATTTCTCTCAGTAGTAATCATTACTTTACGCAGTATTTCTTCACTTATAAGTTGAAGAACAACAATGCAAAACAAAAACAACAAAATACAACAAAAAAGAATAAAACATTTCGACTAGTAATGGAATTGATCGTAGCAATAGATTTATTAAAATCGCCGTATATCGGAACTGTAAGTTTTTTTTTTCATTGTTTTAGTTTATAGTTTTCGAGAACGTACTAAAAAGGGGAGTAAGAAGTAGAAAATAAAATAATATTTATCGCAAAAAAAAGGTAAAATTAGGTGCGTAAACTACAAAAATTAGTGACAAAAGGTTTTTGTTTTATATTAAAATGATTGAAAGCACAAAAACAAATGAGTAGGAAAGAGATAAAGAGATCACTAAAGCTATAAGATTTGTGAAGTTATATTGGAATTTATGAATACATTTTTTTTTTATGATTTACTTAAGTTTTGTGGTCGTTTGCGTAAATAAGAAACTAATAAATAAAAATACAAACATACATATATAGTAAAATGCAGAATTATCTTCAATTCCCGATCAACCGCAATGTTATTGTCAAACCAATATATGACCATGGTCTGTTACAAATTTGTGTAAAGAAGGAAATATTACCATTAAAATATGTTGGGTAAACTAAAATACGTTGTTTTTGTTTTTCTTCTGATGTTATTACAATTGTTATTATTGTTGTTGTTTTTATTTTTCTTTCGCTATTATTGTAATTGTTATTGTTTTTGTTTTTCCTTCTCCATTACTACAATTGTTATTGTTGTTGTTGTTGTTGCTTGCATTTTTGACGAAGTACAAGCGTAAATTATATGGCTTCATACGTTTCGCTGCACTCACTCACAAATTGGCAATGAATGAAAATGATTGTGGCATATGAACAACAAACACAAGCAAATACATATACATATACATAAATACATGCATATACATACATTACATGTAGAGTAGCAATTTCTGTGCATATTCATAGCTGAATTATATATGGTGACGTTGCATGAGTAATGTCAGGAGACTTTATTAAATAATTATTAGTTAATTATTATAATAAAAAATTATCAAAAAAGTTACAACAAAAAAAAATTATTTGGTAATATACAATAAATTAAATTTAATAAATTAAATCATAGTTAATTTATTTTTAATGTTTGCTTATTGAACAATTTTTCATAAAAAAAAAGGTTTGTGAATTATAAACTTGTGCTTATTAATTTGATTTTTTATTTTATAATATTCTGAGTTCAATGAAGAATAAAAACTAAAAAAATTATAATTATAATATAAAAACATAAAAAAAATTTTTTGAATCTGTTTGTCCACCTGTTTTTTTATAATAATTTTTATATATTTTTTTAATTCGGCTATAGGTCTCTTTTTTGTTAAATAACTCCACGTTTAATATTTTTTATTATACTCTATATTTTGATCCTGATGATGACTCTTAAGGAGAGTCGAAATACAGCGTAAAAAAAAATAATAAAAAATATTAGACGTTGAATTATTTAACAAAAAAGTGACCTATAGCCGAACTAAAAAAATATATCAAAATATATCAACCTTCAAAAAAAAATTTTAAATAAAAAAAAGTAATTTCAAAATTAAAAAAAAATTAAAATATCACAAAAAAAAAATTGTAAAGAAACATATTGTTGTATCACGAAAATCTGTTTTTTGGAATGAAATTAATATTAATAAAAAGTTTAGCATTAAAAAAAACTGAAATAAATTTTTTACGAGTATATCCAAAAAAATAAATTCTAAATAAAAACCATATGTTTTATATTGCAAAGAATTACTTTTTAGTACGAAAATAATCTTATCCCCACTTCTTTGGAATTAATAAAAGACAACTTCTAACAGACAATGTTAGAGGTAAAAGATTTTAACTTTGCTTATTGCTTCATTTTTAAATTTTTTCATTCTTCGTTCCAATAATCATATATTAAAAATTGTTACCTCAAGTTAACACTTTCACACTACCTAATAATACAGTCAAACTCGAACTAAAAAGAGTGCAACAGGGTTTTAGAGAACAAATTACATACAATTCTGCTTTCATAACTCGAACTTCAACTCGATTTTCTCCAGAAGTCAAATAAATATATTGTCACGTGCCAAATTGAATATGTGAAAGTGCATTCTATGAGTCGAATTTTTGTTTTAAGTACTCGTATAAATGCATTTTGGTGTTAGGGAATGTCCCTTTTTCCAAATCAAAGAAGTTGTTCACCAGTCTTCCATGAATGAAATAGAAGACACATTTAAAATTTTGATTTTTTAGTTGCAAACGAATGATACTACAATTGATGATTACTAAAGACATAAAATAAAGAAGAGGTTCCAACGCTTCTTACTGAAAATTAGAAAAAAAATTAAAATCTCAAACCTTTATTTCTGAATATTTTATTTACTTCACTATAACTTCTGTGGTGTATTTGATTTCAAAAAAATAAATATACTTCTTAAAATGAAATTCTAGTTTCTTTCAAAAACAAAAAAAATAAAAAAAATTTTTAACTCGTAGTCTTCATAAGTCGAACGTTTTCTTTGCAAAATGGTACTTCGAGTTATCAAAGTTTGACTTTATATTGAAAACATTTAAATTTGTTAATTTGTTTAAAAATGAGTCAACTAATCTAAACAATCTAACCATACCTAAATAAATGGTTTCCATATGTTTTATCCAAACTATTTTGTGACATATAATATAATAATAAGTGGGCATATCTGTACTACCCTCTATAAATACATTTTAAAAAATTATTCTGTAAAAATAATAAACTATTTCATTATAATAAATGACAAATCAAAACCGATATTGGCTCTTTAAACAAGTGAACGTGATAACGGCGCAAATTAATTGCAATATCGCTTATCGTTCACGTTTTCATTATTAAAACATTTATTTTTATTATTTTTGTCTGTTTTTAATTTTTTGTATATTTTTGTACATACATATATATTTGTAACCATATTTGCTTATGTTTGGTTAAGTAAATATGTGTGTGTATGCAAATTTATTACACTTTCATTGTTTTTGTAATGATGATGTTCATTTTTTGACTACGCTCGATTAGAAATGAAGACGCATACGTGATTCCTCTATTGTTGTTGTTATTGTTGTTGCAACAGCTTTGCGTTAATTACACACAATATAAAATTGTTGTAATCGTTATTTAATTGTTTAAGCGAAATGTTCGGCGTAGAAGAAGAACAACAACAACTACAATAACAACTATACCGAGAATGAAAAATGAGATAATACCTTGAACGAACGACCGACCTACCGACAAGTGTTGTCGAACGGTTCGATGTATGATTAAAGTGTGGCATTGTTTTTTTTTCGTTTTTTTTTTGTTAAATTATTTACAAGATAATAAATAACAGTTTCATATTTGCAATTTTTCACATAAAAGTGATAATTGTTATAAATATAAAATATTTAAAATTAAAGTACTTAAAATAACAAAGAAAAAATAAGCAAATCTATAAACATAAATATTGTACTATGTAATTATGAACGCTTTTTATTAGTAGAACATATGTCAAAACTTTTATAATTTTTTTTAATACCAAAATTAAACTGCCAATGAAGTTTAATTCATTTTTTTTAAATCCTAAAACTCTTTTTAAACCTTCTTACAACAAACAGAAAAAAAATTAAATCCATAAAATAAATACATATATTAAAATGTTGTCATGGGTTTGGCTAATCTTAACACTTAGTCTATTAAAATTATCAAAAAAACAACAACAACGACAACAAAAATGAAATGAAATCGCCCTTGGCACTGCGCTCCCCGTTTACACCGTACGCTGCGCTGTTGTCTTTGATTAGCGGGTTTGCTTGTTAAATAGGGGAAGTTACTTCTGATTTTTAATGAACACATCACACACATATTATATTCACCACAGCTCATACCCACCAATACAATATTAAGTGAATGATATTTAAGAAAAAAAAAATTAAAAATTTACTCAACTTACACACAGATATTTTCATGCAGCGACAGTAGCAGTTTTTAGCGAAGGAAATGCAATTTAACGTGTAAAACGCATAAACAAACAATAACTGAAAATAAAAATTGAGCGAAAAAATTACACATGCATCTGTGTGTATTATTTTTATATCATTCATATCTGTATGAGTGTGTATGTCTTACTTGCTCGCTAAAAATTCTGAGTTTCTTTTTAAATGAGTAATTATAAAAAGAATTTCTTTATTTCTATAAAAAAAAGAGTACAGGCTAGATTTTTCTCTTTTAAAAAATCGCTTAATAAAGCTAGATTTTAGTAATTTAATAATTATAATTTTATTAATTTCTTTTATAAATAATTTAAATAAAATTTTCAAAAACTAAATCAGTTTTTAATAAATTCTGTTATATAAAAATAATATGAACTTTTCAATGGTATAAGGAGAGCGTTATATTTGCAAATTATGATTGCTAATTGTGATTACTAGTTTTATTTTAGAATTTATTATATTCGTTAGTTCATGACTACTAGTTTTATTTTGGGAGTTCAGTTTATTTGGTAGTTATGTTGGCTAGTTTTATTTTAGGAAATTGTTTTATTTGCTAGTTATAATTACTATTTTGATATTTGAAACTTATTAATTGTCAATTTTTCTGAAAAATACCTACTATAAGAACGAACGACAGTATCTGAATTACGAATGTGTCTGAACTACCCTAATGGATAACATAAAGAGTTTAATTTTTTAATTAATATGTATTTTTATCATCAATAAATTTTTAGCTAAATTTGAAATGCTTCACAAAATGTTTTAATATTTTTTTCTTCTGTAATATTATTCTCATTGCTGTGTTAAGGACTATATTTTGAAGTAAATTTAGTGGTTAACAATCAAATAGATAGATCAAAAATACATTCACATAAATATTATATTTTAAGTAGATTTTCTTTAAGTAAGCTTTCAGTTGATGTAGTAGATCAATGGAATCTATTAGTTAAGTTCGGTTTTACTACGATCTCGAGGATTCCACTTAGGTCTATACGCCCATTGTAGAACTTATAGTCTAATCTGAAATATATATAAGACTACAGTAAGCAAATAAGTTCTAAAGATATATAACTAAACAAATAAAGAATAAAAAAAATTAAAATAATTAAATTAAAGAAAAAATTAAATAAAATATAATAAAATACAAAATAATATATTAAAAGTAAATTATTTATTAAGAAGCAAATCCAAAAATATATCAAAAAAAAATTAAATAAATAAATAAAAAAATAATAAACATGTAAAAAATAATACCAACAAAAAATAAATAAAATTATTTATTTATTATTATAAGTTGATTTTTTTATTTTACAAGTATTTACCATATTTTTAACAACTTATATTTAATTAATATTTCTATAAAAAAAGATCCATCTTAATACTCAATTCACTCTAACAATTCATTTGTAATATTCTTAGCGCTAATTACACCAACTTTTACGCGGAGAAAACCCAACAAAACTACTTATAGAGTTCTTTCCTATAAAAAAAAAACACACACACACATACATATATATATATAAGTTGTTACAAAATTAACTCAAATATTCTTAAGAGCGTAAAACAGACTCAATAAAAAACTTCTCTTACATCTTACAAGCAGCGCAGCGCAGTCAACGAAATCTTAAAGCACAAACACAACATAGCGCATAGAAAATTTTGCACTCAAAAAAGGGAGAAAAAGGAGAAAAAAATGAAATTGCACCAAGTTGTCTTGTGGCATCGGTAAGAATGCAATTTAGAGTGTAAAACAGAGTACAACAACAGTGTAAACATTTTTAAAAGAAAAATCAACCACAATTTTTCTAGACATTTAGTTGTTACTCTTAAATACTGTTTTGAGCGCAAACTTAAGCGCTTTTTATGATGACACAAAAAAAAAAAAATATAAAATGCAGTTGTAGGAAAAAGTAAACATACTATTTTGCTAGCAAATGAAGGAATAGCTCAAAAGGAATAACATGTTTATAGTGCAACAGGAGGGTGCAGCTGTAAGAGACACTCAAGCAAGTAAACAAAATAACACAATATTGCCCTTTTAGCACGTACTTAAAATGTAAAGCAATAAATTTAGTAATTCCTACAGATATTTCTAACTAAATATGCTGAAGAATAATATTCTTATAGCAAGCTTAACAATTATGAGAGTGATTTTAAATATATTTCAGAAATTTTAAACATATGTTATCAAAAAAAAAAACAAAAACGGAATTTTTTGTGTTTCAAATATATAAAATAATATTTGAGCAAATCACTTTCATACTAATACATGCGCAAACATGACAGACATGTTCGTCCTTTTAAACACAAAATCATAAAAAAATGCAGGAGCTTTGACAATTTTACTCATAAAACACAACAAATGTTTGCACGTTGCACGTTAGACCAAACATTTTGTATGAGTGTGAGTTTGTATGAATATATTTTATGTGCACTCTATACTGATAGCTTTGTTTGTACGTATGTATGAGGTATGCACATGTCAGTATGGCGTGTTGAGTATTGTAAAAGTAATATTGTTATTGTTGAGTTGTTGTTGTTGTTGCTGCTGTTTTGTTGTGTAATTTTGTTTATAAACTGATTTTTTTTGTCTTCGCTGTAGCTTGCATTTGCGAGTGTAAGTACGCTCAACTTTTTAACTCATTTTTTTTCACGTAAACGTTCTTAAATGTTTTTTGGCTTTTAAATTCACACCATTTGGGTGTTTTTTTTTATAATAAAAATATGTGCATTTTTACTCTTTTTTAATTGATAAAAAGAAATTGAAATGAGTTTATTCGCTCTTTTAAAATTGACATTGAGCTTTTGAGCTGTGGCGGTCTTTATTTTAATGTGGTCATATATGTGCAGTTTAAAGGTTTGTACCTTTTGGGATTTTTAATTTGGGATTCAATATATTGATGAACTATTAGTGGTTATTATTATTATACCTTTATTTTATAAAAATATATTTAAACAAATTTTTAAAAATTAATACATTACATTGTAAATTAAAACATCGGCTAATAATATTTTTTATACTAAATTATTATTAAATTTTTTTTCTTATATTAAAATTAATTAAAATTAATATTCAATTAATTTTATTAATTAATATTATTAATTTATATTTATCATAGTAATTTTAAAGTAATTTTTTAATAAAGTAATTTTTTAAAAAAGTTAATGTTTTTTGCTTAAAATTTTTTTAAATTAATTAATATAATAAAATTATATTATATTTAGTGACATTTATCCTCAAAGTTTAGCTAATAATAAGTAATATGTATGTATTTATAAGTAATATGTATTTATAAATTATTTTTTTTACTTTATATAAAATTAATTTTAAACGTCCGTTTTGATAAAAGAAACTAAATTTTTAATATAATCTATTGTTTTCAATAGAGCGGTATTTTGAACAGCAGCAAATTATAAGAATATTATTCTATTATTTATTAATTAATTGATTTTATGGCTGACAATATAGCTGTTTCGAGTGTTGCCAAATACTCATCATCAATGGTCTTGGAATTATTTTTTATAATAAATTATTCATAAGTAATTTTTTGAGACTACAAATACCAAGGGTTGAACTAGTTTCCTGTCAAATTCTTACTTTATAAATAAAGTTTATAAATTAAGTGCGATTTTCCGAGTTTTTGTATCAAAAAAAAAATCAAATTTTCAAATACATATATAAAATATAACAACCAAATGTCAAGAGATGGTTATGTTTTTCAAAGAAAATCTGTCTTTTAGATTTCGATTACATTATATTAGTATTCATTATAAAACTATAATATGTTTTCAAATTTTTATGGAAATTATACACCAAAGTACAGAGTTTCTAAGATTTTGTTGTTTTTTTTTAATAAAAATATTTTATATTTTTTTTATACAATTTTTAGTTTTAAAATTTTTTATAAATTTTTTGATAATTAGCACAATATTATATTTAATATAATATTTTTATTATAAAACATAATAAATATTTAAAATAACAATAAATGCCAAGACGTTCTAAGTTCTCTAACTTCGTTTTAATATAATTAATTAATTAACATTTTTTCAATTTTTTTTTTAATAATTAAAACTATAATATATTTTATATATTTTTTACTTTAAAATATAATAAATATTAAAAATAAGAATATTTTATCATCTCGACACACAATAAAAACGAAGCGTTGTAAAATTCTCTAACTTTGATTTAACATAATTAATTAATTAACATTTTTTCTGATTTTTGTTTTAATAATTAAAACTATAATATATTTTATATAATATTTTTTATTTTAAAATATAATAAATATTAAAAATAAGAATATTTTATCATCTCGACACACAATAAAAACGAAGACATTGTAAAATTCTCTAACTTTGATTTAACATAATTAATTAATTAACATTTTTTCAATTTTTTTTTTTTTAATTAAAACTATAATATATTTTATATATTTTTTATTTTAAAATATAATAAATATTAAAAATAAGAATATTTTATCATCTCGACACACAATAAAAACGAAGACATTGTAAAATTCTCTAACTTTGATTTAACATAATAATTAATTAACATTTTTTCTGATTTTTTTTTTTAATAATTAACACTGTAATATATTTTATATAATATTTTTTATTATAAAATATAATAAATATTAAAAATAAGAATATTTTATCGTCTCGACACACAATAAAAACGAAGACACTGTAAAATTCTCTAACTTTAATTTAACATAATTAATTAACATTTTTTCTATTTTGTTTTTTTTTGTATTTTTTGTTTTTTTTTTTTGACATATTCGTATAATTCTAGCTTCCTCTAACAATGAAGCCTTACTCTACTTTTATTATTATTGCCTATGTGTAATAATAACTCAAATATATTTGTTATTGTTCTTGACATTTGTGTTTACCATTTACCTTATATTGTTGCAATATTTATATTCAATTCACCCATTTCTCACCTCATACCTCATCTATGCGCTCTTTTATTCCTGTGTGCTCTCTTTTGCACATTTACAAATTTACAATTTTTTAAATTTTTCTGTTTTTTTTATTCTGCAATTTATAACAGAACACCATAAAAAATGCACTCATTCACTATTTGTTCACTCATACGCGCCGTTGTCAATTCTCGTTCTTATTCGTTGCATTGCGCTCTTTCTGTGTGTGCGCTTGTGTATGTGTGTGTGTATTATTCTTGTTGCAATTGCTTGCTTCTGCTACTACACTAACTGCCGCTTCTGCTCCGTATGCTACTACTTGTGCTGCTGCTGTTGCTGCGACTGTTGTTGGTGGTGCTGCTGTAGCTGCTGCTGCCGCTATCGATGGTGTCGTTATTGTCGTCAATTCGGCAGTCGCATAAACACAACGCAACCGATATGCAACGGAACGCATTTTCGGACGCGGCCCGAGTCGATCCGAGTAGCGTCCGATCGCGTCCACCAATAGTAAATATTGTTTATATTATTGCATATTATCGTTTTAAAAAGTTTAATAATTAATAATACAAAAAAAAAAATTACTACCAACGTTTTTCGTCATATTATTAACAATTATTTATTTTTCATTTTGTTGTGTTTTTTTTGATTAACAATTACTAACGCAAGAAACGTTGTTGTTAGCGCACAACAACAATAACATTTTAATAAATTACAACAACTATCGCAAGTTTTATTAAATACAATAATATATACAAAAGGAAATAATATCACAACAACAACAATAATAATAATAACAACAATATGAGCGGCAACAATTACAACAAAAAACAACAAGAACAACATTATTAACGACGACGACGACGACAAAAGTTTAATAAAAATTATTCTTTCTCTTAAAAAAATACGTAACAGAAAAGAAAAAAAAGTTTATAATAAAATGTAATAAGAATATTTATTGTAAATTCGCTGTTCGATTTTCGTTTTAGTCGCTGTCGTTATTTGACAGTTTAACGCGCGCATTGCAGGCAACATTCTTTTTTATCGTCGCTGAGTCGGTGCAACCTACGAAATAATTATTATCGCAATTTCCTTCAGAATCAGAAACAGAATCGGAGCGTTAACGTTTTATTTTGTTATAATTTTCTGTACGGTAGAAAAATTTGTTAAATTTGTTAAATTTTCTTGAAAGTTTTTAAGTGTGATTTTTTTTAACTTCTTTCTTATTTGTGCATTTGTTGCTAGTTTATTCAATTTAAGCTACTGTTGCGGTCAACCAGAATTTATCTGTACTTTGTTAATTATTTTTTTTTTGTTTTTGTTAATATTTTATTCTGTTTTGTAAATTATTTTTATTGACAACATTTAAATTTTTGCTGAATGCGAGTTTTATTGTTTTTTTGTTCGTCGAATGCATGCGTACGTGCGTGCGTTCTTTTGCGGAAGAAAATTTGCAGTTTTCAGTTTTTCGAAATAATTTATACGTTAAAAATTATAATAATTATTTATTTAAAATTATCTTGTTTTTCTCAAAAAAATATTGTTGGTAAAAACGCCGAAAAAGTTTTATTTTATTTTAATTTAATTTAAATTTTTTTGTGTACAAAAAAAAATATAATGAAAGTGCATTTATAGTGTATTTATTTCTACGCGATGTTGAATTTTTACGAGAAATTTATTTTAAAAAAAATTTAATATAATTAAATATTTTTGAATTGTTGCATTATTACGACAAAATAATATATAAAAAAAAAATTTTAATATAATAAAATATTTTAGAATTGTTGAATTTTTACGACAAATTGAAATAAAAAGAAAGTTTAATAAAATAAAATATTTTACAATTATAAATAAATTAAAATAATTTAAAATCACAAATAAATATTCGAAATTGCTTAAAATAATTTATAAAAATATTTAAAAAATCATATTAAATTAAAATTCTAGATAAATTTTCTAATTAATAGATAAAAATAACGTGTAAAAATGTTTGAAAAATTCATATTAAACAAAAATTACAAATAAATTTTCTATACAAACGCTAAAAATAATGTAAAAAATATCAATTCAAATACTATTAATAAATGTCGAATAATAATGTAAAGCAATCAAATTAAATAAACAAATTTTAAGTTAAAAATAAAGTTTATTTAGAAAATTGGAATAACTAAAAATCAAAATTTTGTTTTAAGTTTAAAATATTTTTAGTTAAAAATAAAATTTATTTTGAAAATTGAATTAACTAGAAATTGAAATTTAATTGATTTATATACTAATAATGAATAATAAATAATAATTTCAAATATGCAAATAAAATAAATATATTTTAAATTAATAATCAAATTTATTTAAAAAATCGAGTTTTCATAAAAAAATGTGTAAAACTAAAACTGCGACAAAACTTCAGTAAAATTTAAAATAATTTCAAAAAATCTATTTGTAGTTTAAAACATTTTGAAATATTTTAAACATACTTTGAAATATATTATTTCTGAAAAAATTACCAATTGTTGACATATAAATTAAATAAATAAAAAAAATAGTGCAATTAATTTACGATGTTATATTTGCAAAGTGACTATGTACAAAAAATGAAAGAAAAAACCTTTATTTATAAACAAATTATAATATCAATTTCAATAAAACGGTTTTTAAAAGATAGAAAATTAAATTTTCATTTTAATAAGAAATAAATAAATAGTGTCTCTAAATAGTGTGTCTCTTATGGAAATTTTTATATGAAACTGTTATTAAAATAATAAAAATCAATTTTTTTTCAATTATTTTTTATATAAAAAATAATAAGCAGTGTGATTTTTATTAAATTAAAATATTATGTATAAAACTATGTTTTAAACAGAAATTGGTATTTACTTTTTCATTAAAAAAATAAACAGTGTGACTCTTATGAAGATTTAAATTTTGTATATAAAACTGTTTAAAATTAGGAAAATTATATTTTCTATATTTTGTATATTTTTTGTATAATTAAAAAGTGCAACTTGGTATTTTACTATATTTTTGCTGTCCTCTCCTAAGTGGAGCATAGGGCCTCATTCTATAATATACGTAAATACATAAATTCTTCGGTACCACAGCCCTATACGAGTTTTAATTTTTAAACTACGAAATTTTTATGTTTTATACAAATACATCTATAATGATCTCTAGAAAATATCAAGTTTTTTTTATTATATGTACATTCTTTCTGACCACGATTCTTTATAAGTACCAATTATGGCAAGACTACGAAATATTTTTTTATACAAATACATCTCTAATGTCCTCTAAAAACATCAATTTTTTCAAAACAATATTAGAGTTATAAAAACAAAAAGATTTGTTGGAAACAATTAATTTGTTTTAGTATGAAAATGTCATTAATATAGACACGTAATATTTTTTACTAGAAAATGCGGAAATAATATTAAAAAGTTTTAAGAATTTATATTGAGCAGAGTTGTATTGTGATATTTTAAATCAATTTTTTATTAAACAATTTTTATATAATTGTTTTATAAACAATAATTTTATTTTAAGCTATAAAAAATTAAGTCATTTTAAGTATATGTCATAAACAACTTACTACGAACAAAACATATTTTTTTGAAAATGATATAATGAATTTATTAGTCCATTAATTGCTAATAAGACTACTGTTCATTTTATTAAAGTTTTCACATAATTTTGTTATAAAAATGAAGTTTCTCGTAAAAGAAAGGTCGTATCATATTATTTATACATATATTTGACATAAATTTACAAATAACAAAGCTAATATTTCAAAATTGGTATCATAATATAATTTTCTTATACATAACTTATACATAACTTAAAAAAAATAATGTGGCATATAGTTAAATATTTTATTAATAATATTTTAAAGATAAAATACATAAAAATGAAATAATGTTTTTATTATTTATTTTTCGGGAGTTTTTAAACATTTATATTAACTAATATTTAAAATGAAAAAATATATATATTTTTATATAGATATATTACATATAAAATATATTGTCACATTTCCAATAACTTCTCAATTATTAATTAATATTAAATTTATAGTTGTCCACTTAAAACTACTTTGTCCAAAAAAAGTCGTAACTATTTATTTAGTGAAAAAAAAGAAAATAAATAAAATGAAGTTAGTGACATTATTTATATATTTTACATCATAGCTTTTATTTTGAAACGTTCTAAGTGGTCAATTGTTCAAATTAGTTCCCAGAAGCAGACTAGAGACTATAGTCTCAATTGTGGTCTTTAAAGCATTGCCTTAACTAATATATTTTCTTCAAGAATTTCATGGACCTTCCAAGATTTCCCATTAATTGTAACCAGCTGAAAACTAAAGCCGGTCAACTTACTTTCTTATTTTTCTTTCTCTTCTCGGGTTCATAGCATCACTAAAATATTTTATAAAGAATAAAACTTCTATTATATCTGAATACTTTGAGAAAGCGTAAATGTTAAATAAAATGGGAAAATAAGGGACTTCATTTTATATCGAGAAAAACTAAAATAATTTTCCTATGTCAAATTCGAATAAAGTTCGTTAATGGCTTAATTTTTATTTCCTAATTATTACTACTGATATTTTTTTTTTTAACGAATTTTTTTAAAAGTTATGTGCCATATTCCTTAAACTGAACTATCAGAACAGATCTCTCCAACATCTTAGTTTTTATATATACTGAATTCTTGATCTTGCTATGAATATATATACTTTTGCATAATTAGTTAATAAAATTTTAAGATAATAATAAATAATATTATAAAAAATAATAGAAATGTTTATTAATTTCATAAGAAATATTTTTTTTTAAAATGAAAATAAAAATAAAGAGAAAAAATTAATTTAAAATAAATTTTAAAACAGATTTTAATCAAATTTGTTTTGTTTACTTAAATATTATTAGAAAATTAAATATTTAGTTGTTGTAGTAGTATTTTTTATATAAATATATTATAATCCAATTACATTTTGTATATAAATTAGCTACTATTAACCACAAATTACATATACATTGTGACCGAAAAGTTTCCGGAAATTTTAAATAAAACGCAAAATTCTTAATCTTCATCAATATTTATTTTATCTCCTTCAAAATATGCTCCATTAGAAGCGATACACAAATGCCAACGTTTCTTCCAATCATCAAAACATTTTTTATAGGCGCTTTCCGGTATGGCTTTGAGTTCCCTCTGCGAATTCTGTTTTACGTCTTCTATGGATTCAAAACGCGTTCCTCTGAGTGGTAATTTGAGGTTGGGAAACAGGAAAAAGTCACACGGTGCAAGATCAGGTGAATACGGTGGCTGTTCGATGGTATTTATTGAATGTTTGGCCTTAAAATCGTTGATAATGTTGAACAAATTGAGGTGAATCGGAACAAGCCGGGCGTTGACACGTCGCATACACAAATTGTCCACCAAAATCAAACGAGCCATCTCACGACCGATGCCTAGCTCTCGTGCTATCTCTCTAACACTCACATGAGGATTTTTGAACACGATTTCCTTTGCCTTTTCAATGTTTTCGTCGGTGGTAGAGGTCGAAGGTCGTCCAGAACGCGGCATGTCTTCGACGGTCGTACGACAGTCCTGAAAGGCTTTGTACCACTCATAAACTTGAGTTTTCGATAAAACTGATTCCCCATAAGCCTTTTGTAGCATTCGCAACGATTCTGCACACGAAATTTCGTTCGAAAAACAAAATTTGATGCAAACTCTTTGTTCAATATTTTTTTCCATTGTTTTTTTCGCAACGCACTACTGAGGTGAACTGGTTTCAACAGCTGCCGTAAACGAACTGTCTGACAGATCGCGCTCATTTTGGCATAGTAATTAAGGACAGTGCTGCCAAACTACATAAACTTAAAATATCGAAAAATATACAGCGCGCGAATTTTAAATGAGAATTTCCGAAAAATTTTCGGTCACAATCAAAAAAATATTAGTGTAAAAAAATATTTGTGTAAAATAATATTAATAAAATGTTTTGTAACAATTCTAAGAAAACATTTTAATAAGAAAACTTTAATATTTTTATTCAATAATTATTCTGTGAAATATTAAAACTTTCTATTTATGATAGAAAGTGATTTATATTACGTAGAAATTAACTAACATTGTTAATTAAATGAATTTTGAAGTGACTATTTTCTATTTTAATACCCACCAAATCAACAAATTTTAAAGAAAAAAATCTTAACTAAACAATTTAATTATTAGAATTTAGTACTGAGAGAATAAATCTTGAATAGTAAAAATCCTTTATTAACATAGATGAGTTAGAATACGCTCCAGATTGTTCTGGTGTTTCATTTGCTTCTTTCAGCAGAACGTTGAGTTCTTATTCGCGTTTTATAAATGATTTTTCAGTTTTATATGATATTTGTCAAAATATCTCTATTTCTAAACAGCGATTAGATTGTTTTCTATTTTCTTTCTGCCTTATATATATATAACTTTTACACTATTTGACATATTAATGCGATTTTTTTAATTATGTTATGCCATTCAAAATTATGTTTCATAATTATATTGAAAAAATTTTTACCATATTACACAATATTCATTAAAATTGATAGAATGGTTTTTATCTTCATAAAGATCAACTTAATAAATATACAAAATCTCATTTATATATAATTTTAATGTAAATTTATGTATATTATATTTTTCAGATATGTTTTTAGTTATTTTTTTATAGTATTTATTTTTCTTACAATATAAAGAGAATAGACTTAAATTTTAAAAACATTTGAACAGTAAAAGTATCTAAAACCCAATTTAAGCACTTTTATTGACTTTAATTAAAGTGTTTCAAATATCAAAAATAAAAAGAATTAAGACTTTAAGCCTTTTACGATTATTTAATATCAAATAATTGCTAAAATATTATTAATAAAACCTGTGGGCCAATGTTTTGAACTCAATTTTAAAAATTCAAGTACTTTAGATATTATTATTTTCAGTTTAGTAAAATTTTTAAAATATGTATTATGAAGAAATAATAAGGCTATTATTAAAAATGAAATTTAACAAATAATGCATAACATTAATATTAAAATAAAAAAAATTGCTTTTAATTTTTATGAAATTTCTAATAGTGAGATTTTCTCAATCACTTCCAGAAAATGTGGTATCATCGTCACAATGTAGGTCGATAAAGTTATGTTAGTTTCGGTTGTAGTCCTTATGAATAGAACTGTGATCTATAAATACTTTATTAAAATAATACTATGGGCCTTTTTACGCAGACCGTTATATTAATAATGGTCAGTGACAATTGATCACAGCAATTTAACGCTCTTTGTGATCACATCCAAAAGTCATGTTGTACAGAGAATCATATCACAATTGTCAATTTCCTACTTTTCCTACAATTTTGATACGTTTTTTGTATTTTATTTTAAAAGATATTTATTTCTAAATGGACATATTTACATCTAATAGGCACAAATTTTAACATTTATTAATGAGCAACACTGTTTTGAGCAATGCGACAGGACATAGAAACCCTTGTCATGGTGACTAAATTTTAATCTGAATTTTTTTTTCATTCTCAATTTTTTTATTTATATGGAAAATATCAACATTTTCAGTCTTACTGTGACTATGACTGTCTATGGTGTGACAACCATACAATCTTATAATATGCTTAAACTTTGATCCTGGACCCTTACTAACACAAGCTGTTGTTCTGGTGTTTCTTTCAAATGACCGGTAGGTTCTTATATTCTCTACTATTTTAATTATATTTTCATATTTGTTAAGGCGTATGATTAGCCTGGATGCTATTTGCCAATTTCTCTTGATTTGATTTGAAAATACGTTGTTCTTCATTTTAATTTTGTCTTATATTTCTCACTATCACAATAATAAATAATAATACGTTGATTATGGATTATCATTATTATAAATGTTAATTAATATTAATAAATAAGACTCTAAGTTTAGATTTTGCTTGAATTTTATATGAAAAGTGACATTGCTATACATTTTAAGAACCATCCATTAGGTGTAAATTTATTGCTAAATTTAAAACACATTTTTATAAAATAATATAAATATAATAAATATTTTTATATATTTTTTTTCGAATATGAAAAAAAAATAATTTTTTAATAAAAAAACAGCTTCCCTTTACTCTTTTGACTGGTGTTCATATAATATACATAAGCGAAACTTTGTAATTTCATACAGACATACAATCTAAGTGAAGCAAAGGAATTTTGAATAATTATGCCTCTTTGTGTAATTTAATTACACAAAATTTTGAATATTTGTTGGATAATCGAGACATTTTTATACAATATTCTTTTATACTTTGAATTAGTCTCAGTCTCTCTTCTTTATCTTCTCAGCTGTAATATACTAAATTTATGACATTAATTATAACAATATAAACTATGTCTTTATAGCAGGTAACTATCAAAAATGTAATCCTTAAACCCACAAATCGCCGATGTCAGTGGTGGATTAAACTCAGAGAACATAAATTCGTTCTTCCAAAAAACAATAAGAATTGCAACAATAACTTATTTTTTTACTTTTAATTAAAAGCATTTATTTAAAAATTTTATCTATATTAAATTATTTTTATTTTTAATTCTGACTGAAAACGTTTCACTCAAAGCTTGATCCGCTATGGAAAATAAAAAAAAAAGAAAAACAAAACAAAAAATGCTAGACGCAAAAAAAAGAAGATAATAGAAAACACAATGGAAGGTTCCATTTTTCTGGACAAAGTAAAAATGAACTTCCAAATTTACAGACCCAAAGTTAATGCTGAAGGACTTACAGCAAATTTTTCTGCTACTCTTTTCTCTCTTTTTTATTTTTGGTTGGTTTTTTTTTCAGTCAGATAAGAATAGCAGCAGCTAGCATAAAAAAATCTGAATTAAAATTAAAGTTTTTGCTATAAAGGCGAAAATTACAACAAACACAATATAGGGAAAAAAAATCAAAAAAAAAAGGAGTAAAATAGAATCTACAAAAAATTAGCAAAAAATGAGTAAAATAAAAGTTACCAAAATGAAACAATTTTTGTCAGTTTTAATTTTCACTACACCTTCTCTTAAGTTTTTTGCCGACGGGGTTTCCTTAGTTAAAAATAAAACACAAAAGTCGAAACAAAATAAACTCAAAAAAAAAAATTTGAAAATTAAAAGTAACGTTTATGAAAAGTAAAAACATAAAAAAGACAGCTCCTTTTTTTTGCTTGCAGTTTCTGTACTCCGCTGCCCCTATTTCCTGCACTTGCCTTTTGCTACTAAAATACTTCATGTGCTTTTCCACACAATTTTTTGATAGCACAGTTCGCTTTTTTTCTGTTGTTATTAGCAGGCAGACAGACGATTCATCTATTGGTCGGTCCAGTGTGGCATACTTTGATATAACTTATATATTTTTTTTTAATTTGAAATTTTTACTGTCTAATAATTTTGTCTTATTTTTTTCTACTTGCCATTATGTCTGCTGGTTTTAGTTAAAAATATATAAAAATATATTAAAATAGTTTGACTAGTGTATGTTCATTTGACAGATATTATGTATTTAATAGGTAATATAAACAAAATCAAAATTATCTAAATCATAAAACGACTTTTCTCAATATATTTAGACACATTCTTGCTAACCAAAAAAATGTAAATATGACGAATATTATATAAGCAACTAAATATATTTATATATATATGTTACATAAATGGTATTAACTAAAACCAAAAAAAAACTGCTAAACGTGATTATTTCACAACTTACAATATTTACAAATGTCAACAAAATTACTACGCTAATAATTGTTTAAAATATACCAAAATATAAAACTACACCAAAATTCAACGTGATGTTATTTTTTTTTAATTTAAATAAATATAAACAAAAAAAAATATTTAAAGTGCGTGTCAACTAAAAACATATTAAATAAAAATTAATAAATATTTTCTTTTTAATTTTCACATTTACAGGTTTTTTTGAAACTAAAAAATATAAATCAAAAAGCTTTTTTGTTAATAAATTTTTGTTGAGTTGAAAATATAACTGAAAAAAAAATAAATTCAAATATCCACAAAAAACGAAAGCTTACGATTTTACAAAAGAAAAAAACAAAAAAACAAAACAAAAAGTCAAACAAAGTGCAATCAATGTTTAATTATTAAAGAATAACAACAACAACAATATAATTAAAAGAGTAAATTTTTGAAAATTTACTTTTGAATTTATTTAAATGTAATTTATAACAAAAACAAAAAAACAACAGAAAAGAAAGCAAATTTTAGTATATACACAAATACAATAAAAAAACAACAACAATAAGAAAAAGGAAAAGCATATAAATAAGAGCATATCGTGCAACTAATTAAAAGGGAAAAGAATTGAAATAAATAAATATAAACAGAAAAAAAATTTTAAATACTATTTAACACATATCATCACTTATATATATGTCTATATATATATAATAAATCAAATGAAATCAACAGCAACAAAAGCAAGAGCAACTTAACCATATATATAGAGAAGCTGCATTTATTACCCAAGAAAAAAACAAAAACACACAAAAAACAAAGTCCTGCATAGGGTTGCCAATCACAAATATTATAAAGACAATTTAAACAAAGTTTTGCGTGTAACAACAGTTACCAACAACAAACAACAACAAAACGCTGTGCTGACACCTTAACTCACCTGTAAAGTGCGCTGCTACAGCAATTAACTGCATAGTAAAATACACAAAAAAAAATAAGTGTCATCATCGCTGCTGCCACTGTCTGTATGTTTTATGTTTTGTACACACAAGCGAGCCTACCGCATAAAAAATATTACTCATCAAAATTTCATACACAATTTGTATACATAATATATGTTATATATATTATTGTGCGTTTTGTATATAAACTATAAAACAGCAATAACAATAACGAAAAACAACAAATTTAAACGCAGCAATATTTTTTTAATAAAACTTTTTTTATTCTTGTACACTGACATTTTTTTTCGGGAACTAAAAATTGAAAATAAAAAAAAGTAAAATAAAAACAACAAAATCACTTTGCATTGCGTATTTGTAAAGAATTCGTTTTGTTTTTTGGTTTTGCTTTTGTTTATATTTGTGTTTGTGTTTTATAATAAATTAAACCGAAAATCTATTCTGGAAGGTGTAAAAAAAAGTATATGATGATATGCACATCAGCGCCTATGAAGCATGTACGTATGTTTTTAATTACTTTTATAAATCTATACAAAAAAATTAATATATCTATTATATATACTTATATATTAATATACTTAATTAAAATAAATACATATATAATTCTTTGTATATGAATTTAAATGAAGTAAAAATTCGAAATTATTAATATGGATTTTATTTATAGGTATATATGTATGTTTATTGTATGTTGAAATGAATTTAAAATTTTAAAAATTTCTCTTAAAATTAGTATAACATTATACAGACCTTCATTAGCTCTATAGCTCCAAAGCTGGTTATTATAAAAAAATGTTATAGAAAAATAATATTGAACAAATTTTTTTAAAAAAACCTTAAATATATGTTTAGGTTAAAAATCTTGTCATCCAAATATTTTTGAATGACTTAATATATCTCTAATAATATCTCTCCGGAGTGAAATCAAAAAAGTTAGTTCATCAAAAAATTGTATATTATATAAGATTAGAGAGAGAAAAGAATAGTCTATGCTCAATTTAGAATGTTGTCACCTTAGTGAAGTGCTGAGGAAGAAGAATACTTCGAACTCAATGAGCCTTAATAAAAAAATACTCTACATATTGTTTTGTACGTTTTGGGTGGCAGCATCGAGAATGTGTAGTATCGTTGGCGCCACTCACAACAAGCCACCAAGTGATCACTAAGCAGACATATACTATATATTATATTGTATTAAGACATATTTAATACAAGGTCAAGGGAATAATGCAACAGGTATTTTCCAAATAGCGGCTACCGAGAAAAAGCATCTTTTTAGAAGGAATCCATTCTTTTATTCGCATGACATGATCAAACCAGAGAAGCCGAATTTTTAGGCGTTTTCAAAGTCTATGTCGCAGTATAGCTTACACAGCTTATCGTTCCTTCTAATTCGATCTATCTAACTCGTTGCCAACGCATAAGGAAGCATGCTTACAGCAAGGTAGGAAGATAAAAGTCTCGATAAGGGACTTGTGAGACTGATTTTTGTTTATTGGGAGAGGGCTTCATTTTTCAATAGCCAAATAATTTCTTCTTATTAAAATATATATGGATTATGAAAAATTTTGGAATAAAAAACTAAAATTTCTTTATAATTTTAAATTAAATTTGATTTTAACGTCAATATGAATAAAGTGACTTTTTTACTTTAATAAAATATTTGCGAATAATTAAATACAAGAAGTAATTCCAACACCACTGATGATAGGTACTTGACAATAATCGATACAGTTATATGGTCAGCCAAAAATTCAATTAATTAAAAATAATATAAAGCATAATTTTTATTGTTGTAGCTCACTAATCTTCGAAACTTCTCTATTAATAATTTTAAGCTATCTTAAAACATTTTTATAAGCATTTAAAAACGATCATTTTGGACTTTTTTTTTAAAGATTCCTATATTCAAAACGAAAACAGTTTAAAATTAATTTTAAACCAAATTTTTCCATGTCTTTTTCTTTTCCTGTGTTACTACAGAATCGTATAAACAATCTGATTAAAAAATTAATTTTTCCTAACCACCCTAATATATATATGTATATAAAGTATAAAAAACTACAACAAAATTTATAACAAAATAATATAATAATAATAAATTATAATTAAATATTATTATTTTAAATATAAAATATTAAATTAGCACACACGTATTATTGTTATATTAATATAATGATATTGTAATTAATTAATAATAGCAAAAACTTTATTATAATCTTGACCGAATAATTTAATATCTGCTTATCTTCAAAAATATACACGAGTATACGTACATATAATTACCATTCCATGCGAATACATACATACATGCGTACTTATAATTTGTACGTTTTAAATCATACAACCAATATTGTCCTTCAAAATGTGAAGAAAACGTACAAAATTTAAACATAAAAAAGATTTATGTACATATAAAAAAAAATGAAATTACAAGACCAACAACAATACAATGTAATAGCATTGAAAAGATCACTTTAACAATATACAAAAAAAACAAAAAAAACAAAACGCAACAACAACAATAAACATACTTGACTTTACAGTAGCAGCAATGCAACAACACAATGCGAAGCAAAGCAACGCAAAGCGAAGCGAAGAATACGTGTACGTACACTTGATATGGAGCTACTCGTACTTAAGGACACAAGTTCAAGAAACTTTTTGAAAATTGTTTATATTTACAACAATTACAGCAAGCACTACTAAATTTAAAATACTATAGCAAAAACAACAAAAAATGACGTAAAATGATAGTAAACTACTATTTACATACATATGTACAATAATTATAATTAACGCATTTATTTATATACATACATAATTACTCGCTCGTAGTATACAAAAATGCAACAGTTTGCAAAGCTGCAAAATGTTGAAAAATGCTCATAATGATCGCGCTGATCATATGCAAAACGATTGTAGTAAAATACAATATAAAAATATTTATAAATAAAGGAAAGAAAAAAAAATTATTTAATTTTAAAAATAACAACAAATCATGTAAAATGAAACGTCATCAATGCCGCCGGTTGCGCTGTAACAAATGCGGTTATGAATTACAAATGTCTATTTACCCGTATATATGTATGTATGTACTACATATATACATACATGTTTAGTATTAGCTAAACACAGAAAATATTAAAAATCGTATTCAGATTTTATTTATGTGCATTTTAATTTATTTCATTTATATACAATTAATTATATACATACATATATGCACACATTTATATATACAGCTTACAAAAGTAACAGCAACAGCAACAAAAAACTGCAATGATAACAACAAATAACCCTAAATCAAGGTAGTGCATTGTACTCTGCCGTTTGATTGGTTCCTGTTTTTGCTGCTTTTACAAGAACAACAACACGAGTAGGAAGAGTTTTTCTTATTTCTTTTTTTTTCTTTAAATAAAAATAGCAACAAAAATTAACTAACCATAAAGAGCAGAAAGAAAATATTTCATAAATTTTGCCATCATTCAATCTTATCAGTGAATTGTGTGACATTGTCAGCGCGGGGTAGAGTGGCAGTGACTATGGCATGGCAGTTTAACAAGTGACATATGTGCAATTATGACCCAAATTGCAATAACAACAAAAATAACAAATTTTAAATTAATTTACAGCAACAAAAATTCATACATTACATATTGTGTTTTGTCACTTACAAAAAAAAACAGCAACGAAAAAACAAAAACAACGCCAGCAACAACAAAGCAAAATTGTTGAAAAATTTATTGCAAAGAATCACAAAAAGCGGAAATTTAATTTCTTATCAAAAATTTGTTTAAAAAAAAATTTTTTTTTGTTTAATTTTTTTGTAAATTGACTTTTTGCAACAAATCTTTTTTTTGTTTTTTATTTTTAAATAAAAATTGTTGTTTGGTACTTACAATACATGCGAGTGACTGACTGACGGACTAGTAGAGGTATTTGCGTAAAAACAATTTAGAAATGCACATGCAACTCGATGAAATCAGCGACGAAAAGTTTTTTTCTAAAAAAAAATTATCAAAAATAAAATAAATAAAACAAAAATGTAAAATAGTGCCTCTTACTGGCACTGAAAGCAATTATATACCATTTTTTCTTAGAATTTAAAATAATTATTTTAATTTCATTGAAAATAATATATAGTATATATAATAAATATTTGACTTGATAATAAAATTTAGTTAAATTACTTATAAAATTTTTGCTATTTTTTTTTTTTGTTATTTTTTTTCTACTTTTTAAATAGTTTAATGGCGAATTTGTTGAAGATTAAGAAGAAAGATTTTTAAAAAAGAAGTTCTGAAAAATGCAGTTTTTAATTAAATTGCCATATTCTTATCAGTTCATAATATTTAAATGTACATTTAAACTACTTAATCACCATAAAGAAAACATTCTGAATTCTAAATTGTATAAACAATAAGATTTTAATTACAAAAAAAATATTTAAAAAATTTTCGCTGACTTTAGATTTTTAAATATTTTAGTTTTATTTTTATAAAATTTATTGTTCATTTGAATTCGTAATTTAATACAAAACATTAAAGTTAACGCCCAAAAAAAAAGAAAACAGAATTAAGTTCGCTAATTTTTTTTATAACATTTTAATGGATATATTTATTGGACAAATAAAAACAGATGTAAACATGACTGAAATGAGTTCTAATCTAAAATCGTAATATTATTGGTTTTTGTGGTGTAAATATACACTTCCAAAAATAACTATTATTACAGTTGCATAATGTGTTTCTTAAACCATTTACAAAAAAAAAAAAATTTTATTATTTATTTGAAAATGTCGATTTATGTGAGTCATAAGTTGTTTAAGGTTCACTGAATCAGAATAAAAATTTACTTAAAATCTATTTTTGTAATTGGAAAAGTACCAGCAATTAACATGAGTGAGACTTCAGTATGTCTTATATATACATATTATAATATTAATTATACATATAAGTATGAAGTCTAAAGAATATGGGTAAATTCCATTTAAACAACAATATTTTAAATATGATTATTCTGTCAATTAAAATCTGTCATCAGTTTTAAAATTAAACCGTGGATAGGTCACTTCTGAACTTTGGCAAAATTTTTATATTCGAATGTAAATAAAAACTATTTTCGAATTTAATTGAATTTTTCAGCAGTCAAAGTGTAAGATTATAATCCATTCGAAGCACTGCTTGGGAATGAATGAAAGAGATTTCCACCATTGTCCTGTAGTGTCTCGGCAGAGTGGTAAACTTCATTATAATAATAAGAGGAGAGAATTGATATCAGGAAACTTGATATCTAAAAGTCTAGATTTATCTAAGCTAGTCAAAATACGGTGGTATGCTTTGTGTGTTGGTAAAATTATTAATTATTTGCCGAAAATTGAGAGAGTAAACAAAACTTTTGCCAAAACTTTACAAAGTGTAGAGTCTTTGATAACTCATACAACTGTCAAAAATTAAATGAAAAACCTGTCTCACATCTGTTGTGTTATGATACAACATTTGTATAGAGTGCATTAAATATACCAGGGACTTACTTTATAAAGGATATTAAACAATTGTAAGACCTTTTCTTGAAATTCTTCAGTAAGATTTTAAGCCCTTTTAGATTTAAACGGAAACTCAGTAATATGATCTTATTTAAATGAACTCATTCTAACAATTTGTTTAATAAAAATGGTTTATTATTTAGTTAATTTAAATTAATAG
Source organism: Teleopsis dalmanni (assembly GCF_002237135.1). NCBI lineage: Eukaryota > Metazoa > Arthropoda > Insecta > Diptera > Diopsidae > Teleopsis > Teleopsis dalmanni. The sequence goes on from NC_051847.1 coordinate 180,910,693, forward strand.
TTTTTAGATAGTTTTATTGGAAATTGATATTTTTACTTTATTGAATATTCCTTAATTTAAAGTTGAATATATTCGAACACTTAAATGGCGAAAGTTAATATTTTTCCAAACTATTCGATTATTTCTGCTAAAAATATCAGAAATTCCTAAAAATTTTTATTTGAGATTTATAATTTTATTTTTCATAAATCAATATCCTATTATCTCAAAATTTTTGTTTCTTTTATATACCAAAATTCTATTAATTTGTAAAGAATTTTTCACGTCATTACACATCGTCTTTCTAAAATCTTCCTTGGCTCAACCCACACTTTAGTAAAATTAAGGATTAAAATTATAACAGTTTTACTAGAGTTTACTGGAATTAGTGGATTAAAATTTTATTCATACTTAGATGATATTAAATGGGTGATGAAACCAATATATGTACAATATTTTTCTCTTATCAAATTTCGATATTTTCTATTTTACATTTACACGGACAGTTTATTTTGAATAAATGAATTTCATTTTAGAATTTTCAATCTACAGAGTTCACCAAGTACTGCAAGCATCAAAAATCCAAAATCAATACACCATAATTTCAATTTGCAAGAATTTTCAATCTGCCGAATTCAGCCAGTACAGCAAACATCAAAAATCAATACAGCAAAATTAATCTTCAAAAATTACTCAAGTATAGCATGGACCCTTTGAAGTGCCTACGGCTTTTTGTGATATGTTTCACTTCTCAAATCAATTAATTATTTACCGAGTTCATATTCGGTAAACTAATTTATAACATATATATAAATATTATATATATGTGTAAATATAAAATATGTAGTTATCGTTTGAAAATTTTTTTAAAGTATAAGCGATAATGTATTTAACTATGAATATTCTTTGTAAAGTGAGGTTCAATCATTATACCGCTTTCAAGTGAGAAATATTTGTCATGTTGATAAAGGCTAAAATATTTTCTAAAATTTTTAAGTTAATCCTTTCTCTTAATTCAAACTTTTCGTACTTATAAAGATACAATACTAGCAAGTTAAATACATTTAATATACATGTATATTGTACATTGAAATTGAGTTGGTTATATCACATGTTTATATCTCGCACTATACGAAATGATAAAGAAACAATTTAAATTATTTATTAAGAATTTTTTATCATTATTGCGGCGATGATGCATGCCGATACTTAAATAATTTATCATCAAGCATTATTGATAAAATTCAGCATAAAGACAAGAAACGAGCTGCCACTTGTGCAACAACACAGCAACACAGCAACACTGCCACATTACAACGAATTACAAGCGACGTTACAATCATCGAACAAATTGCTGTAATATTACAATCCTATTAAATCGCGACCATAAAAGCGTGTTTGACCAACAAGTGTGCACGGCATGTCGTGGCATGTAGTGGCGCTACCGGCATCACTCCGCGACTCTCGAAAAACAAAAATAGTCGACGTAGGAATCGGAATAGTCGACTGCATTAATGAGCACCAACAACAGACTAACTATAACTATAAGCACACTCTCTAAGCGACGAGTAAATAGGGTACGAAGGTATAAAGGCACGAAGGAACGAAGGAGTAACAGAAGCAAGATTGCAGAAGCTGACGCTACTGCTGCTTCAGATACAGCGACAGCAATAGCTAGAGCTATAGCTATAGCCATAGCTACAGCTACAGTTGAAGTAGAAATGGAAGTTGGTGTCAGATGCAGAGTAAAGTGGTAGCACTAACAGCAGCAATTGCCGTAACTATTGTGATTAGAGCATAGTAGAAAACATAAAAAATCTTTTGTTGCTGCTATTATGCTGGCACACGCGGCCAACAAAAGCACATTTAAGTCTAAATAATATGCTAACATCTTAGTTCTTAGTTCGGCGCGGCATACATGTCCATATGTACAATATTTTGTTGTTGTATGTTTGTAGAGAAAACATGCAAACAACGTCAACAGCAATAGTAGCAACAATCTCAACAACAACATCAACAGCAACAACAGCAACAACAGCAACAGCAGCGGCAGCTGCAACATGTAAAGTGTAGCCTGCAATTTTGATGCAGTTTTAGATTTTACTGCAGATGTGTAATGTGCAGTGTAAGTTTGGATGCATGGATGAAGTTGCATATGTTGTTGCAGGTGATTTTCATGATTTTCTCAATGCAAAAGTCAAGTGCAACAGCGAGTATACAATAAAACATAACAACAACAACAACAACAACAGAAGTAATAACAAAAAGGTATAAAAATTGTTAACTAAGTTTAAGATTTAGATTTAGTTTTTTTTTGTTGTTTATTATCTTGTTTTCCTTCAAATTTACTATTGTTGTCGATGGTTTGTAAAGATTTGTGAATTTACACTGAAAAGTGGTGGTAGAGGTTGCTTCCATTTTTCCATTTTTCCAATTTGACGACGGAAGACTGCGTTACAAATAAGAGAGACAAAAAAAAAACAAAACTTTAAATTTAAGAAAAAAATGAGAATCAACTTGAAACGCAAAAGGATGAAACTGCAGTTTTTCTTAGACAGATGTTTCCGTTCGTTAAAGGTTTCGGTAACCAAGTTTAAAACCTTGAACAGTTGCAGTTTAAGACGCATGCATAGATCAAGGCTAACATATGCTGTTTTTCTATTCTATACAGTTTTTATTTCGCATTTACTATAGTATATATATTTATATACATATATATATATGGTTTTAATATAATGGCATTTACGGCCAAAAGCAACTTCTTAACTTAAATTTGACGTGCACATTTACATGTCAGCACCGCTCCAAACCGGCTCGGTTGAAGGTTTTTCTTTACTTGTTAACAGACATGTACGCATTTTTTTCTTACTTTATTATATATGTTTAAAGATATATTATGATTTCATTTTCAAATATTTTTTATTATAATTAATGTTAAATGCAATTTGTGTGGTCTTCCTGTGGTCTGCCGTGGTCGGTCTACAGGTCGATGCATGCAATTACATGTAGAAAAAAAAATTCACAAAAAATTAATAATTGCTTAAAAATTAAAATAATGTTTAATTATTTTTTTGGCATTAGGCTACTCTGGTTCTTTCCTTTGGATAAGGAAAATTATTCGGCGATCATTTAATGTCAACTAAAATATAATAAAACCTCCAAAAGCTGAAAATCGCTTTCATATATAAATTAAAATAATAATATAACTAATAAACCAAGAGGAGTGAATAATCAACAGATAAATAACTACAATCACGGTTGCCACTTGAAAATTTTTTCCTGTACCAAAATTGGTTTAAAAAGGTACCATTTCTGTAAAAAAAGGTCCAACATTTTTTTGGACCTTTTTATTTTTTCGTTCTGTGTTTTTAATAGTGTTATAAATAAACAAAATATAAAATAGTGTAAAGTTGCATTTATAAAAAAAATTAATTGGAAATATCCACAATAAAGTTGGGTCGTCAAAAATACCATTTTTTGAATATGAGTACCAAACGAAAAAAAAAGTACCAATTTTGGTACTAAAGTACCATAAGTGGCAACCGTGACTACAATATCACTATATTAATATGTCTAGAGTTTAGTCAAATGATCGAAATATTGTTAGCAATATTCAAGGCTTATATTCAACGCTTGAAATATAGGAAACTTTATCCGTATTGCTCTGCTTCCTCTCTTTTGGGCTCTATAGTTCTCCTGATGAACATTCTCTTAACAGTGAGTTAATCACCTATAGTACAACATTCCGATTCAAACTTCATATCCCTATATAGACTGTCTGCAAGTCTAAATTTAAGACATATTTTCAAAGCGCAAGTAATATTATTTGTTGTGGTGATTTATTCTTAGATTGATTATTAATTATTTCATATTTGTAGTTCTCAATAGTCAAATTCTAGTCAAATCTTCATATTCATCTTCATATTTATTGCTCTATTTTCATTCTGTCGTCAGAAGTGAGAAGTCCAATATCTCGAGAACTGTTTTCGAGCCTCTAAAATGTAATATTATAAAATTCTCTTTATGACTTCATGAGTGCGAAGTCAGATTTCTCGTAAACTGCTATCTAGTCTCAAAAATGCAGTTGTTTTGATCACTACTTTTGACAGATTTTTTTTACCAATATGTAGTATTTTAAGGTCGTTGTTATCACCTAGTAATAAACCGTTGGCGATCTATTAAGGATTGTTTCCATCGTTAGGAAATTGATTTGTTTATAACCATTTATGAAGTTATTTCTCACCTTTTTTAATTTAGCAATACATACAAGAGTTTGTTTATTTAATAATAACCTTTTTAGTCACTTTTAGTTATTAATTACAATTTAATTACCTTTAAACTTTTCCTCTCCTTAGCCTCGTTTTTGTGATATTCGTATTTGTTTTTAAATTCAAATATGGCAATAATTAAAAATTTGAATTTTTTTTAAATCAAACAATTGTTCAAATATTTTGTTAGTTGTAGCAACGAAATGCAAATTAATAAAATTAATTTCATATATATTTTTTTTTTTCCTAAAAAACACAAATTTAAAACACCTTTTATTTGCTATTTTAGCAAAATGTGGTAAATCAATCATGCAAACAACGTCAACACGCACCTGTTTACGTAAGGTTCATTTAGTGCTGCAGTACAGCAAGTGCAACTAACAAAATGGCGTCCATTGTCCGCCGACGGTACCGTTGTCATTATCTAATACTGGACATTTTATTTCTTTAATATTTTTTTTTGTATTTTTGTAAAACATATTTAAATGTTATTTCAATTCAGTAAAAAAATGCTAAAAATACAGTAAAACAAGAGGAAAGGGAAAGCAATTTGACGTTCAAAATGTTATTTACACATTTGGTCTGGTCGGCTCTATTGTGTATAAAACTTATTAATATTCTTTTGTATAAAAAAAAAAACAAAAAAAAAACAAAAATAAATTCCTATTGTTTAGTTTATTGGTGCAAGTGCAAGTCGTACGAGCTTCACAAAAAATCTTATTTTCTGGTTTATTTTTACAAAAAAATATTTTTGCAAGTGCGTTACAGTCATTAAAATGTGTTAATGTAGTCTTTTGTTATTTTTTCGATAAATCGATAGAATAACACAAAAAATATGGAAAAAATTTCTTAAAACTAATACACAAATAATTATTTTTATCAATTTTTTAAAAAAAGCAAAATTTTTTTTTATGATAAACATATTTATAACGGTGCCACTCAATTGCATGGTATTTAATTTATGACTAATTCAAAGAATTTTTCATAATCGTTTATTAAAAATAAGAGCAAAGAGTTTGGAATTCTAAAAGTACTAAAAGACGATTTTTTAAAAGTGTGGTCTAATGGCCTATACACGTTAACTAATGAAATTTTTAAATAACACCCCCTTTTATACATGAAAATGAAGCTTGGACAGCGGAGAGTAGGTTATCATAATGGAATAGGATCTAAAAACTTATTCAAACTGCATATATGGCTACCTGAAACCAGACAATCGTCCACATATTTGTGAAATGTATAAACCTTTCTTACAAAGCAGCAATAACCGTATTATATATTGTGACTAAGGAGGTCACGATTCAACTAGAATCCTTGTGCCATTAATGATGATGATCATATTATGGCTACTAAATAAATACAATCAATTTTTCGGTATTTATAATATTTGTGTAAAAAATATCCGAAATAAAACACAAAAATACAATCAAGTTTAATCAAATCCATTATTTTTAAAGCTAAAGTAGTCTCCATCCAATGCAATACAACTATTATTCATATCCGTACTATATATTCCGACTACTGATAGAATATCTTCAAAAAAAACACATCAGATTTTTCAGTATTTATACAATTTGTGTTTTCAAAGTTAAAGAAGCTAAAGGAGTACAATATAACTATACTTCATATAAGTCCTATATATTCTAACTACTGATAGATTATCTTGAATATACACAGTATATCTTTCAATAGTTATACAATTTGTGTAGAAAATATCCGAAATGAAACACTAAAATACAATCAAGTTTTTACCTTTAAAGTTAAAGTAGTCCATCCAGTGCAATACAACTATTCTCCACATATTATTAGTTGGTTGATTTAGGTAAGGTTTACAACTCTTTTAGTGAATAATTTTTTATGACCACATTTGACACGAATTCTTTTCCGCGAATTAATAATTTTCACTTCTGGAACAAAAATAGTCACACTGTGTCACATCAGAAGAGTGTAGTACTCAGTCGATTACACGATTACATATGTCAAGTCTGATTTCAGATAATCTTAACAAATTGGGTTTATTGTATGTATTTTATGTTATTCAAATTATACATTTTGGTTACTTTTTACACAGAATATATAGTATATAACACAATATCGATATTTAATTTTCTCATATTTTTTCCAGTTTTCATTATATGTATACATATACTTATATACAGCATCTCTTTCCCAAATATAGTTTCTTTTAAGCTAATTTTTCATATTATGTATTACGGGTACTTTGTGAATTAAGAATTATATGTCTTAATTATATGTATATAAGTTTATAGTTTTCTATTTAATAGAAAAAACAGAATAATTAATTTCTGTTCTGATATTCCATTATGTTTCACTTGTATTATCAAAATACTTTTTATTAAAATAGTATTATTAGAAAGGTTGCAAATAGTATTGATTTGTAACAACAAAATTTTTATTTATTTTTAATTAATTGAATTTTTGGATGACCCATACAGTTTTTTCGAATATTGTCCCAAATACCCATCATCAGTGGTCTTGGAATTATTTCTTATATTTAATTATTCGTAAATAATAATTTATATTAAGTAAAATAGACACTACGTCGAGTCTATTGTGCGCCTTTCTGGGTTTAGAGTAGGTCTCTAAGCACTGTTGTGCCAATAAAAAGTAATATAGAACTTACTTTATACAGTGGTCTTGGAATTATTTCTTATATTTAATTATTCGTAAATAGTAATTTATATTAAGTATAATAGACACTACGTCGAGTCTATTGTGCGCCTTTTTGGGTTTAGAGTAGGTCTCTAAGCCCTGTTGTGTCAATAAAAAGTATTATTGCCTCTTCTGTAATTAAATATAAAATTAATTATTTAAATAAAATATTAATATCTAAAATAATAATACATTAAAATATTGTAAATACTATGTGTCGGTACCATTAAATAACTTTTTTTTGTTTTTTGAAAAATTTATTTAAGAATTATGTATTTTTATTATATTATATTATAATTTACATAAAAGAAAAAAATTTTCGAAAAAAAAAATATGCTTTTTTAACTTCCACATAAAATGTTACTCATACGCTACGTTAAACTCGGTGCACATGTAATAAACATAATAATTTTTTTTATATAAATTTGTTTTTCTGCCTAATCATATCTTTGCTTAAATAAAATAATTCATTTTTAAAGCATTTTTCAACTACATTATTTACATTAAATACTAAAAAATTCATACAAAATCAATTATTCAAATATCTAATTTCATTTTCAAAACATTTGTTTACCTTTTTTTACTGATAATGAAAGCGAATGTCATTTTTATGGCATAATTTATTCTAAGCCAGTTAATAAATTTTTATTTATTAATTAAGTGCTTTTTTTAATGCCTTACTCTAATAATAGAATACAACAAAACTTCAAGTATCAATGGAGTCATATAATGAAATTAAAAGTGTATCCTTTCTTGAAGGCCAAAGAACAATTGATAAAAATAATTAAAAATCAAAAGTTAAATATATATTCTATTTTTATTTTTAATTAAGTATATTTAATTGAATTGCTTTTTATTTGATTAATGATTTTAAATAAATTTATTTAAAAATATAATGATTGATTTTAAATATATAAATGATTGATTGTAGTAAATAATCAATAAAGGCTAAATATCATTTCTCTACATAGTCTGTTCATATTTTATACAAAAAGCAGTTTAAATTTTAGATACTTTCCAAACAGTAAGGTTTATGAATAAATATTTAATGTAGCGATTATTTCATCTCTAGAGTCGGTTTTCCATTTACACAGCTTTGATTATAGAACACAATTTCTTGAAGATAAGTGCAAAAAGTATAAGGAATCAGTTTACGATTTGTGAAATCGATTATCTGAACTGCTGTTTAGTTTCTAGTGCCATATAATATATATATTTTATTCAACGATAAGAAATTTGTCCAAATAGAGATTGAATATCACAAAACAGCTGCTTTGAATCTTAACACATATAGATTATGTTCCAGGTCAATTATAAGCAGCTGTGGTTGCCATTATGGAAACAATTTTCCCATATTACACTCATCGAAAAAAAAAATAAAATTATCTATTCTTATCTATAACTTTATAGCCTATGGTATTATGTCGACTAAACAGACTGTCGCTTTCTATTCATATCAATTGATAGACTCAATTGTAGTCATATCAATTCGGCAATTAGAAGTTCAACGATACTTATACATTATCCCATTGCAATCACATTCATTAAATCATACTTCGATCAATTACATAGGTGGTGTGAAATTCAATTTAAATTAAGATGCCCCTCATCTGTTTAGGTTATTGTTTTTTTAAACAATAATATTTTAGTTTATTTTAGTTTACGTTAATGGTTCCATAAAAGTACAAGATCACTTTTTCGAGAGGCTGTAGATAAAGTCAAAATAGCAATCATGTTAGCTAACGTTCGAAGCGGACAAGGCACCTAGAAGATGAAGAAGAAGAAGATTGATCAAAGTATATCCCTAATGACTCTGTTAGTCACATTAATAATATAATCACTGCATTATATACGTTTTGACTTCCATAACCATTCTAAAAAGATTATTAAGTTAAAAATTTAAAATATACTATTACGATCTTAGCTTAATATCTCTTCATTTGATGAGAATTTTTGTACTTCGAGACGATAACAGTAACAGTGTTGTTAAGCGTGGGTATCTACCAGAAGGTTTAAGCCCATGGTGCTCTACAAACGAATGTATCAAGTTAATTCTAATCAATTTTCTTCCGTTCCAATGAAGTTATATTTTTTGGACATAACTTTCTTCTTGGTAAGGAGTGAAACCCACCCAACCTCTGATGATCTTTGGGTTACAGCAACCGGTGGTAAATATGCTACTCCATGCCGAATGAATGATAAACAAATACCAATCATTCTCCCCGCGTAAGTTTAGGTATCAACCACAGCCATTTACCCCTGTAGTACCAGATATACAGATTTACCAGATTTACCTGACCCCTGTAGTACCAGATTTACACCTCCGGTAGCACAGTATCAGCATAGCGCTGGAATTTTAGTAACCTCTTATGACATGCATACCTACATCGGGAATATTCTAACTCCTTACCAGCAGAGCGATGTACTTCGAGACAATTTTTCAATTTTAGAAATAAAAAATATTTACGACTCAATGATCCACGATGATCGAACAATTCGAAATCCTGTTTAATTTTCGTAACCACCGAAATAAAAATGTTTTAGTGGTTATTATTTGAACGGTACTCGTTTTTACACTTTGCAAAGAGCAAGAATTTAAGAATTATTGGAAAAAACTTTCCTAATAGTCTGTAGTTTTTAGTCTACAAACTATGATCTATAGTCTATAATTTATAATTTGTAGACCACCTATAGTCTACAGACACCTAATATTTACTTTAAATTTTTTCTTTATTAATTTTATTTTATCTTTCATTGCTTTATAGTTATAAAAGTATCGACATAGGTACCATATAACATTACCTATTGTTAATATTATTTACATATATGCATTTTGCACGATCACTCGATTCTCTTAGCACGGCAACAGAACATTTTTGAATTTCTACGAAATAAAGTCATATTATAATGAAATTGATCTATTTTGCATGAGATTAAAATTTTTTCCAAGAAACACGCGAATTTTTTACTTTTGAATAATTGATTCGATTTTTCCCTACTACAAGTAATTAATCTGAAATTTTCATTAATAACTTATATTCACTAAAAAATTTATTAGAATTTTGTAACTTGAAACTTCCGGAAATACCCAAATTTTACTAGACAGTTTCTTAAAATTTACAATTTTATTGTGGATTTAATAAGTTAATTACCTTAACAAGTGCTATTTAAACAATTTTACTTTTCTAACAAATCGCCTTGATAATTAACGTGTATTTTCATATGACGATGACGATGACGATGACAGCGACAGCGATGACAGCGACATATACTATAGATATACCATAAATGTAATCTATTATTTGCAATTATAACTAATAAAAAATATATATTACTATTAATGTAATAAATAAGCAACTCACGCTTATTTACTACGAAGCCGGGCTTGAAATTCAGATGTAAATTTCCCAGAATATATGAATGAATAATGTTGCATGTGGAACGTTTTTACGCTGCGCTCCGGTGCGATCGGTCAGCTTGTTATCATTTGAGATTTATTAAATTTTTAAGACTGTGATGATGACAGCTTTCCAAAAAAAAACCGAAAATAATATAAACAACTATTAACTGAAAAATAAAACTAACACGACAGCAGTAGTTAATAGAGCTACTTAAAATGCTTCTATCACAACAACAACAATAGACAACAAAAGCAACTTGAACTATCGCTACTATTTGTTCTATTCCACTGTCATAACTATTCATGTAAAGTATCTACAACTTATTTATTGTTTTTGTTTCTCATTGTTGTTATTGTTTGTGTTGTTTGTGTTGTTTGTGTTGTTGGTGTTGTTTTTGTGTATTGTAGATAGATATATATTTCACAATTGTTTACAATAACAATGAAAAGTATGCACACTTTTGCTAAAACGTTTCAATTTGAATAATTAAAATAAAAACCGCAATACTCAAGATGATTAAATTGCAATTAGAATTTATTGTTGACGACTTCATACTGAAAAGTTCTGAATAAACTTCCATAACAGGTGTGAATATAGAAATAATATATTGTAATATAGGTGGCAGCACTGCAGTGTGAAAATGAAAAAAAATGAAAATTCTTGTGCAATGGTTAAAAATTGTTGAAGAACGAATTAAAAGCTGTTATTTACTTCAACCGTTAATATAATTATTTTAACTGTTATCGAAATTTATTTCATTTACTGTTGACTGGATTGTACTGGAAGTACTTTAAATGGCTGGGAATTGGGATTTTATGCTTGCAAATATATATGGCATGTTTAAAACATCACCCACAAAAAGACTAATTACCACTATCCGAATAAATGTACTTTTCGAAGCACTTAATTGCTTTTAATGGTTCAAATAAACTATAAAATATTAATAAAAAAATATATTCAATATTACATAGATGAGAACTGCATATACTACACAACATTAAGCTTAGGAACATAAAGTAATCAAGACTTACAATCAAACTAACAATAATAATACAAATATGGATATTTAGCAATGGTTTTAGAATATATCAAATATCAATATCTCGTAAGGATTGCCCATTTTCATCTATTTTTTAACTCTTAAATAGTTTCATATACGAAGTTAAACATTTTGTAGTAAACCTCTGTAAACTCATAGGGCGCCCTTATAGTACTGTAAATATATACTAGAAATACGACACACAGACTATGTGTTCAAAGCACACTGGCAGGAAAACAGCATAGAAATCGGGCTTTAGATACCGGCCTTTAGATGAATAGGTCTATAGGACTAATACATGCGGTTCCTACAGGTCCGCATGTATTAGTGAACCTGTAGTAAATGTAGCGGATTAGTAAACCCTTCAATGTTTGCGACTATACTTCAATATCATAGGCGAAAATGTTCGCTATCTCTTACTTCTCTTTCTACAAACATGCACTTTCACAAAAAGAAATTCTATATTCTCATAAATAACCAAACAGCTTATGAATCTATTTTAGCAGTGTGCATTTTTTCTAGAAAATTTCAAAAATCCGAACGTGCTAACATCGTAACATGTTAAACAGCCACTCCCATATAACTCTTGTTTTGGTTCCCAGATATTTCAATATAGCAGGGAATGAGCACACAGATGACATAATTATACTTGTTGCTTGTACTATAAAACCTTCTTATTTTTTGCGACAAGTAAATAGAAAGTGGGTTCATGCCTCCTCAACACACAGGTGAAGAGCTTCCAACTTCGTGTACTGAAGTAAATCAAGACTATCTAGGTTAATATCTATTCTAACAGGACACTAAAGAATGGCATTGAAACAAGCTCAGCCTGTGCTGTTATATTTCATGTAGTATATGTCTACCAGAGCACATGTTGTGTCTATATCTAGGTTCGTCTACAACCAGGCTTAAGATAGTAGGCTCCATATTTTTTAACACACTCAGCGATATATTCAACATTAGTATTGGTCAGTTGCTTGCATTTGCTAATGCTTCCAGCTGGTTCTTATATGACCAGTTTTCTAATCAAAACTGTTTTCTTACTTTATTGAAAATGATTCGTCTCTGTTTTCCATTCACCGACCAACCTACGAAAGTCCAGGTACTGTGACCCAAAGAGAAATTAGGTACGCATCGCTCCTTACCAAAGGGGAAGTAATGTCAGACCAATAAGTTTAATTAGCATCTATGGAAATTCCTTGAAATTCCCATGGATCATATATCAGCGTATTGTCTTAATACGTATGTTGAGAATACCGTGGATGCTTTCTCCCTAGGAAAGCATGAAAATGTAGACCTTAAAAACTAGTTGAATTTTATGTATAATAGGCATGAATGATATGTAAGAATTCAAACTTTAGCCTTGCAAATAATTTTTATATAAACTAATGTACGAATATTATTATTCCTAGACAAGAATAATAAACTATAAAGTATAACTTTTAAGTAGGGCCACAATGGTCCTAAAACAACTAAAAAAGTAAAAATTTTAAATAAAATGTTTTTTATTGTAATTTTGTTTTAAATTTCTTTTTTTTTATTAAGTACGCGCTATCTTAAAAATACTATAACTACTGGTTTTCTTTAATTCACTATCTTTTCTTATTATCAAAACTTACGATAGACCTTAGGTGCCTCTCTAGCAAAAACCAATAATTAACTAATTGAATTCCGTTTACCTTTATTTTTTATACTCTTACAATACTATTTTGTACACCAAAGGTGCTCTTGTAATAAAATAAAACGCAACAGGATATGCTGTGGACTCAGTTGTATTGGGTATTAAAATACAGGAAATGCTGTACGAAACCTTAAACGAATTGGCCGTCGGCGTTTATTGCACGAGTCGCGAGTCTCGAATCCGTTGCCGCTGCCATTGCCGGTGCCAGTGCCGGTGCCTTCACATAAAATGCACCTTGCTGCACTACACGAATACGAGTGTGTTATGCTTTTTAGTCAACTTTTTAACAGTGGTAGTAGTAGTAGTAGTAGTAGTAGTGGCAGTGTGAACAGTAGTGGCTAAAGTAAGTAGCTCACTACAAACATATTTTGTTTATATTTTTATGCTGTTCATTATTGTTATTATTGTTGCTGCTGACATTATTGCTGTACTTGTTTTTGTAAAATATGAATGCAATTTTGAAAATTATTTTCCTTTTAAGTGATTATTAAGGTGTGGTCCATCATAATATTTCGTTGGATGTGCGTTTTAACTTTATCCATTGTCGTTAGCGTGGTTAATATATTTTTTATATATATTTTATTGCCATCGTTGTTGTTTTCATTGTGCTTGTATTTATTGCAATTGTTTGCATTGTGCTATATTACAGCAGTTATATATTGTACTCTCTATACATTGACAATATACACATTAATATTTAACAAAAAAAAAAATTTTTTTTTGTATAAATTCATCCATCCATTATCATTTACCATTTAATATTTTTTGTTTTATTTTTTCTAATCATACTTTTTGTATAGTTTGAAAAAAGGCACACTTTATTATTATCAAAAGTGAATTTTCCTATCATTCATCAGCGCTGATACACATCATTGTCAGTGTATTTTCGCAAATGTCGACCATAAACCGTAAACCGGTAACAACGTCATAGAGACAATAAAATAAATTGCAAAATAAATGCATTTTAAATGGGCAACAGTTGGTTAGATAGATTCGGATAGTAGGTGTTGCAAAATTTTCCGACAATAAGAATTACAAAATATTTCGTTCATTTGAGGCTCATCACTCAAGTTAAGACTCACCCATTTTGTTAAGACTTTAATTAAGTTTGCCATAGGTTCTATTAAATGCTAGTTTATCGCAAAAAAAATATAAATTATGTTTTATTTCTTTTGTGCTGAAATAAAATCATGAAAGAATACATAAAAGAACCCATCAAGACGCACAGCGATGTAAGTGGTAATCTTTATAAAAAATAAATAATCAAGTTTAATTAACAAAACGTATGTTGAGTACTTGGTTCATCTGAATACATTTTTAATATAGGGTTGGAGGTTATATAAGTCTTATTATATATGCATAATAAACAATTCATCCGTGTGACAAATCAATGAATACGTGTAAAATGCAACAAGTCTCTTGCTAAAGTCTCTAGTTTGTATGCAAACAACAACATACTCTCTTGCTATAACCAAATACAACAAGTCTCTTGCTAAAGTCTCTAGTTTGTGTGCAAACAACAACATACTCTCTTGCTCTGACAGACTAACTATAAATTGTCTAAACATCTAAGAGACTGCAAAAAAATGTTACTATAAACATTTTAATGTTTAAGTTAAAGTTTAACGTTTATTGCAATTAAAAGTTGTTTGCTAAAAAGAAACAACAAACAAAAATTTTTTGTTTAAATAAAATTAACAATTTCACAAATTTGTAAATAAATATTTTAAAAAAACACAAAAATTTTTTAAAAATACATTAAAGAAAGTGTAATTAAAAAGCACATTGAATTCGAAAAAATATTTTATATATATGATTTACTTATTAAATGCCCATAACAACCTGTTACCGGGTTTACGCTTAACACATCATGTCTCTCCAAGCGTCTCTGCTATCTGAACGCCTCTTAAGTTACGTACATCAAGTACAGTTCCTTAGCTTGATTATTTCACTGGAGACACGGTCTACCTCTATGCCTTTTTCCTCCAACTATTTCTTTAAAAACTTTTTTGTTGAAGTGTCGTCATCTATACTCACGACTTGAATAAACCGTTGATGTCATGACATTTATCAATGTCATGATAAAACTACTACAGCTCGTAGTTTGTTCAGATACGGTACTCGTCACCATCTCGCAGATCTATCGGAAAACTTATCTTTAATGAAATAATGACTTCTTTAAAGAGGTGCGTTGCATTTAATTGTTAAGAAAATTTTTCAAACTCCTTCGTTTGACAGTCATTGAAATTACTGTAATTCATATTTTATCAATTTAGTTCATAAAGAAAATCCTTTTAACAAAAACAAAGCTAGACCTATTTATAAAATTTAATTCGTTGCAGAAAACATACAAAAATATATATACATATACCTATAGTATAGTTTATTGCGATGTTATCATCTTCCAAATTGTATCAATTGAAATCATCAACTAATCAACTTGTTAGGTCTCCTGTTTGAAACCCCAGGGGTTAAGGGTGTGAACTAGTATGGGACATATTTTATATTGAATTGTTTTTTAAAAACTTATTTATAAACTAATGAAATATTAAAAAAATTTTAATTTATAGTAACATTTTTATTTGTTTATTTGGAGAAAATTTTACTACTTTTTGATTAATTTTATTATTTTATTGAATAAATTTTATTTTGTTTACTAATTAGTTACGAGTAAATTTATTTAGCTTAATCACTTCTCACTTAATCAATTGATTATATGACAATGTAATTAAAGTTTAAAGTTCTTAAAGATTTTTGTTTTGATTATTTAATTAGTATTGTTCAATATGACTACAGAAAATAGTTGTTTTTTGGTGAGGTTATTGAATACTATCGAATGTTTTCAATAATTATGACTATGACTAATAATAATAAATAAAATTATTTTCACAATTTTTTTATAAAAAATATTGAATTAATAATTTATCAAATTAGAAAATCAACATTCTAATTAGCAATATTTTTGGATGGTAGTAGAATAATAAAATTTTATGTTATATTGAATTATACCGATTCAGTATAATTTTATTCTTCTTAGAATTTGTAAATGGAGGTATGAGATATACAAGATATACAAGATGGATATACACAAATATCAATACGACTACTCATAAAGATTAATATAATTCCAGTATATCTACTTTTAAATGTGAACACTTGTCTGTATTCTGAGTTATCAAACATTTTGGAAACTTTCGTAAAAAATCAATTCCCAGAAACTAATAAATCAATGATTAGTTGATAAATGACGTGTATAGGAAAGCACACAGTAGACATACATGGCTTGAGTGGTGATAGAGAGTCTATTGCTGATAGAAATTTAATTAACAATTAAAACTTGCTTGATATTAGAGACTTGCTTGATGCTAGAGACTTTATTGATAAAAGAAACATGATTGATGATGATGTAGACTGATCATTTAAGGGACGTTTATAAGATTTCACTTTGAATTTATTTTAAAGTATTTGTTTCATAGTTACATTTGTTTTTTTCAGCCTTACACCTCATTGTCTTTCACTTTATTGATTGATAATACAAACTGATAATTTAAGGGACGTATATGGGTTCACTTTATTCCCACTTTTAGTTAATTGTTTCATGACTGCATTTGTTATATTCAGCTCTACACCCCATTGTCTTTCACTTGACTGATTGATGATACAGACTGATCATTTAAGAGACGTTCATGGGTTCATAGTGACTTCATTTAGCAGGAAAGGTTTAATAGTTGTATTTGATATATTCTGCTCAACATCACTCTCACTAAAAGACGGATTTCGTTAACATTTTTATATATTTTTGAATGGGTTAATTCGTCAATTGTTTAAATAATACAAAATTTTTAAAATTGTTTTAAATATATATTTTATTGTCACCATCATTAAGGGCGCCATTTTTAATTCTAATTTTTTTTATTATTATATTTTTATATTATATATAATAATTATAATCATTTATGTGTATGATATTTTTTTAATATATCTATGTAGATAAAGTAGTATAATAGGGGAGACAGAAGAGATAAGGCAGTGAAATAAAAGCAAAGATTGAAATGAAAGCAAGATAAGAAGAAGAGAAAGATATAAAAGGAAGAAGAAGAAAAACAAAAGTTTGATAAGTTTGCAAAGTTAAATTTAAACTCATAAATACTAAATTTTATTTTTGACTAAAGTAGTTTTTAATTTACTAAAAGTTTGAAGTTTAATAAAAAGATCAAGAAACATGGCGTTTTTTTTGTTTAAATAACTATTTCTATTTATTTATGGAATCTCTTTTATTGAAGATTTACAATGACTCTTAAAACAAAATTAACTGACAACCATAGTTAGAGTTAATTGATAATAATAAAAGTTATGAATATGATAATCGGGGTTCTTTTTCTAGAAGTTGATTATTTTATCTAATCATCTTGTTTCCTTAAGTCTCTTAATATTTATTTATATATATAATTAATATAGTAAGTAATTAGAATATCAGTTTTTTACCGGAAACTAATAACATCGTACGTCAAGTAAATAACCAACTAAAAATAAATTAAAATGCAAAATTTTTATGCATAATTTTTGTTAATTTTTTTAATTTTTTTTAATTTGCTGTATAAATTAAATGTTTCCTGTATAATAGACAATTTAGAAACTAAAATAAATTTGGAAAATTTGTCACCCTGGCTCCCACACTCAAAGCTGCTTTCATGTAATATTAAAATAATTATATTTTTAATATAAAAATACACAATAGCTTTTTTTACTAAAGTAAAAATTTCCGTATCTATAATTTAAAAAATAAGAACAATATAAATATATTAATTCGTCTTTAATATATCAAAACAATAGCAAGAATCTAATAAATTTTGTTTTGTTCAATGATAAATAAATAAATTTAATTTTGAAATAGAAAATATAATAAAATAAAAAAAAAAACAAATACAATCAAAGTATTGAAAATGAAACAAAGATACAAAATAAATATTTAATTAAACAAAAATGAAAAAGCTAAAGAAACAATAATAAGCAACAACAACAACAACTATAATAGCAGCAGCAACAACTGAATGGGGAGCGCCATTAAGCATTATTAGCAACAATAACAACAAAAACAAAAACAATGGTCAAAAGCAAAAAAATAAAAAAATCGAACAACAGCGCCAGCAACAATTCACGTGCAAATTGTGACCGTCGCCTTGCCGCTTGCCGCATATCCATGAACTAAGTTAGAAAACCTTGAAATATAAAAAAATCTCAGAACTAAACTGGTAAAAAAAAAAACAAAAACACAAGCAGAACTGAAAACTGCAGTCAAAGTTGTTGTTTTCTTATTTTTTTTTTTTCAAATTTTGTATGCGCGCTGTAATCTTTTTATACCACATAAATCTTACAGATAAAAGCTGCAAGATGCATAATAAAATCTACACAACTGCTTATGTTTTTGCCATTGCCTGGCTGCAATGGCAGCTATTTTTCTATTAATAATGTAATTCGAAGTTTCGGTTTTTGCATTTTGATGAGTATTTTATAAAAAATGTAATTTAATAATAATAATTTAATAATAATTCAATAAAATACGTAAACAGTTTCGAAAGATACGGTTTGAGTCAACAATTAATATCTTCACATAGTTGAACATTTATATATATATTTACATATATATAAATATATATGCATACATATATATAAATATATTTATTTATATAAATGTTTAATGATCTTCGTAGTGAAAGGAAAAGAGAACGCATAATATTATTAAATATTTAACTTAAATATCGAATCTTAAATATTATTAAAAATATAAATATTATTAGAATAATATTTAATATATATACCTAAAATATATATTACTAAATATTTATATATGGTGGGATGTTGGGACAGCGCATCGTCCAACAAGTGGCCTCACTGAGTTAAAGGATTAGTCGAAGTAGACCACGAAACTACTTGGGTCCTTTTTCGTCCTTCGATTCTCGGATGTTGTTATTGAGTTAAAGCTGGGGTGGCTTCCGTTCGCATAGCTACATCTTTTGTTAATGCAAGCAGCTCATTTAGCTTGAGGTTTCCTGCCAAGTCATCACCAACCCAATGGTGTCCCAAAACAGTCTTCCTCCTACTTGTCAGTGCTGGACATTGACACAATATAAACACCGCTGTCTCCTTTTCTTCTAGACATAGTCTTTCTTTGAGGTGAGGTAACACTTGAAGTTGCCATGTCCAGTAATTAGTGAGGTCAGCCAGCTTAGAGTGTTCCTGGAATAGCTAAGCATTTTTATCGCTTCCCTGGCCCACGGGTTCGGCAACATGAGTTTGGTCTGTCTCTCCATCTATTAAGATGAAGTGAGGTTATCCACTTATAGACTTAGGCTGCCGTCATGTTGTAACTTAGTGGTAAAATGATATTTAGTAAATATTATTAAGAAAACCTAACAGTTTTTCAAGTTCTTGTATTTTATATAATTTTTTATCTTTTGTTCTTGCATTTTTTTATCTCAATATTCAAATATCTTAATTTTTTATCTCAATAAAATTTCATTTTTCTTATTATGCTAGAAATTTTATTGTTACAGTTCTTTATTAAATTACATAATATTTTATCACAGTAAAAAATTTTTTTATAAATAAATAAAAAAATTTTAATTTGCTTTATATAACTTTTATATACGATACAGATAAACTGTTATGAATCATGTTAGCAGCGATAATATTAGAATAATATTTTGAACTATTTCAATTAAAAACAAAGAAGAAATCATTTTAGTCATAAGCTCGAAGCTTTTATTTTATTTTATATAATTTTAATTGTTTTTATTTCTTACATAATTTTTATCAATTTTATTCTTTTTCTTTCACAAAATTTTATTTAATAATATTTCGTTTTTTATAAATATTGTTTATAAGTATACGTTTTTTATTGTCGCGATTTAAGTAATTTTTTTCTGAGTTAGTGCATCTGTGCACTTTTACTCTTTTATAGGTGGGGGTTTTCTGCAGAGTCCTACCCTTCTCACTGACTTATTTATGTATTCCTCAAAAGCTTCGTGATTATTCCATGACTGATCTAACATCTACGTACCGCCCCATGTGGTTAGTGATTATTCTAAGATTAGATAGTGTTGAATATATAGGACAGCCTGTCGGTTTTCGCGAATAGCTTCAGGAGTCTGTTTCTAATGTATTTTTTGACCGGGTTTATTCTAAGTTTTTTTTTTGTATATATAAGCCTAACAAAATTTCCATTTCTCTCAGAGTTGCCATCAAAATTAATGCTTATTTTATGCTGTTCTTTTGCGACATGCTTACAAAAGAAAAGGCCTTATCTCATTTATACACTAAAAATATATCATTAATATTATAATTTCTTTGTACATTTGTATTATAATTAATTCTTTTATTAAAGTCTGTCAGATATATAGTGTGAAGTTCATAACATTGTGTCATTGACAAGTTTTACTTACACAATTAAAATTTCATGTTATTAAGATAATTTTAATTGTAATATTTTATTTTGTATATAAAAAAAGAACTGTAAGAAATATTGTAGAAAATGTTTAAAATTTTTTTAATCACTTAATTTGTTGCAAAACTGCAACAACCAACGGACAATTCAGTGTATCAAAATTTTATCGGCTTTTATATTTAACTAACTTACTCTAATTTACATTAAATATTAATTAAATTTACACAAATACACTTCTAACACTTACGTGTACACACATGCACACACGCACACATATATACTTGCAGGCATTTATATGCACAGTAGCATGCCAACAGCGGCGGCCTACAATTATTATGTTATCAATTTTGCTCTTGCCAGTGTTGTTACTGTGGCACTCTTTCAAGCCAAACAGTAATGAAAATTAATTGCTTTCGACGCGATTGAGGCGCTGGCATACTCGAACAATGTTGCAATGTTTAAATCTAAGCAAGCACAACAACAACAACAACTACAATAACAATAAGAATAGCTGAGGAAATATTTAAAATAATAACACACACATTTAAACTCGGGTATAGCTCGGCTGCTTTGATTGGTGTGAGTTTCATGGCACTAATTACAACGCAAACATATGCGAGCGGTATTTCAATATATGTTGCAGTGTATACCATACTTTGTTGCAGAAACATACACACAATCGCAACATATTTGCTACATTGGCGAATATGTTGGCATATGTTTATTGCATTTGTTGCATGTGTTGTCTTATTTGATGTTTTTATTATGTTCTTAATATATATTGTCTTATTATTTTTATTATTTTCATTCTTTTATTAATTTTACTATTGTTGCTCGACTGAAGCTTCTTTGATTATTTTTCACTGCACACACTGCCGTTTAATACATGTATCTATGCGTAACTATTTTATAATATAATTCTATGCTAAAGCCTATGGAGAATTCATTTTTTTTCACTTTTTACACACGTAATCAGATTTCTCATATTTATTGCAACCTTTATATAATATGAAAAAATGAAGTGAATTACAGAAAAGAACGCAACATGCTACGCATTCACATGCAGCGCTCTGCACTGTACTATGCCTATGCGTCCGTCTTCATTAGAGTACAAAGCTAGGGAAATGAAACTAATAGTAATAGAAAAAAAAATACTACTTTACTTATTTCGCACTGTAAGAACTGCAAGACAATAGTGCAATAAACACAGCAATAACAACAACTATAACAACAACTATAACAACAACCATAACAACAACTATAACAAGAACTATAACAATAAGATATATAACATAACAAAACGTATAGGAGCAATCTGTGTTTGTTATTAAAAAGAATTTGATTTTGTTAATTAGTTTTTGCTGCTTTTAAAATTGCATTTAACGCAACTAATAGCAACAATAAAAGAGCCACAATGAGAACGCAATGCCAATACAAAATACAAGCACAACAAAAAAAAAGCAATAGAATAAAAACGTTGCTGCATCAACATGTTGCCAATGTTGTTGACTATTTTTCCTAATGTACTTAGTGCTTCTTCTTTTTTATTGTTAATGTTCCCTGCCTAACAAAATTAGTGTGCAAATTGCATTTTGAGTGCGTTCAAATTATAGCGAATAAAATTTTTAATATTTATAAAATTGTTGTTGGTTGCTGGTTGCCGGGTTCGGGTTCTCGTACAACCAATTAATGTAGTATTTTATTTTTGTTTTTTTATTTCTGTTTTTTATTTAAAACTAAAAAAGGCATATTTTAGTAACAAACAATTTAACTTAAAGTTAATTTATGCACCCAATTATTGTTATATTTTGTGCTGTAATATTATTATTTAACACAAGCACACATTTAACACAAGTAGTGGTACTCGTCCATGTAAGCCATGGCATCTCTATGGTATCTAATAAAAAATGAAAAAGCTTCTCCATTAGAGTGCGCCTAGGCCTAGTAAAAATTATCTACGCTGCTTATACATAACATAATTTTTTTTTTTTTATTTTAGTATATTTTTATAATTTATGTGGCAATAAATTGATTCTCTTCTCAACTTAATTGTGAAAGCAAAAAACCTTTTAAATCATTTTAGCTACAAAAGCATGTAAAGTTAATTTTTATGGACGCCATAGAAGATTACATATTTAATGCAATTGCCAAGATTTTTTTTATAGAAACTATCATTAAAATGAATTAATGTTTGTATATAGTATTTGCGAATTTATTACTTATAGCCTTTTCATTGAAGACAGAATTTATATTACCAAATTTTATTGTGTAATGACAATTTTAAAGAATATCTTTTATATCAGACAAAAAATCTTTATCGGAATTTATAGAACTGGAATTAAGTATTTGCGAAATTTATCAATTTATTTTATAGATATATATAAAATTTTTATAAATTTATATAAATATAAATATATAATTATGAAGAGGTTTTGCGAACAGTAGTGAACTACAACAATAAAAATTCATTTTATATTATTTTGATTAATCGAATTTTTGGCTGACCATACAGCTGTTTCGATTATTTCCAAATACCCATCATCAGTGATCTTGGAAATATAACTTATATTTAATTATTCGTAAATAATTTTTTAGAGACTGCAAGTACCATTATTCTTAAATAATTTTTTAGAGACTGCAAGTACTCATACCCTGCCAAATTTGAAGTTCAGAGTCAGCGCATATTAACCAACTGACCCAAACCTGTACTTGACTTTTATATGTTCGCACATTTTTCTGGAGTTTTGTTACTTGAGGTGAAACAACTTTTTTGAGGTGAAAAGTTGCTTCAACACTTGATCTAATGAAATGACACTTGTTATCATTTTTTGGAATAAAAATCGAATTTAAATATGAACCATTAATTTTTTGATGAAAAAAAAAATAGAAGAAATGTAGAAGTAACTCAAATAATTTTAACCATTCTCCTCTAGACATGCATTGACAGAAATTGTCAGACAAAATTTCCAACAAGACACAAATGGAGAAGAAGAAACTTTTAAGTAAACTACAATGTATCAATTACCACTGATGGCTCAAAAATGGACTGCGAGGTAGGAGCAGGAATTTTCAAGGCATTAGCAAACATAAATCCTTTCCTTACACTATCTTAATAGACCATGGTTTTTAAATTCAAAGTTTTAGCGATTTAAGACAGATAAGCTGTTGTCATTTCTATTAAGCGCCACTCGACAATTAAAGCTCTTCAATCCTTCATTATAAAATCAAAGCTAATAAAAGAATGTTGAAAAGCAATTGACCAATTAAGGGTACTAGCAGATATCACTCTAGTCTGGATTTCTGGAGATGTGAAATATTGAAGGAAATGAAAAAACGGTATGGGTTTATGCCCCTTTAGAGATCTTTAACAGAAATACTTACCTTTACTTTGTTCAGCTTGACAATTTAGATTACCTACAGTTAGGATTTGTGTAACTTTCTGGTCCTTCTTCTCCTTCAATACCTTATCTGCATTTTTTTTTCAGAAATTCATCTTAAATGTTGTGAAGATTTTTCGCTAAATGAATCTAAATCAGAACAAGGCATAAGCTATTACTTAACTACTGTTTATATAGGTTTCTTGAATGTTAAAACCTTCTTGCGTTTTTTTTATAATATTTTCGAAAAAATTTATAAATGGAAGATAATAATAATAACTGAGTAATAAATAACTTTTTAAAACTATGTGCTAATAATATTGTTTAAAAAAAAGTATTTTTTTTTATTTCTCTAATTTTTTGTTGTTTTTGTTAAAAGTTTTGTTATAAGCAAATACTCCGAACTATTCTAAATATTGATTTATTATAATTTAACAAAAAATCAAACAGTTTTCCTATTATCAATATAAAATATTAGATTATAGTTCAATAAAGTTAAAAATTTTATTAACAAATAAATTTTGAAAAATTTCATTAATAGATGGATCTTATCATTTTACTTAAATACTTTACTTTTATTATATATACTATATTTTTATAATATATTATAATTGTTAAAAAATATAGACAACATCGAACAGATATAAAACAATAATAATAATAAAAACACTCATACGCATGCGCTACCCAAATTTCATATGCATTGGGCATTTTCTATTAATCTGACTAATAGTTTTAACGATTAATACTTTTTATAATTGTTTGTAATAACTACTTTTTATTACTTTATTTTATATTAAATAGTTTTAATTAAAAATCTATAAATCGAATAAACAAACAATTAATTTTAATATGCAACCAAAAATATTAATGGAAGTTTGGAGTTTTCAAAAACTTATAACGTCATTTTATTTATTTTTGCATTCCATATTAGAAACAGCAAATAAAAAACATATTCAAATTTATTTTAAAGTATACACATACTAGGTGTGGGTTTATTTATCTAAAAAATGTATTATTGACGTTTACAGATTTGGTAAAACAACAATTCGTTAACCAAACAGAAAATGCATTTTTACAACCTAAAAATTCAAGTTTAAAGCAAAACTTGCAAATTAATACTAATTGCGAAAATATTAGCTTAAAGATCGAAATAGTTTCAAAAATAATAATTGGAAGGCTAAAATGATAAAATATTATCTATATGAAGAAATATGGCAAATATTAAGTATATTTTACGTTAAAATGAAACAATTCCTTAGTAGTAGGAATATCCCACTGAAAAGAAAAAAATAACTAAGTTATTTTTATACACTCTTTACATAACATATATAAGTAATGTAGTAAATAACGTATCGGTTCGATTGGAACTATGAGGAATTTCGCGGGAAGAATTTACATTTAGAGAAAGCAAAATTCATCTAACACCTCTGGTGTTCTTTAGGACACAACACCCGACTGGAAAATAGCACTTCACATCGAATGAAAGTAATAAATACAGTCATTCTGCTACCAGCCATCACGATACTCTCAAAGGGGTCAATCTTAATTGGTTAGGACCAATAGATAATAGATTAACACCACCGATCAGATGCCGCAAATGAAATTTATTCCCTACTATTTATACTGCAAACAGTAACTGGTGATACTTACTGGATTTTAGTCGCCTCTTACCATAGGCATGCGTTACCTCGGGAATATTCTAACTCCCATCCCTCAGGGTTCTGCTATTTGCTGTCGAACCATTATTTACGAATATTTAAAACAATTATCATTGGTGTTTGGAAAGAGATATTTGATTATTTGACAATAGCCGAAACAGCTATATGTCAGCCCATGAATTTACTGAATTAAAAAATTTCTTTTAGTTTCGAAAACTTGCTAACTATTACCATTCTTTTTTGTTTGACTTAAATTGCTTATCATGGGTCATATGATTTTTAATGGATTAACTGAGGATCATTTAATTAACTGAGGTAACTAGCTTGGCTTGTGGGTTGTGGTAAAATAATTCTTTCTTGTCTTCTATTCAAAAAACAGAGATAAAACCATACGCAAGTATGGTTTGATTCTTACAATTTATGATATAGTTATAAATCTTAATAAAAAAATATATTAAGTTCGTTTTCATAAAGATCTCTTATTAAACTTTATTTTCTTATTTGTAGGGCTCGAATAGAAATAAAAAAACAACAACAATAACTTGAGTTAATTTATTGAAATTTGATTGATCATATATAATGCTGTTTCGAGCATTGCCAAGTACTCACCAGTAGTCTTTAGAAATATATGTAACAGTGTGAATGATTTATTTATATTTAATTACTTATATTTTCAGTTAATTAAAAAAACAAATTTTTTTTTAAATATTCATCAAAAATTTTCCTTTTTAATTTTTTTAATTATATTTCATTGAAAATATTTTTAATAAAAATGCCAAAATGTTCATACCATAAAAATAATTAAATGTAAAGTAGTGCCCATATTTTTTTTGCCTGAAAAATTTTTAGTACATTTGCAATTTAAATAAAAAATTAACTCATCGTATATTCCAACATGTTTTTAATTGAAGAAAAATGTAATTATACTTAATTTACTATTTCCCAATTCGAAATAAGTAACATTTTATATTTGCACAATAATTCTAAACTAACAAATAAAAGTATTATTAACAAAAAGTTGAGATACACACCCTTTAACGTTTCTAAATTAAACATAAATATAGTAAAATTTTAATTTCAAGGCAAACAAAAAGCCAACAAAATTGGTAAGAAACAAGTCACGAAATATTTTTCAAAAAATTCATTCGAAACTGCGTCATTTGCTTGCAGTTTGCCAAAGTAGCGAATTCAAAGCTCGACTAACAAAATAAATTAAATTTATTTTTGCTAAATAAATCTACACCCTTTAACACCCCTTCGACCACGCAAAAATCCAAGCACAGTCAATGCCAACTCAGAAACCAACTAAAAACCGAGAAGCAAAACACAAAATATCACATTTTTCTTCGTTACATTTTGCACTCTGACTTTTTTGCACATTTTTATGCATAAAATGAATTCGAATAAAAAGATTAAATGTAAATATTATATAAAATTCATATATATATGTACAAAGCACAGATAAATGCAAAAACTATAAATTCACAACACAAAAAAACAAAAAAAAATACTAAAAGATTTTTTTTTATAAAAATGAAAAAAAAAATGAAATTCCAAACAACCAAAAAAAACCTTGAAATCGAAAGCAAATTAATTTCGAATTGAGAAAAATGTAAATAAATTTCAAATTAACCAACAACAAAAACCCATACCGACGACGAACCCCTCCAGTGTTGCCGTATTGACATGCACGCGCCTTGCTGCACCATATTTGGTTGCAACTTGCGCATTCAATTCCGCATTTGTAGCCAACGACCAATCAAAACAACGCGCAATTAACCCGCGAATGCACTAAAAACAAAATGAACAAAAATTATTTTAAACAAATCTGAGCTCAAAAATAATTTATTCTTTTTTATTTCACATTTTTACACACAAACATTTATATGTCTGTATGTATATACATATATGTATATGTATATATAAACATATCTAGATTATAGAAATTGCATTAAATAGTTTAACAAAAAAAAAAAAAAAATAACCGGTTTACTCTTTGTACTCGCATTAAAAAAAAAAAATTAAATATAAAAAAAACGAAATTGCAAAAATAGAATAGTTAAGAAAGAAAAATAAACAAAATTCAAATAAATTGAAATTAATTTTTTTTTTCATATATATAAATATTCTAAATGTGATTAATATGCGACTAATAACTTTATTTGCATATGTATCAATGTATTTAATCGCACAGACATACACTATGCATACATAAACATGTCGTTGCAGCGCGTTACTGCCTTTACGTTGCCAGCGATCAGCGATCTTAGCTGGCGCAGTGCACATGTGTGAACGAACAAGCGATCGAACTAGCAGTCCAGCATACAGCCGAACTGGTATTTGACTATAGAGATTTCCTAGAAAGGCTGACCTTTAAAACTCAGTTTCATAATTCAATCTTCATTAATATTTAAATTTAAATTTATTTTTAAGTGTAATTTGTAATTAACTGGAAAAAAATTTAGTAATACGAATATAATCTAACTAATTTGTAATCTATTAATTCCAAAAAAAAAATTAATTATATATTTATTAATCAATAAATAATTATCTAAGTATTGTGCTTATCGCATTTGATTTGCTTGTGGTATTTGACAAAATGCGTGGAGGTGTCTAAAGCATTTCGTGACTGTGATTACTTGCTCGATCTATTCACATATATGTTTTCCATTCAAATTGGATAATGAATTATTCAAATAAATTTACAAAAGTATATTTTGAAGAAAAGTATCACCAGGTTTTGAGATGGACTTTGTTTTGAATGTATTTTGAGCGCAATCGGATTACTGTAATCCCTACAAATTTGGGCTTAAGCAACTCTTTCGATTTTTTGAATATCTCAAAAACTATAATAAATAGAAAAATTAAATTAAGAATATAAAATACTTTAAAAAAAATCAAGCATAAGACTCTTTCGATTTTTGGAATATCTCAAAAACTATAATAGGCAGAAAAACGAAATATAGGATACTCATATTCAAGGTACTAAAGAATTCACCTTCCTTATAATATTTATATAAAAAATTCTTTTATTTTTTAACTTTAGCTTTATTTTAACTTTTATTATACTATTTATATTCGTTATATAGATAAACATTTAACTTCAAGTAAAAAATGGAAGTAATCAAATGAGTGAATTTTCAAGTTTTTTGCAATTTTATGAAATTTATAATATGATATAACTTACTATATTATGGTAAGTTTTAATATGCTTATTAGTGGATGCAACAACATTGCCATAGACTGCACAGTCATAGAGCAGTTTGGATTTAATTACTTTGTCACACTCAACTTACCATATATTAATGGTTCGAGAGCCTTCAGGGTTATGATTGGTGGTTGGTTGTTGTGACAGGTTAGACATCAACTTTTCGCTAACCACAATTAGCAATTTTCCGCCGTTACATTCCTTGCTAAAAACCTTAAGCTATAAAATGGGAAAAACAAAATTCATCCCGGCGAATTAATCTATCATTTAATAGATTTTTCGTCGTCAGAAAGGTATTTCCCTGAAAGTTCATTTTCTTTGGAAGCTAGATCCAAACATTCATAGAGCAAATAATTACTCTGTTTTTTTCTTTCTAATTTTTAAAAGTATCTACAATGAGTGAGAAAAGAAATGCTAAGTTTCTCTGTGTGGTTTTCTATATACGAGTTACTAGAGAGAACTGCATTTACGCGATCCCTTTTAATGAGTACAGAAGTTCTGATCTGATCTGATCTTATGTGATTCTCGCTTACAATTTCTTTATAGATTAAAAGCAGTTTGATATAGAACTGTTAAAGTTTTCTATTTTACAAGTTTATATTAATAGCATTGAAATAAAAAATAAGTCTTTCATGTCTCCAGCATCAACACAATATAACGAAACTAAACTTAAGTTGTTTAAGTTGAGGCCCAAATCAATCGAGACTCGAGCTGTATGAAAACAAGAACGATTCGTCATCTTAACATATCGAAAACTACCAGAAAACGTATACTTAAAAAGGAACTCAAAGAGAAGTCTATAAATTATAAGAGAGTATCTATTTCAGTGGGTATTATTTTATATTAATAATCATTTCTACTGCTTTTAAAACTTCACAATATTCTAAAGTTGAGGTAAAGATGGCGTGTACTTTAATTAATTATTGAAATAATTGTTTACTAATTTAAAATTTTACAATGAATCATATTTCAATTTAAATATTCTAGCACATACCCCTCATACTAAACTTAACCACAAAATAGAAAAATTGTTTAAACTACACAAACAACAATTTTGTGGTTTCCATTTAATTCAATAAATGGACAAAATATAATTTCCAAATTATCAAAACAGATTACTAATAAAAGCCCCTAAACATGAATTTCTACACCACAAATATTTTTATTCAACTAAAACAACAACAACAACAACAACAAATTAAATAAGAGAAGCACTTAAGTGACTTATTGTGAGTAACTAAATATTCAGAAAACACAATTTCACAAATTCACAAATCACTTTAATTGAAAGATACAACACAAGCCCGAACAAAGTCCTTTGTGGAAGTGTTAAACCAATTAAGCGCACTTATACGCACACTTGTTGCACGCCGGCACTTATGTGCAACCACAAAATCTACATGAAAAGTTGCCAAAAGTTGCTATTACCCAAAAAACAAAAAAAAAAAAAAATAACTGTAACCAAACTGTCTGTTAAAATATTCAAAACTAATACACACACACACTCACGCATGCAATACTACGAACGACAGCAGAAGAAGCTGAAGGAGCAGAGACCAAATGGTACTTTTAGCAACATGAATGTGCAGTTGATTACCATATGAATAGCAACACCAAGTAATGCCACATGCTGCTGCAATCAAAATGCAACCATAGCAAGACCATAGCACAACATGCACATGTGCACACAAACATACACATACGTATGCATACGTATGCATGGATGTTAATAGGCGGTATAAATCACAGACCAAAAAAGCCCAGAAGCTTGTGTCCAAAAGTAACCAAAGTCAAGTTGTGCCAAATAAAACGAGTAGGAGAAATATATGTGATGATGCCACTAATTGAACAAGTGTAACAAGTATAACAACAACAACAACACTAACTCCAACAAGTAAAATGCCAAAAGTAACTTCATCATGTTGACTACATGGAAAGTATCATATGTGTGTAAAGTGCACTTATGTGCAATGTAAAGCGTGTGCCGCTGTGCACACATGACAAACACAGACAGACACGAACACACACACGTATATACAATGGACGAGTAAAATCAAAATGAAGGCATAACTGGCGAGCAGATAGCCTTAATCCTTTTATACACACAAAACAACAAAAAGCAAGCACACAATCACATAAGCGCATAAACAAGAGAAATATAAAATTGCCAAAAAGAAGACAAAGTCAATGACGGCAAATTGCCAAACTTAAATACGCAACAGAAACGAGGCAGGCAGGCATGCAATGTGTATGCACTACGCGTTACTTATGCGGTGTCAAAAAACAAAAAAAAAAAAAAATAGAAACAAAAAATATCGTTAGCCTACTGCTGCAATTGCAGGCAGTTAATGTTACTCTACGTTGACTGTCAGCGCGTAATTCCCAAGTCCAACGCAGCACATTCTCGGTGTGGCAAGGCTTAAACTGCACCAAATGTAATAAAATATCCTGCAGCGATTGCATACAAATTAAGCCACCAAAAAAATTTTTTTTTATATTACAAAATGGCTCTTGAAAATTGCATATATGGAAAAAAAAGGAAAAATCAAATATTCTGCAAAAAAAAAAACAAAAAGGAAAAGAAACCATCAAAATCATAACGCGTATGCAAAACTGTTATCAGCTCGTTTGAGTGTGGCTCGGAACCTATGTCTGTCTGTCGTACGTGCTTGAGTAGCCTTGTCTGCTGTTTTCAATTTTCTTTCCAAAAAAAGAGAAAAGCAAAAAATTGCGGGTATAAATTTTTAACTTTAGGGTTTTGATGGTACAATCGAAAAAAAAAATGAAGTAATGGAGTAAAAAACTTCAACTGTAAGTGCCGAAATATTTTGTAAATCTTTTTTTTTTTTATTTTACATTATTTGCATTCTGTGCATTTTGCCAGGAAGCACGCGTGCTATTTACTTTACGTACTAACTTTTTCAAGTTTTTACTTCACACGCTTTTCTTGTTACTTTTGTTGTTACTTAAGCATACACTTACAGCTTTTCTCATACAAATTTACATAGTTACATAGTGACTCAAATAAGCATATGTACTTTGCTTGTAAATTTTGATATGAGGCGTCTTTTTGTGATTTCTTTTTAACTCCTTCCATACTTACTGCGACTTTCATTTAAAAGGAACAAAACTAGCATCCTTACTTACCTCTGGAATAAAATGGAAGTGAAGTACTGAAGTTGGTTTTGCAACATGACGGAAAGCACTTGTTGGCAACACTTTTAAATATTTTGGCTTTTCAACGCACAGACAGGGAAGGAGAGAAAGAACACATTGTGATACCAAACGCCGCACTTTTTATTATGTTTTTTTTTCCTGACGTGGTTGGTACATTTTTAATGAACAGTTTTACTTTTATTTTTTTTTTTCTTCCAAAAAAATTTCCTTTTTTAGCTTTAAATTTTTTTATTTGTATTGAAATTTAGGTACTTTAAACTATATATGAACTATATGAAGACAGTAGCTTTCAATTGTAATTGTTACTTTAATTTTCAAGCTTATTCTACTGTTCCATAGAATTTTAGATGTGTCTTTATTAATTTATATTCAAATGTATTTAATTACATACATTCATTTAAAGATAATTATTTGAGTAATATTAAATTTACATATATTTATAAGGGTGTTATTTTTGTTTAAACATTTTTATGGTATTTAATATACAAATAAATAAAATACTATAATTACAGTGGATGATTTAAAAGTGCAAATTTTCGGTATAAAAAAAATAATATAAAATATATTATATATATATATTTATGTATATATAAAAATATATAAAATTTATGTATGAATATATAGAAATAAAAAATATATAAATGTTATATAAATATATTTATGTATATATACAAATATATAAAATTTAAATACAGAGGTTTTTCGAACAGTAGTTAACTACAATAACAAAAATTAATTTTATATTATTTTAATTAATTGAATTTTTAGCTAACCGTACAACTGTTTCGAGTATTGCCCATCATCAGTGGTCTTGGAAATAATTCTTGTATTTAATTATTTACAAATAATTGCAAATTCCAGGAATCGAACTCATGCCCTCTCAAATTTGAAGCTCACAGTCAGTGTTCATTAGCCAAAGCTTTGATTTTTATGTTCGCACATTTTTCTAGAGTTTTGTTACTTTGCTGTGAAAGTTTTTGTTTTTATTAACAAATTCACTTGCTGTGTTTATATTATAACGAAATCATATACCAGCTGTAGAATTATTGAATTAATTAATTATATTTTATTTTTTATTTGTTAAATTGCATTATTTGTTGCATAAAGTATATTTATGTATATATAAAAATATATAAAATTTATATATAAATATATAAAATATGTGTATAAAAATATATAGAAATAAAATATATATTAATATTTAAATAAAATTATTTTTAAAAATTTTATAAAAAATTCTTTTTATATATTTTTATGTAAATAAAAACACTACTCATACGTTTTCTATCAAAATATTGTACTCATTCTATATCTAATCTATATGGCCCATGTCACACTTGATTAATTATCTTAATTTTTAGTTTCTCAATACCCATCTTGTTCGATTTCAGAGATATAGACTGTTATAAACATTTTTCTTGTATTTTGCATTTTTTTTTAAATATTTTTTCATAACTTAATTTATTTTACACTAGTTATTCCAAAATAAAAGTTATATTAATTAATGGATGTTGATGGGTCAGGTCAGGTTATGTTGGCAATGTACTTAGGCCAATTAATCTCTTGTGTTAGAAGAGAAGAAGTTAAAAACTAACTTAAACCTTTAGCAAACCTCAAAATGTTCTTAAGACGCAGGTTCTGTAGTTCGGGAGCCCCTAAATGGATGTTGCTAATTTTAAAATGTTATTAAATCATTTTTAGTAATTTTAATAAGAATGAAATCATGTGTTATTTAGCGATTCAAAGGAAATAATTTTTATTTGAAATTGGCGGTTTCTTTTATGTTTTTTTCCCGTTTTTCTATCAGTTGCAAAATAAAATTCGGTCAATTTCCGTCAAAGGTTAAACTACTTAAAATAAAATAGTTTTAATTGTTCACATAAAATGCTACTATATTTGCATATTGAAGCATTTAAAGTAATCACAGTAGTTATGAAAACAGCAACAACAACAACAATAATAACAACTTCCCAATGACGACAACTACAGCATCAACAAGCAAAAGCATTGTCAACAACAAACCGAAATGTAAAAAGGAAGGAAAACTTCAAACGAATGCATTTTACTCAGCAATAACAACAACAACAACAGCAGCCACTATTGCAATAACAAAAAAAGAAAAGGAAATAAAAATAGTAAAATAAATAGCAAGTCTCGACAGTGAATGCCAACAGCTGAAATGTAACGAAGTAAATAAAACCAACAAACACGCACACAACACATTATATTTACAGTAACGACGGTGGCAGCAGCATCACCATCAGCATAAGTTTTACCAACAACAACAACAAAATTGTTGTGTACTTATAAACGAGAGCAACCAATACACCCAACGAGCAAACTAACAAACAAATAAATTCCAGTATTCATTGAAAAGATGCTAGGAGCACTGATGTTGCTGATAGTCATATCTATATGTATGTGGTGGTGCTTGCGGTGGTGGTATGGTGTCAGCGTCGTACTCTATTGGTAATGGTAGACTACATGCGCGCACATGTAAAATAGTTTTGCCACTTGTTGCTGCTACTGCTGCTGTAGCAAAAATTCTTATTATTGTTGTTGTTGTTTTTACAACCAAAAACTTTTGTTATACTTTAAAATCTCAAACAATTATTGTTGTATTTTTTTTTTATTTTAAACTTTCTTATTGTTTTTCAACAATTATTAGAAAATGTATTGTTGTTGTTGCTGTTACTTTAGTTGCTATTTTGTAGGTTATATCATCATTTATTGCTTTCGAAAATGGTTTGAGAGAAGACTAAAATGTTTAGCTTCGGTACATTGTCTCCAACAGCAGCACCAAAAACAAAGCTGCAGCAACAACAACGATAGCATAACATTTCATGTTGTGCTAGACTGTTGCTCTAAATCTATTTTATGAATGAATTGTGTGTGTTTTTTTGGTTTGTTTGTTATATTAAGGCATTGATGTGTATGTATGTGTGTATGTGTATGTTTTTATTTTTGTACATAATGCTTATATTACTTCGTACCAAAATAGCACAACGACTCTCGAAAGCAATTGTCTGTCTGCCCATTAGTTGTTCGCAAGCGAGCTGACTGTCTGTCTGCTCGCCTAACTGCCTTAGTTTATTTTACTGGTTGTCTGCTCTGTTCGGTCGTATGTTTGTTTGTATGTTCATTCAATGGTTATGTGCCTAACTGTCTTTTATATTCATTCGAGTTACACAATTCACAGTCGACGGCTAAATAACGTTTACTAAATTGAATTTCCGAATTCAATGAATGAATTGGGATAGTTTTAGTTTTACTGCATACTTTTAGGAATTTAGCCTGTTGCTGCACTACTGAAATTTATACTATTGCCATTTTAATATGTTGCCATTTTATATATAATGTGTATGTGTTTGTGTGTGTTTGTGTCAGTTTGCTTGTGTTTTTGTGTTGATATCATTTTAATTCGTTGGCAATGGACCGCAGCACAATTGCTGACAATAAATGTCCGTTCACTGCTATTTCTTCTCCTTTTTTTTTTGTTTTCTTCATTTTTATTTTTCCTATATTTCATACAAAATTTTCATTCGTTTTTTTTTTTTGTTTGTTTTTAATAGGAAATTGCATTTTTCTGCATTTTGAATTCGGAAAAGTTTTATCATTTCGACGAGTATTTTATTGGAATTTTCATGACAGTTTGACAATAGGAAATGTCAATTTTTAAGATATAAAATTGATTATTATTTTACGAGTATGATTTTTTTAATATAAATTTTACAAAAGTGTGATTGCCTTTCATAGAGATATACAATTTATTTAATTAAATTCGTGAATCAAAATCTCATGACTCAGTGAATTTTATGACTTATATTACATCATAACTTATTGTTAGTTTCTTTTTTTTGGAAATAAAATATAAATATAACAGCTTAAGGAGAAATTAATAATAAAAAATCAGAAAATTCATTCAAGAATTACACAAGAAGAATATTATTTCACTAATTAAGAAATCTTTATATATACGCAAACTTAATTAGTTGGCTATAACTAAGTACTCGTCCTTGGTCACTTCCGCTAGCCTACGATCAGCTAACCCGATCAGTAGCTTGCTGTCATCTATTAGGTATAGAAATAAAATGTGGACATTTTCTACCGCATTTTTCAACCGCGGCTACCGAATCAAATTCCTTTCTTTTATTCGCACTACTTGGTCAATCCAACGAATCCCCCGCGACGGAAATTATGTATTCAAGTACGTCACGTGTAGGAGACAATAACATTTTCTCATCGCTGTGGGTTATTACCCAAGCTTCTGCACTATACAACAGCCTAAGCCTGAAAAGAGAATTGTATTTAGTTTGACTTGATTTGATGGTTTTTTATCTCAATAATATTTCTTATTTTTTGGAGTCTACTTAGTCTAAAGTAAAAACTGTCGGCAAAATGATTCTTTATAAATGATTCTTTATCTCTAAGCTGACGTTATTTTTGGTGTTTGTGCTGATTCCCAAATAAAAAAAATATTTTACAACTTCGAATGTATTGTTGTGAATAGTAATGTGGAACCTAAGACGCTCAGAGAATTTGTTTGTTGAGAGAAAGTAATTTGTTTTTCCCATATTCGCCACAAGATCCATTTGGTTTACTTATTTTTCTTAGTTAGAAAAAACCGTTCTGAAAATGTCAAGAAAATAAAACTTTACGTAATGTTTCTATAATATCTTTTCTTGAGTGATTTTTAAACATTAATATGAAAGTATAATGAAACATCACACGGTCAACGTAACGTATGAGTGCTATTTTTTATATCATATTTTCTTCTTGGATTTCGTTAATATTAGTTAAATCAAATTTTTTCAAAAAACATTGGTAAAGCAAAAAAAACACATTTATTAAATAATCAAAATATAATATAATATAAATTATATTTTATATATAAATTAATTATAAAAGTAAACACTAAACAATGGTGTATTAAAAGTTCTTCTTCTCTTCTTTTATTTTTATAAACAAATATGTTTAAAAATTATTATAAATAATTACTTAATTTTATTAATAATAATTTATTAATAATAAATAATTATTACTTAGTATATCATCTTAACTATGTAACTTATAGGAAAAACTTAAAATGCATTAAGAGTTAAATTTTATTAACCAATCAAATTGCACTATGCTGCACAGTAAAGACAGAGACAACAATAACAGAGTTTATATTGCAACGATATTTTAGTTCTCTACCCACCCTCACATTAAAAAAGGTCCTTCAAGACAATCAAATTTATATTTACAGCTAATTCAAACAAATAAAATAAGCAAAAAACACACAGAAAATAGCAACAAAATTATAGGAAAGTGGCACAGAAATTGTGATGAAAACTAGCTTATAACCAGTAAAATAGACTGCGAAAATTGGTATACTGTCAACACATGATTGCCGCCTAACTATGTAAATGCAAGTGTTTTCCAACATTAAACAAATGAGACTATGCGTGTGTGTGCGTATGTGTACTTGAACTGCATGTATGTATGGAAAATGTGTACAATTTCTTTTAAAGCAATTTTATCTGTTTTCACATATGCTTTCGTACTTATTTTGGTTATGGAAGTGGACATTTGCCCAACAGATAAGCACAAGTGTAAAGCGTATAAACCTTAACATACACACACATCCACACAGGCACACACATGCACACAAATATAAAACTTCATTACATATGTTTTGTGGGTATGAAAAGTTCTTTCATTCAATTTCATTGCACACAACATTAAGCAAAACCGAAAACGCATGAAATTCTGCTTAGACATTTTGGTTTTGGTTTTTGTTTTTGTTTTTGTTTTTACTTTTACTTTTGTACTCGTCTTGTTTTCGTTCAGGGCAAATTCTTTTCATTTTGTTTCATTTTTAGCTTCTAATGATTTTATAGTTGTTGTGTTTGCTTTTATTTTTGCTTTCTATAGTTGTTGTTGTATTTTATATTTCTAAAGCTCGTTTTTATTTTAAATTTGTACGTTCTAACCAATTTGTTGTTGTGTTAGGACATGTGACAACAACGTTGAGGCTATAACGTTGATGATGACAACAACTACAACGAAGCTCAATGTTTTTTTTCTTTTTTTGTATTAAACCAAGTAAAAAACATTGAAAATAAAATTTCAACATACTATGAATTCGCATATGAAAAGGAAGAGGAAGAAAAAGTATTGCATAGACGACGGTGACTTGCCCAAGGAACTAACTAACGAAGAACAGAAGCAAATAGAATTTTGTACAAAAATAAAATGCGTATTTTTTTCGTTTTTAATTTTTATTGCTTAAGACAATGGCAGGGGGCAAGAGGGTTAAAACTGCGTAAAAGTAATTAAAATTTGGTCTTGTTAAGAATTTTCAAAGAAATTTTTCAATACAAAGAAAATTCAAACAAAACTATTAGAACTCCTTTTATGGTAAACATAGAAATAAACTATGAGTTGTCATATATGTTCAATTTTTCTATAATTTATTTCAATTTTGAATACAACTTGTTTGTTTAATATAACAAAAATAAAATGATTAATAATCAATAATTAAATTTCTGAAATAATTCTCAGTAATAGTATATCATATATATATATATATATATATCGTTGGAACAGCGCACCATCTAACAAGTGGCCCCACTAAAGTGAAGGATTAGTCGAGGTAGACCACGAAACGACTTGTGTATCATAATAAATACTTATAAAATTAAATAATTTACTCCAAAAATATATGCGGATTTATCCCTCTTGTGCTACTAGAAGTACACGTTAATATACAACTTCCCTGATTAAGGTTCATATCAAATTTTAATTTATTATCATAAAGTGTAAAAATCATTTAAATATTGTTCTCAGTATAACTTACAGTACTGGGTGCTGTTGAAAAAGTTTTGTCAATGCATAACTAAACATATGACATATACGATAATAATATTTTATATATGTTACTGGAATAGTGTCTGTCCCTTATTAGGAAAGGTTCTAACCATTTTTACTGATGGCTATAAAATAGCTGGCGGTGGCAAACAGTGGAATCCTCCAAAGAATTATATAAAACTATTTATTAAAGTCGTCTTGTTCTTTGTAGTGTTTTGAATAAGAGGTCATATATATATCTTATAAAACATAGCAAGATCTCGATCTAAAGACAATTTTAGGCTTTGCTGAGGGTAGAATGTGGTTTTAAAACCTTTTAGTTGCTTATACCCTAGTAAAATTGACGAATAGGCTTAAGTGGATCATTAAGATAGTCGTTATAAGTTGACCTAAGCTTACCTATTCCAATATTGTTACCATATTAGAACCAAAAAATTAATAGTGGTTCTAATGACGCTCTTTGAATATTATAAAATTACAAAAAATAATTAACAATTTTATTATTAACTCCTAAACAAATTTTTTTTGCGCCAATGTTACAACTATGATCTGTAGTTATCTTCAGAGCTTGTGACGATAGTCTATATAATCTATAATTATAACAGCAAACACATGACAAACTATAAAAAGTATTTAAAAATTAATTTAAAAAAATTTTTATTCAAAAATAAATTTAAAAATCATTTTATTGAATAATATGGAATTATAGAAATGCATATTATGACAGATTAATTGTTTTTTATTTATAATTGAACAAATAAATGCAGTCAAATGCAAGCAAATGCAAATATATTCTTCTTTTTATACATATATTTCTTATATATATCAGGAATTATATATAACATAAGGATAAAAATTGAATATGTTCGATTGTAAAATTCGTAAAGTACCAAAAAAAGTTGCAATTTAATTCAGCGTAACGCGTTGGCAAATATTTAACATTTTAAAAAGTTCGCTGCAACTGCCAGTCAGTCCGTCTGCTTGCAACAGAATTGCATTCCACACTCCATATTGACAGCGAACGCATAAAAAATACTTGCACTCATAAAATTTTAGTGAACACCATTGTCCTTTCAATTTTTACGAGTGCCACGTTATGTCCTGCTGACATAACGTATCAAGCGAATGTCGATTAAAAATACAAAAAACAAAAAAAAAAATAAAAAACAAAGCACAAAAAAAAAATTACAACAATGAAAAACGTCAAACTGAGCATTGAAAATGCAATAAAAAATTTATACAAACAAAGTAAATATTTATAGAGGTATATGTGTATACAAATCTATACATATATATATATATATATAAGTAAATATTTACGTACGTATGTGTAGTATGTAACAGTTTGGTGGTCGCCTTTATAATTTACCCAAAACAATACCAAAATGGTATACATATATGTATAAAAAGAAAAAAACTCTCATTAAATTATGTACATACATGTGTATGTAAGTATATATATACATACATAAGTAGTTGATTTATTTATACGTATATGTATGTATATACATTTTTCAACATCCTGCACCTACTTTAGCCTTCATATAGAGTTTTTATAAATATTAACAATTAACGCATTTCACTCCTACTCCTACCACAAAGTACACCAATACATATGTGCATATAAGTACATTAATTTTCATGAAATCAATTTTTTAAAGTGACTATAATTTTTCAATTAATCATTTTATCTTAAGCTTTAAGTGTACATAATATAAATTAAATAAAACTGAAATGTAACTGAGTAAAATTGGAATAAACGACGACCTTTGCTGTCCTCTGAAATACGAAAAATATTATTTAAACAGGAAACACGATTGCATTTCTTATATTAGTTTTATTTTACAAAAGTTATTAAATATCTGCATAATTATTATTATTATATAAAATGAGAAATAATATGAAATCTGACTCTTCTCTGCTAATCCGTATTGTTTAAGTCGATCAATACGCTTTACTTCAGATTAAAGCCTAATTCAGATTATTAGGTGAGATAAAATTAGATCGGTCATCCCCCCTTAGGGATCCTACCACATTGTATAACCTTATAAGAAATTAAAAAGTTTAAAAACCACTTTGAATCTTTGGCAAAGCTTATAATGCTCTGTAAATGGAAAACCTGGAATTGTATAAGATCTTTAAAAAGGAAAGCCCCTAGTATATTCATTTGCTGCCGCACAAGCGCTGGACATCTACAAAAAAATATGATGCGCTTTTATTGTATTCTCCATTACTGCGACAAGAATGATTAAGTGGAAGATTTAATCTTCTAGCTTGGTTCACTAAATGACTTGGACTCATCAACATAGCTCCCATAAAATTGATATCTTTACGGGGCTTCTCAATGAAATTGCTGGATCTTAATAAAACGCGGTCAAATTATATACAAATACCTGCATATTGTTAAGTCTTCCCATCTTGTATTACATTGCTCAACTCAAAAAGAATTCAACAACTGTTAGCATAATGTCAACGATATGTCCAGATTTTTTAACTGTTCCGAATGATTACCTGAAGCACACCATCTGGTCTGCATGTCTGTTTTGCAGTTGCCCATAAACAGAAACCCAGAGTAGAGTAGTGTTAAGCTGTTTTGACATTTCATTTGGAGTTGAGTAGCATTCAAAAACTGTACTGGTTTTAATTTGGACTGAACTCAAGGAGTTTAAAACAGCTTGACTGTCTGGCGGTATGTATATATTCGTATTAAATATATTATCTACTGCCAAATAAACTGCATCTCTAATAGCAATTATCATCACCTGAAAAATATTGCAATGTTCAGAAAGCCTATGATAAAAAGATTTATTTAATCCTTAGAAAACTTCACTTCCTATACACACCTCGACAATACAATTTAAGAGCCGTCAGTGAAAATAGTTAGACCCTCTCTTAATGAAGAACCTCTCGACAATCCGGTGTCTATAGATGAAAACTCACTATAGTAAGTCTAATTTTTATTGAAAAAAATAAAAACTTGTTCTTTTTAAAGCTCCTAAGACTCCATTTTAAATTAGTTGCAGAGTATTTGTTGCTTAGTGTTGTACGCTTGTATGATATATTTTTACTCTACTTTAGTTATTATTTTAATTATTATAATAAAACT
The DNA here is from genome assembly GCF_002237135.1 of Teleopsis dalmanni. Taxonomy (NCBI): domain Eukaryota; kingdom Metazoa; phylum Arthropoda; class Insecta; order Diptera; family Diopsidae; genus Teleopsis; species Teleopsis dalmanni. The sequence continues at coordinate 180,952,559 of NC_051847.1, forward strand.
ATATCTAACAAGACGTACTTTATATTCCTCAAACTTATATTCCTACCCATACATCTGCTTCGTCACAGGGATGAATTTGTCTCAAATATTAACTTATTTTCAAACAATTTAGTTGAGTAGCCATTCTTAATGACCACCATAGCGTTCTGTAAGATTATCGTTACGTTATAAGGTTCAATGGTTCAGATAATATACACTAGCCACAAAAAGCTTGTTTGTATGGTATGCTTGAGTAATTTTGGAGGATTACTTTTGGTATATTTATTTTTGCTGGTTGCTACACTTAATGAATTCTGCAGATTGAAAATGCGTTAACATGAATTCAGCTTGATTGTGTGTGTGTGTGTAAATAAAATATTTTATGAAGTAAAAATAAAATGCTCATAAATATGTAAAATAGAAAATATCGAAAAGAGATACAAAAAAAATATTGTGCATGTATTGGTTTTTTCATCTTTTCAACACCTTAAAGCATAAGTAAAATTTCATTTCACTAAATACAGTAAACTGTGGAAAACTGTAATAAAAACTTATTTTAATCCTCAATTTTACTCAAGTGTGGCAAAGGTCCATAAGATGTTTAAATTCCTTTACGGTCAAAGTTTTTTTCCAAAAAATCGAAACAAAAATACTGCAAAAATATTGTTTATAGGGTATAACATTGTGATAATTTGGCATATATATGCGCTGTGTTCGCACCAGTTCAAAAGTTATTTGATTGCAGTCTCTACGGCCACCCTGTATATATTATAGCTGCAAAAAGTCTCATACCCAAACTTGAATGTAAAGCATATATTTCGATAATTCTATTAATATAACAAGATACTTAATCTGGAAAAAATTTTTCAAAATGAATTTTTAATTTTCAAATGTAGACGAAAAGTGCTTAAGTGACTTTTGAGACTTTTAAAAAGTTTAATATCAAACTCAGGTTATTCGTTGCATTACATTTATTTCAGCTGCAAAGCTCAAAGTTGATATTAAAATTAACAAAACAAAACTTAAAAATGCATTCATTGACATTTTTATGCTAAACTGAACTGCAATGCCAAATAGTATATTTTTTAACAAATTATTTTTTTGAATTGCAATAGAATTTATGTTGCATTAGTCAAGTTTTTTATTTTGAAAAAAAAAACAAAAATAAATTCTCAAATATCAAAATGAAGAAAATACTTTAAAATGTATGCATGCGTGAGCAAAAGTAAAACTTCTACAAAACAGCACTTATATTAAAAAATTATATAAAATTTAAAAAAAGCCTGAAAAAAATATTAAACTTAAAAAATATGTAATAACACTAAAAATACAACTACAAAATATAACTCAAAATAATTATATTGCAAATGCGATGCAAGTGAAAAAATCTGGAAAATGCAACGCAAATGTGAATGCAACGCACGTAGCAAATTAATAGAACTCACGCCAGCTCCGAACTGCACGCACAACTACGCACGCATACGCACCTAGCAACACACATTATTATGAGCGTTATTATGAGCAAGTGTCCGGGTCTGAAGTGCGGGTCTGAAGCAGCCATCCATCCATCTAGTAAGCAGCGGAGAAAAGTGTAAAGGCAGATTTTGAATTTTTAAAATGAGGAACTTTTTCGAAAAAATGCATTCATTTGTATTTTGGATCAACTCAACTTCGCCACCTTCATTAACACGCCAACTAAAAAGCATAACTAATGCAACCTGCAGTTTCATGTAGTCCCCTCTCCAGATCCTGACTCCTTGAGAGCGGGCGGTGTGTGAGTGTTTAACGACGCGTTCATCAATGCGTGCCTGCATGCGTGCATATTTGGTTACGAAAAATATTCAAAACACGCACACACACATAAACACAAACAAGTATATATACATATATTATTACTCGTTAATGCAGAATTCATTTATGGGTACATATAGGCACTGCAAAATAGTGCAAAATGGGAAATGAAGGAAAATATGGCGCCACATTTCATTGCTCATTCTGGGAAAAGTTGGGCGCGGGAAAACTTTTCAGCTGGTAAAAATTTTGTTTTTGCAAAATTTGTACTAAAATATACAAATATACAAAAATGAAAAAAAACAAAAAAAACACAAAAAAGCAAAACTGTTGAAAAGGAAGCAGCAGTAGCAAAAAAACCAGGTTCTTTTTTAACGAACGCATGCACCACAAAAAGGTTAATGTCCCCCGGAGACTTTCGAAACTCAAACTTTAAACAAAAATAAAAAAAAACAAAATTGTTTGTTTAAAAACGCGAGAATGTTAACGCATTTTATGTAAAATGGGGTTGATACAATATATGCATATGTGTACACACACAAACATACACGCAAACAAACGTAAACAAAATATTTTAAATAAACGCACACGTACACTTACGCACACACGCACATACATACACTCATGCAAATGCGAATGCGAATGCATACAACTGCATAGACACTGCAGCCGACACATATTGCCAAGCGTATTGCGTACGGAAGAACCCAGTCTATGATTTCCCCTATAAGCCTAAAGTATTCGCATGTTACGCTTGTGTAACGATCATATGCGCCTAAATGTATGCTTTAATGAATTTTTTTATGCATTTTTTTATATAATTTTTTCTTCACTATTTTTTAACCTTTTTGTGTGCTTAGGTTAGGTTATATTTCGTAATTCTATGGGTAGATGAGGTGTCGTCTGACATAGTGGGGCACTGCGTAAGCGTCAATATTTTCTTTTATACATATAGCTTTGCATACATTCTTTTTTTATTCGTATTTTGTTTTTGCTTTTCACTGCATATTTGCCATTTGTAGTTTTTGGTGCAACAACGGGGGTGAAGTATGTGCGTATGCAGCATAACAAGTGTGTCGCTCGCTGTTTGGTGCCTGGTTTCCTGCCTACATGCCTATGAACTTAACTATTCGACAGTCTAGTTGCTTGCATAATACTACCCACCTACTTACCTACCACCCATTGCACCCATTTGTGAGCAAAATTCTTTTGGTGCAACATTCAATGCAAGCAATAAAATGCAATGCAAAGCGACATATCTTCATATGTTATGCATTTGACTCAGAAATCGACGTGCTGTTGACGTTTGTATGTAAATACTGGGTCTAGGCTTTATATATGTAATGTTATGTCTATGCCTATAAAGTTGAACTGTATTTGTTTGCTTAAATACGTAGCCTCCTAGTTTGCCGGCGTTTTATCCTAGTTAAGCTGACGGAACATAAGTCTACGCTTTGCTATAAAAAAGGGGTTAACTTTTCAAACAATTTCCATTTGCATTTACATGATTATGTTTATTAATATTTTTCTTTATTTTTTTTTTAATAATTATTATCAAACTGTACCATTTGCCATTTTTATAGCGAAAGTAGCCTACTCCGCATTAATTTCCTTTTCAAAAGTACCGTACGCATAATATCATCCGTCTATGTAACCATGAATAATTGATGGAATTAATAATAACAATAATTTTTGAAATTCTAATATAATTGGGTTATGTGTGACGGCATTGTTAAAAGTTTTCTGCCATTTGTGTAATTAACATTATAAAAAAGTCTTTTTTTAAATTCTATTATTATAGTTTTATAAAACTATTATGGAGATATTCACATTTTTAAGACTATAATTTCCTCGCGAGTGAGAATTTTCTTCAGTTTCAGCAATTTAAGTGCTTTAAAGATCTTAAAAGAATTTAGTACATTACTTAGTAAATATGTTTTTTATCTTATCTGGATTCCTTGATAAAGAATATTTTTTTTTATTTTTAACAATGTCTCTTTATTGAATCGCTTTTATTTAACGCCTAACAATAAGTTTTAGAATCTTGAAAATTATAAACAAGATATTACAAATTATTTTATGTATACCTATATACTTAAAAATCATTTGTAAATTATTTAAAAGGACCTCTGTATAGGTAGCTGGAAACATTGAAGGAAATTAAAAAGTAGACAGTTTGGTTGACGTTAGGTGCCAATCTCTAGGGGCACATAAGCCTCTAGAGATCGTTAAGAGAACTACTTACCACTACTAAGCGGAACTTATGGCGGTCTCACATGCTCTGGATGACCTATTGGATTGTCAGGTGTATCAGAAAAAGATTCTGATAGCGCTGAACAACCAAGCATGCAAAATACATACATAACTAACAGCTTAGTACAAGAATGTGTAACATAGCTAATGGAATGTGCTCATGAAAATGAGGTGACGATCATGTGGGTTAAAGGACACATCGGTATTGAGCAAAACGAGAAGGCAGATGAACTTGCAAAGCAAGGATCAAGCCATAATTTCTGCGGCCCGGAGCCGAGAATATCATTGGGGTACAGCATGACGGCAGCTTATGTTTATAAGTGGATAACCTCACTTCATCTTAATAGATGGAGAGAGTTGAGCACTTGTAGACAGACCAAACTCATGTTACCAAAACCGTGGGCCAGAGAAGCGATAAAGGTGCTTAGCTATTCGCGGAGCACCCTAAGTTGGCTGACCTCACTAATTACTGGACATGGCAACTTCAAGTATCACCTCAAAAAGATAACTCTTGCTGAGGAAGACACTTGCAGACTATGTCTAGAAGAAAAGGAGACAGCGGTGCATATATTGTGCCAATGTCCAGCACTGGCAAGTAGGAGGAAGATTGTTTTGGGACACCATTGGGTTGGTGACGACTTGGCAGGAAACCTCAAGCTAAATGAGCTGCTTGCATTAACAAAAGATGTAGTTATGCAAACGGAAGCCACTCCAGCTTTAACCCAATAACAACATCCGAGAATCGAAGGACGAAAAAGGACCCAAGTAGTTTCGTGCTCTACTTCGAATAATCCTTCACTTCAGTGGGGCCACTTGTTGGACAGTGCGCTGTCCCAACGTCCCACCATATATATATATATCTTACCTCTACTACTTACCTTCGGCTTGTCAATAACAAATGAAAAACATTAAGAATTATATGTATCTTTCCGGTTAAAATGGCCGTCTTGTAACAAGACTAGTTCTACGGAACTCATTGAAAGATACTGCATGAATATTGTAAGGATTACTGCAGTTCTTTCTGGTCAATGTATATAAGAACCCATGCAGAGTGAGTAAATATAAAAATAAAGATATCGAAAGATTGATTGATACTAATTTTATTTTAAAAATTAAATATAAACTTTCTTAAAACTCACTTAACTAAGAGAAATCAACTAAGAGAAACTCATTGTAAAAGTTTACAACTTTTAATACTCATTATATTAGTTGTGGAAACTTATTGGAAAAAAAACAATTAAGTATTTTCACAGTGGAAATAAGAAAACAAGATTTTAAAAAAAATCTAAAACCAATATTAGTGCCACACAGTGCATCAAAATACGAGACTCGTTAATCTCGATCAATGCTCGATAATTTTTGAAACAGCTTAGATATTGAAATAAATTGTTTCTTTATTCATTTATGACGGTAGTGACTATTTTACTTAATAGAAACTTTTCTATTTAATAGAGTAATAAATAAAATTTTTATTTATTTTCAATTAATTAGTTTTTGGCTGGCCATGCAACTGTTTCAAGTATTGCCAATCATCAGTGGTCTTGTAATTATTATTTTTTATATTTAATTATTTGTAAATAATTTTCGAGACTATAAGTACTGGAGGATTGAGCTCGTTGAACTTGAAATTTTTCTTAAATATGGTTTTAAAAATGAGTTTTTTTTGATGAATTTTGAACCCATTCGACTTACCGAAACTTAGAGAGTTGACCAAATGTGATTAACTTTCCGTTTTTTTTTTTGTTTTGTGAATATCTCAAAAACTATAAAATATATTTCATTTTAATATCTTTAATTGTTTGAGAAATGGTCAAATTCTCATCGATTAATTTTAAACGCCGTCTGTACAGTATGCACACATACTAAATGACACATTTATTGCCATATGACATATGTGCCATATTTTTTTTGTAATTAGTTTCCTATGTAATTGTGCTAAATTTAGCATATTATCTAAATCAGATGTCCTACCACAATATTAAATTCGTTGGGTTAATGATTGTTGCCTAAGCAAATGTTGCATATTTTTCAGGGTTGCTGCGTGCAATACTACTAAAACACAGTGTGGGGTTGCCCACTAATATAAATTATTTTGATGTCATTTAAATGCAATACAAAGATTTTAATAAAAATTTTTATTATTAATTATTATTATTTATAAACAAATGAATTATTTTATACGGAAGAAGAATCAGAAAACCATACACAAAGACTTATACGTTAAAACTACTCAAAATGAAAATGCTTAATATTGTACATATGGTACATATATCTCGTAAATTTGATATCATGTCAATTTTTATATATCGAAATGCAATAAAATTAACCAAAAAAAAAAACATTTTATGTACAAAGTTATATATTACAAAAGTATATAGAAACCATGTACACATGTAAATTTATTATGAAAATTATTTTGCAATGTGTAATTTATGTATACATTTGCACTTTTTTCACATTTTTGTGTACTTTAGTGAAAAAAAATTAACACTTCTGTTTCACATACTTTACATTACAACGCATTTCACATTTTCGATGTCTTTTCGACGTTATTGTTGTTGTTCTTGTTGTACAATTGCGTTACTGTTGTTGTTGTTGTTATTATTTTTACTGCTGTAGTTTTTATTTTAACATTAATTTTATTGTTTTTGTTGTTTTGTTTTTGTTTTTACTTTTGTTTTTGCTTTTGCTTTTGCTTTTGTTTTTGTGGGTTTAAGTTTTAATGCAGTAATTTGTTTGACTAAAATGGGGTGTGTCGTATGCATGCGTATGATTTCTTTTACTTTTTTTCCACGTTTTATTCCTTAAAATAGTGCATTATATGCAAAAATTTTAAATGATTACTTTGAAGCTCACAATTGATTGCTAATTTCATATATTTTGCAATTTAATAGTTGAAAAATCCATTCATTATTCAATATTCGATTTGATTTCTAATGATTGGCTTCAACTCATAACGTATGATTATTAAAATGATATATTAAGCGAAGCTATTGCAAATTATATGATTTCGTCCTTTCCATGTTTAAGAAAAAAAATGTACAAAAAAGTTATTTAATATTATAGAGAAATGAAAATATATAATACAGTTTATAATTACTTTTACTGAAGTAGGTTTTATTCTAGGCAGGTTCTATAACTCTTTTAACTCGGTATAGTTTACCTATAAAATTGGTGAATGGCCCATATCACACTTTTATCATTTTTTGGGCTTAATTTTAGTGTATTAATTTTTGATGCTTGGTACACTTGATGAATTCTGCAAATTGAAAATTTGAATACATGAACTCTATTTGCCTGTGTCTATGTATGTGTGTAGAAAAGCAAAAGAAAAAATTTTGAGAAATAATTTAACATTTATTTTGGTATTCACAAATTACATATAAATGTTTAATAATCATTTGTAATACCTGTACAATACCTATACCTAAGTGTAGAGTAAAACTTTTGGATATATTGAAAATATCCAAAAATAACAAAAGAAAATATTTTACATGTATTGTTTTCATCACCAAAGCATGAAATTTCAGTCCACTATATACCCTAAACTGTGTGAAAACTGTTATAAAAACTACTTTTAAAGCTAATCACTTTGAGTACATAAAATACATTTTATTGTGTGAAAATTTAACTTCGAAATATTTAGCTTTTTAAACAGTTCCAGATAATAAAATAAATATAGAATCCACTCATAATAACGTACAAAAATATAAAAACAAAACTGTGAAAATTATATTAAATATAATTATTTTACAAAAATATTCAAAGCTAATTTGTAAAAACTTAATACATATAGCTAAAAACTGCAATTACTGATGAAGAAATCGAAAAATTTTATAAAATAGGGTAAACTATAGTCCTCAGTCAATCACTTACTTTGGGGGAGTGGAAAAACCTTTCATAATATCAGCTATTTACAGTAATGATGCATTAATAATATACATTGTGACCGAAAAGTTTTCGGAAATTCTCATTTAAAATTCGCGCGCTGTATATTTTTCGATATTTTTAAAGTTTATTGTAGTTTGGCAGCACTGTCCTTAATTCTATGCCAAAAAATGAGCGCGATCTGTCAGACAGTTCGTTACGGCAGCTGTTTAAACCAGTTCACCTCAGTAGTGCGTTGCGAAAAAAACAATGGAAAAAAATATTGAACAAAGAGTTTGCATCAAATTTTGTGTTTCGAACGAAATTTCGTGTGCAGAATCGTTGCGAATGCTACAAAAGGCTTATGGGGAATCAGTTTTATCGAAAACTCAAGTTTATGAGTGGTACAAAGCCTTTCAGGACGGTCGTACGACCGTCGAAGACATGCCGCGTTCTGGACGACCTTCGACCTCTACCACCGACGAAAACATTGAAAAGGCAAAGGAAATCGTGTTCAAAAATCCTCATGTGAGTGTTAGAGAGATAGCACGAGAGCTAGGCATCGGTCGTGAGATGGCTCGTTTGATTTTGGTGGAAAATTTGTGTATGCGACGTGTCAACGCTCGGCTTTTTCCGATTCACCTCAATTTGTTCCAAAAACACCATCGTGGACAGGTCTCGTTAGACATGCTTGATCGTGCCAATTCCGATCCAACTTTCATGGAACGCATCATAACGGGTGACGAGACATGGGTCTACGAGTACGACATGCAAACAAGCCAACAATCATCGGAATGGAGAGGAAAAGACGAGCCGAAACCGAAAAAACCACGCCAAAGTCGCTCGAAAATCAAGGCAATGCTGATTGTTTTCTTCGATATTCGTGGTGTGGTGCATCATGAATTCGTCCCTGAAGGAC